>NW_012267266.1:1946281-1995877 GCF_000151885.1 Dipodomys ordii
TGTGATAATCTTTCCCTTTTTAGTTTTATATACTAAAATAATTTAGTTGTGTATGTGTGTAAGTGTATCTCTCCTCCTCTACCCCCCCCCCCCCCCCACACACACAATTGAACTATGGGCCTGTCCACTGTCCCTGAGCTTCTTTTGCTCAAGGTGAGAGCAGTTCCACTTCTGGCTTTTTTGAGTACTTCGTTGGAGATAAAAGTCTCATGGACTTTTCCTGCCTGGGCTGCCTTCAACCCTGATCCCCAGATTTCAGCCTTCTGAATTGCTAGAATTCCAGGCATGAGCCCACTGGCACCTGGCTTGTTTTATATGTTTTTAACCTCAGTGTAAATAATTCAGTATGCTTGTAGGTAGATGTAGTTCGTTCACTTTACATAATTGACTTCTGTTGTGTCAATTTATTTATTGGTAACAATTTTTTTGGCAGTACTGTAGTTTGAACTCAGAGTCTTACTTGCTAGGCAGACATTCTACCACTTGAACCATACTTCTCAGCTCCATCCTATTCTTGATGGCTATTTCAATTGTTCTTGGTTTTAGTGTAACTATAAGCACTTTGTTGTTGGTGGTGGTGGTAGTAGTCATGATGAATCTTGAACTTAGGGCCTAAATGCTGTCTCTGAGCTTTTGCACTCAAGGCTAATACTCTACCATTTTGATCCGCAGCTCTACTTCCAATTTATGGTGGTTAATTGGAGATAAGAGTGAAGACTTTCCTGCCTGGGCTGGCTTTGAACCTTGATCCTCAGATCTGAGACTCCTGAGCTACTGTCACCCAGTTACTATGAGCACTTTTATTATTTTTTTTGTCAGTTGTGGGGCTTGAACCTAGGCTTGGGCGCTGTCCCTGTGCTCTTCAGCTCAAGGCGAGCGCTCTACCGCTCGAACTACAGTGACACTTCCTTCTATGAGCATTTTTGTTACACATGTCCTGCTACATATGCACACATTTCAGTAGAAAAGATATGGAGAAATTAGAATGTTGAGTTGTTGTGTTTGTACATTTAACTTTGAGATAATGCTGTTTTCCTAAGTAACCACAGTGTTTTCTACTATATTTAACAATGTGAGAGAACTCCTGTTTCTCTAAAGCCAGACTTGGGAGTTATTACTATCTATTTACCTACCTATCTTATCTACCTGCCTACCTGTGTTGGTGGTTGTGAGGATCAAACTCAGGGCTTTGCACTTGGTAGATTGAGTCATATACTAGTGTTAAAACTCTCCCTGTTCTTTATCTGAGGGAATTTGCTAAATAGTACTTGTGCAGAAACCTTGTAGTTTGTAGAAAATAAAACTTAGGGCCTTTCAATTATTTTCTCTTCCTGTCCCAACCCCCAAGCCGTCTGGTGTTTGGGAGGTTTCTTAGTATTTCACTGATCTCCTCTTTCTTTCTTCCTCCTTTTTCCTGTTTCTTAGACTTTAAAGCGGCTCATGGCAGATGAGGTAAGAAAATTTTGTTTGGCATGTGCATGTTTTTCTAGCTCATTTCCTAAACTATAACATAACTTTGACTTTCCATAATTTTGACTTTCTTTAATATGTTATGGTGATGTGGGTTCTAGCCTCAGAGCATCCTAAGGGCTTTTCCTAACTTTTCTCTGAGCCTGGCCCATTGCATGCATTTCCTTTGCACATTTATTAATCTTCATACTTGGGCAACAGCCTTTGATCTCTAACCTGACTTGCAGAGTCTGTATGCGGTTCCTGTCATTTGAAGTACCACAACACTTGCATGCAGTTACTATTCTTTTCAAATATATTGAGCTGATAAGCTATTGCTTATTTATTTATGGCTCCTTTTAAAGTTTTCAATTTCATTGAAGATATGTGGAAGGGTTCCTTAATATTTGCTTGGTGCACAGTTGGGATATACATCTCTAAAGGACATTGTATTCTTTACTGACTAGTCCTGCAAAGGAGATTTTTGAAGAATATACATTGAACTTTTGTTGCCTTTGTAACCTAAGTGCCATGGAATGTACCTTAAAAGAGGGGTGGGGAGGAATGGCTTATGGTCTCTGGCATTTACTTATTTATTCTGTGTGATTTATCTGTGTTAAAGTCACTTTCTGAAGAAGGGGTCTTCTGAGGGCCTAGTCAATTTTTTTGAATAGCTAGAAGGAAACAAAGTGTTTTATTGAGATAGCTCTATTGAATAGCTAGAGGGAAATCAAGTGTTTTATTGAGATAGCTCTACACATGAGATGTTTTCAGTTTTCTTTGCTGTTACAAGGCTTAAAAAAGGCAGAGGAAAATTAAGAATATAGTTCTCTTTTTAAAGATGTTTGAAATGTTTCCACTTCAGTCCTTATAATTGAATTTAAATAAAAATAGAGTAAATATGCTTTGTTGGGTATGAGGAAGACTGATTTCTTTGCATGTCAGCAGAGTCTTGAGCTGGTTATGAACCCAAGGAGGTATACATACTATGTAAGAGGTGAAAGGGTTGATTATTTGATGTGTAGTTTGTTGCAATACTTTTTTCTCTTTCTTAGCTGGAGAGATTTACCAGCATGAGAATTAAGAAAGAGAAGGAAAAACCCAATTCTGCTCATAGAAATTCTTCTGCATCATATGGAGATGATCCTACAGCACAGTCATTGAATGATATTTCAGATGAGCAGGTTTTAATTCTCTTTGAACAGATGCTGGTAAGTTTTGCACCCTAAAATGTTGTTTCTTCCTGAATACATTTGTGAGCACAATGAGCATGATGCATAGTGTGTGTATGTGTGTGTGTACATGTGTGTGCATACATACATGCACACACATGCATATGTACCAGTACTGGGGCTTGAACTTGAGCCCTCAGTTGGCTTTTTTGCTCAAGACTCACTCTGCCACTTCAGCCACACCCTGGCTTCCAGCCCTTTTCTGGTTAATTGGAGGTAAGAGTCTCATAGACTTCTGCCTAGGCGGCTTTGAACCATGATCTTTAGATCTCAGCCTCCCGAGTAGCAAGACTACAGGTATGAGTTACCAATGCCTTGCCTGCATGGCCCTTTTAAGCTGTGTTTATTGCAAAGAGTCCTAAGCTTAATACAGAATGTTTACAAAAATCTGATTTAAGGACTAAATATATAAGGATACCTGTCTATAAGATTGGAATCTCTGAGTTAGGCTTGGGAACATCTGATCAGGGATGACACTTATTAATGTCCTTCTGACAACACTTTAACCATGTGCTAGTATGGAGACCATCTTTGATGAAGCAGGGATATGTTTACAGTGAGTTGTATACAAAGAAGAAATGGAGAGATAGGAATAGGGATAAATTTGAAAAGAAAAGGCTTGATTCCAAATCATTGGAAGGCCTTTAAAAATTGTCTTTGTGTAGGTTGGCTTATGAAGTATACTTGGATGTTACTTATTTTGCTGTCCTCAGTGAGGAACAATAAATGAAGAGGACACTAGGTAGTCAGAGTAATGGGGGGTTTAAATCCTAGACTTGGTGCAGATTTCACTGGTGGTTAGATGGTACCAGTGCTTCAGTCTCTTATTTTGAAGGATCTATACTATATCAAAAAACATTGAATAAGTTTTTTTTTAATAATACAAAAGAAGGGCCGGGCACTAGTGGCTCATGCCTATAATCGTAGCTACTAGAAGGCTGAGATCAAAGCCAGCTGGGGCAGGAAAGTCCATGAGACTCTTATCTCCAACTAACCACCAGAAAACTGGAAGTGGCACTGTGGCTTAAGTGGTAGAGTGCTTGCCTTGAGCTGAAGAGCTTAGGGACAGTGCCCAGACTCAGAGTTCAGGCCCCACAGCTGACAAAACAAACAAATAATAATATTAATACAAAAGAAGGAATTTGAGATGTAGCTCAGGTGTTAGCCATGAGTGAAAAAGCTGAGCTAGTGTGTGAGGCTGTGTAAAATGATATGTCTGTAGTGGCCTGGTTGTCTATAGGAATTTATACTTAAATGTTAACTACATTTAATCTCTGAGGAGTTTATACCAGCTATAATAGCTAAATGTCTAAGAATCAAGAAAACATTTATTCTGTAATCACTTAGTTTTTACATCATTGCTAAGTATACTGATTATTAAGCACTAAATATTTGTAATCTCAATATTTCAAGAAAGTTTTATTTTTCGCTTTTTCCCTTCTTTCTGCTAGGTGGATATGAACCTCAATGAGGAAAAACAGCAACCATTAAGAGAAAAGGACATTGTCATCAAGAGAGAGATGGTGTCCCAATACTTGCACACTTCCAAGGCTGTGAGTTTTGGGATGTATACTGTGGTACCTGAGAGACTGTGTCTCATCATGAACCTGTTTATTTTGCCAAAGTTATATAATATCTGATATTTCTATTCTGCTCATTCCAGTATATAGGCCTATTCATATTTTACTCTTATTTGAGTTACCAGTCTTAGATATTATATATTTTTTGCCTAACTTAAACCTTCAAGTACATATGGGGAGTGGGATGGTCAGTTCTGAGTCTCACATAGTTTTGTGATAGGAATGATGTTTGCCCTTACATTTTAAACTTTGCTCACTAATCTCTCTCTATGCCTTTTGACCAGGGCATGAGCCAGAAGGAGAGCTCCAGGTCTGCCATGATGTATATTCAGGAGTTGAGGTCAGGCTTGCGGGATATGCCTCTGCTCAGCTGCCTGGAATCCCTTCGTGTCTCTCTCAACAACAACCCTGTCAGGTAAGGATTCTGAGGAGATAACAATAGTAGAAACTAAACGTTATAGTTCATGGGTGAACTAAGTAGTCAGATATAAGAATGGTCTGGATTGAGAATAAAGAGTTTTCAGGATAAACTATATTTGGCAAACATTTTTGTTGACTTGATATTGCATTGTTTCTGTCTACTACTTATAGTTGGGTGCAAACATTTGGTGCTGAAGGCCTGGCCTCCTTATTGGACATCCTCAAACGACTTCATGACGAGAAAGAGGAATCTTCTGGGTAAGGACTTTTTGTGACTTCGAATCTTGTAAGTGGAGAGTCAGTCTCCCAGTATGGATTCTTTTTCAGTCTGCAAAAAAAAAATCTGATTTTATCCAGACATACCCTGTGATTTGGTTTGGATCATACCCCATTTGGAAGTCTTTGAGGTTAGCTTTGCAGATTATTTGCAGATTATTTTAACTCTGTCTTCAGAGTTAAAATAATTCTGGGAATACCTTGAGCTGACTTAGGCTACCTTGAAGCCAGCCTGAACCAGAGAGACCTCTATTGGAATTTTCCTGAGTCAAAAATAATATAGGACCTGTACCTGAATTCTGCCTTCTCAGACTTGAAACCTTTGAAATAATAGAGCAAGCAGTAATAGGTAGAATGTTATCCTGATAGAATTTAGCACTTACGGGCTTAGAGGAAGTTGGGCAGGTGATGGTGATGGTGATGGTGATGATGGTGGGGATAGTGGTAATGGATTGAATTCCAGGTCTTTTTCAAGGTAGGCAAGCACTCTACCATTGAGTTGTACTACAGCCCATTCAAAAGAGCAGGTTTTTAATGATACTAAATTCTCGGATTGCAAGAATTTTAGCCAAAGATCATTGGTGAAGGATCGCTTTTAAGCTATTTACTTTTGTTATTGTTTCTGGGCCAAGTGCTAAGTACTAGACTTTACCCAGCTACTAGTTGAAGATACTACTAATGTTCTTGTTAGCAAGATTGTAAAGTTATATGCAAAGGGGATATCACTCATTATATATCTTCTACACACAGAAGCTATGATAGCCGGAACCAGCATGAAGTCATTCGCTGCTTGAAAGCTTTTATGAACAACAAGGTGAGATTTTTCCTCCCTATTCTCATTCCAGACTCCATATTGAACCCCATTCTTTTTCTTCTGTGGACTAAACTCTGAAAAGGAAGTAAAAATAGGAGGTTAAGTCCTTTTAACTTTCCTTTTTAGTATCATAACCATTATTCCCTGCCATATTCACTTGTTCCCATGGGCCTTTTTTCCTAATTTTAACAGAACTTTTACTTTGTATTCTTTTGCTAGTCTTTGGATTGCCTTACCAATATTGTTTGGAAGAGGTTCACTTTTTTGTTTATTTTGTTTCTCCTTTTCCAGGCTATTCCTACTTCAGAATTCTTTTGTCTTTTTTGTTAGTTCAGTATTTAAACCCAGGGAGCCCACAACTATTTCTCCCTGAGTACAAGTCAACTTTTTTCACTATTTAATTGTGTTATAATTAACTTATTGAATTGAGGAAGTATTAAAAAGAAACCTAAAAATTAAATATTTTAATCATTTGTGATTCCCCTCAAAAATTATGTTGCTATATTCATCTTTCTTGGTAGGGAGGAGGGTACTGAGGAGTGAACTTAGGGCCTTGTACTTGAGCCACTATATTAATCTCCATTTAGCTACATTAGGAAAAAGTATTGTACCCAGTGTTAGACTGAGTATCTTCAGCACCAATAATTTATTGTCTTACTTCTAAGAACTGGAAATCCAAGATTAATAATCAGCTGGGTTGGTTTCTACTAAAGGTTATGAAGGAGAGTATATGTTTCTCTCTCATTTCTGATGGTTTGTTGGAAATCACTGACATTGCTTGTTTTGTAGTTGTATGATCCTGATTTCTGCTTTATGTTTCCATGATGTTCTCCTTGATGTGTGTTCTCCATGATGTGTGTGTCTGGATCTAAATTTTGTATTTGCTAAGGACCAGTCATATAAGATTAGGGGCTTACTCTATTCTAGAGTGATTTGAGATTTAACTAATTCTATCGGTAATGATTATATATTTGCAGAAAGGCCACATTCTGAGATATTGGGAATAGGACTCAATAACATAAGGATTTGGGGAGAATTCCATTAAGTCCATGACTAATTGACTGCCCCTAAACTTGTATCCGGTTAGAGGTTGTCATCGTCAAGCCTCCCTTCTGTTTTCTTACCAGTTTGGAATCAAGACTATGTTGGAGACAGAAGAAGGAATCCTGCTGCTGGTCAGAGCCATGGATCCTGCAGTTCCCAATATGATGATTGATGCAGCTAAGCTACTTTCTGCTCTTTGTATCCTACCACAACCAGAGGACATGTATGTGACTAGTTTATTTCACTTCATATTCATTTTTACCATTTTCTCGTAGCCTGGAGGAAATTTGAGTTACTTAGTGGTCCTTTTAGTCTTAAATACTACATATAACCATATTTCTTCTCAGAAGTAAATATAGAATCTTAATATAGGTTGTACATCCCAAATCCAAAAAATTAAAAGTGCTATAAACTGTGAAACCTTTTGAGCACCATCATGATGCTCCAAAGTAGAAAATTCTATACTATGAAACCTTGCTATTGTGCACAGAATTGTTTAAAATATTGTGTAAGGCGGGCACAGTGGCTTACATCTGTAATCCAGTTACACAGAGATCAGGAGAATTGCAATTCAAGATCAGCCCAGGGAAAATGTTTGTGAGACCCCCCCCCCCCCCCCCATCTCAGCCAATAGCTTGGCATGGTTGCGTACACCTGTCATCCCACTATGCGTAAGTCAAACAATCACCATCCAAGTTGGCATGGGCAAAAATGAGAGATTCTAGCCAGTACAAGTGGCTCATGCCTCTAATCTACTCAAGGGGCTGGGATCTGAGGGTCATGGTTTGAAGCCAGCCTGGGCAGGAAACTAACCACAAAAAGCTAGAAGTAGAACTGTGGCTCAAGTGGTAGAGAAGTAACCTTGAACAAAAGTTCAGGGACAGCATCCAAGCCCTGAGATCAACTACCAGAACTGGCACCAAAAAACAAAACAAAACAAAAGAATTTAAGAAGCTTGACTCATTGCTAATGTCTTGTTTCTTCCTGTGAAATATACCTACATTTGTGTCAGAGTACCTGAACAGTTCCCTCTCTTTCTTTTTCTTGGGCAGGAATGAAAGAGTTTTAGAGGCAATGACAGAGAGAGCTGAGATGGATGAAGTGGAACGTTTCCAGCCATTGCTGGATGGATTAAAAAGTGGGACCTCTATTGCACTCAAGGCATGTATACCTGTTGAAACTGGATCTGAGAATATAAAGACTTCACCTTTTGGAAAGAGTTGAGATAGCGTCTGCCTATGTGTCCTGGCTAGCATGGTAACTGTATAGCCTAGACTGGCCTAGAAATCATGATCCTCCCTCCTGAATCAGTGTCTGAGTGCTGGGATTACAGGCGTCTCCACCATGACTGGCTTCATTTGATTTTTAAATAAAATACACTGTTTCTAAGCTATCTATTTTATGTATTTCAGATTTGTTTTGAGGGGGAATTGATGAACCTTTTTCTAAAAAGCCAAAGAAAAGAGCAGTTTTTCTTATCATGAGATGAAACCAATGCTTAACAATAACAAATACCATGAGATCCTTGAAATTAAAAAAAAAATGCAAACACTTTTGAGCCCTCTGCTCAAACCCGGTGTCATTATTCTAGTTGGGAAGTTATTCTTCTAGTTCTTGTACTGCATCTTGTCATATTTGGGAGCCCCAGGGTATATATAGAGAATGGAAAGTTGATCTGTAGAACTTAGCATTAATATTAAGCTACTAAATTTTCTTATTTAGGTTGGATGCCTACAGCTGATCAATGCTCTCATCACTCCAGCTGAAGAACTTGACTTTAGAGTTCACATCCGAAGTGAATTGATGCGCTTGGGCCTGCATCAGGTGTTGCAGGTAAGCACTTCATTAGAAAGGCTGGTTCTTTCCTGCATTTACAGCTCCAAGCATCCCTGGAATAACTCTGATTTTCAACTTGAAAACTAGGTGAAAGGGTTTAAGTCTAGCCACATAGAGCACTTTTGAGCTCCTAATTTCTTTTGCCATGACAGGACCTTCGGGAGATTGAAAATGATGATATGAAAGTGCAGCTAACTGTTTTTGATGAACAAGGGGATGAAGATTCCTATGATCTGAAGGGGCGGCTGGATGACATTCGCATGGAGATGGAATATCCTTTTTGTAACTTGAAGATGAGACATTCATTGTATTCAGTTACAGACTGAATACATGGAACAGTGTAGGAAATGATGAGCAAAACATTAGAAGCTTTTATCTTTTCTTTTTTCTTTTTTTGGTCAGTTGTGGGGCTTGAACTCTGGGCCTGAGTGTTGTAGCTGAGCTCTTCAGTTCAAGGCTAGTGCTCTAGCGAACGACAGTACCACTTCCAGTTTTCTAGTGGTTAATTGGAGATAAGAGTCACAGATTTTCCTGCCTGGGGCTGGCTTTGAACCACAGTCCTCAGATCTTTGTAAATGTTTGGACTGATAGGGAATAATGTCAATGCCTATTTGGTTATATTTCACAAGTAACTTTGAGGTGCTTCTGTTTTTAATTCTGTCTACTGCTTGATCTTCAGGCCAAGTAGTAGGAATCTTCTGTCCCTGTAGATAGGACTCTCTTAAACAGTTTCTAAGTATTTGCTTTCCTTAGCCTATTCCCCTTTCCACTGACTTTAGTGAAATCTTCCAAATTCTCTTAAACACAGTGAAGGATTCAAAAGCAGAGCCACACTTCCTATCCATCCTGCAGCACTTATTGTTGGTCCGAAATGACTATGAGGCTAGGTAAGCTGATGTGCTTATGAGAAGTTTTGGGCTTGAGCTTAAATAGGAAAAAGCAGAATCTTCAAATTCAAAGATCTCTAAAGGGAAAAGGAAAAGTTCAAGACCATGGATTTAGGGTCATTTGTCAAAGATATAAAGGAAATTTGTCAGTTTTCCCTTTAATTTAACTGAAAGACCTATGGAAGAAATGTAAGAAGTAAAATGCTCTTTTTGGAAGGTTGTAGATGGGGTGGTATGGATGATAAAGGACTGCCTGAAAATGAAGATCCAGCAGTAACTGTTTTTTACAACAAGGCTCAAACCTAAATATTTAGAGGAGAAAGTATTAGGAAGCAAGTGGAGAGAGAGGGAGGGAGGAGAGAGGAAGGGGAGAGAATGTTGCAGGAAATTGAATCCCTGTGCTTTACCACTGAGTTACACACTTGTCAGAAGTATAAAAGATGGAAGTTTGTGTGGAAATGGTGATTTTTTTTTTTTTACTTTTTTTTTTTTTTTGGGTCTGGTCATGGGGCCTGAACTCTGGGCCTGGGCGCTGTCCCTCAGCTCTTCAGCTCAAGGCTAGCACTCTACCACTTGAGCCACAGCGCCACTTCCAGCTTTTTTCTTTTTTCTTATGTGGTACTGAGGAATCGAACCCAGAGCCTCAGGCATACAAGGCAAGCACTCTACCATTGAGCCACCTTCCCAGCCCTGGAAAATGGTGATTTCTTAGCATAGCAGTTATGCTTTTGTTTATGAAAATTTTCTTTCCAGAACATTTATTCTCAGGTTCTTTATTATTAAAGCAGTTAAAATACTTTTGGTAATTATATTTTGATTACCTTTTGACAATTCTGTTTCATTTTTTTTTCCATAGACCACAGTACTATAAGTTGATTGAAGAGTGTATTTCTCAAATAGTTTTGCACAAAAATGGGGCCGATCCTGATTTCAAGTGCCGGCACCTCCAGATTGATATTGAAGGACTGATTGGTGAGCATTTGAATCTGTCTGGTTTCTCAAAATATGTGTTGGTTCTACCTTTCATTTTGCATCTTTTTCAGTGAAATTTCCAAACAGAAACCTTTCTTAGGCTTTAACCAACTTTCCTAGGAATATAGAGTCCTTAAACTTATTTCTACATAAGTTTAAAAACCTGTGCCTTTCTCAGCTGTTATCTATGCCTCCTGCTGGCCTCAGAGAATCGTAAGAATCATACACACTTCTGATAGCTTTACTTACACTCAGAAATTATGGTTAAACTTAATTAAAAGGTGTATTTCTTGGTCTAATATAGAACATTAAGAAAAAATGATGCTGTTACTTGAAAGGACAGAAGACTGTTCTTTGACATATTGAAGGATTTAGGAATGAGAAGGGAAGACCAAAAGAACTGGAAGTGAACTTCACTTACTGATTCTTTTTTTTTTTCCCCCAGATCAAATGATTGATAAAACAAAGGTGGAGAAATCTGAAGCCAAAGCTACAGAGCTGGAAAAAAAGGTAAGTTTGAAGGATAAGTGGTTATGCTTGTCTAAAATATGTGAGATTTGAACCTAGATTTGATCTCTAGCACTTCTCTCCAAATATTTTTTGTTATTGGTGGTGATGTGGTGGTGATTTCTTTGTTTGGGATATATCCTTATTTGAGGATTATTATTTGATGCATTAGGTACATGTTTGTTATTATTCAAATACTAGGAACTGGTTCTTGGTTACCAGGCAGGATAAAAAAACCAGATGAGGGCTGGGAAGGTGGCTCAGTGGTAGAGCGCTTGCCTTGCATGCTCGAGGCCCTGGGTTCGATTCCTCAGCACCACATAAGCAAAAAGAAAAAAGCCGGAAGTGGCGCTGTGGCTCAAGTGGTAGAGCACTAGCCTTGAGCTGAAGAGCTTAGGGACAGTGCTCAAGCCCAGAGTTCAGGCCCCATGACCGGACCCAAAAAAAAAAAAAAAATTTTAAAAAAAAAAACAAAAAACCAGATGATATTCTTATATATGGTATAACTCAAGTCCTCTTGCCCTGTGATATTAAGAATTAGAACTTGTCTGGGTTCTCTTTTTCTCTTTGGCTGTTGAAGACTGTGTTGTGCCTAATAGGTTTGCAGTCCTAGTGACTACCAGGATTCTTTTATCATGGCTATTCTGGTTAATGTCTTTTGAATCTTAGGGCTTATTTTTTTCAGGGGATGATGGGAAGGGGTAGTCTTGGGGCTTGAACTTAGGGCTTGAGTGCTATTCCTGAGCTTTTTGGTCAAAGTTAGCACTCTAATAATGGAGCTGCAGCTTTATGTCTGGTTAATTGGAGATAAGACATTCACAGACTTTCATGCCTGGGCTGGCTTCAAACTGAGACCCTCAGATTTTAGCCTCCAGATTTTAGCTAGGATTATAGGTGTGAGCTACCTTGTTTGTTTCTGTGTTGGTACTGTGGCTTGAACTCAGGGCTCAGCTTTTTCACTTAGACTTGGTACTCTATATCTTGAACTATGCTTCCAGTTCTGGCTTTTTTTCTTGTTGTTAATTGGAAATAAGAGTCTTGCAGATTTGTCTATCCCAACTGGCTTCAAACCAAAATGATTGAATCTCAGCTTGTTGAGTAGCTAGGATTATAGATATGAGACACCAGCAAGCTTGTAGGTTTTGTGTGTGTGTGTGTGTGTGTGTTGTCTGTGTATTGTTGTTTTGTTGCTGGTGGTGTTATTTAACTATAAAAGTAGAAAGACTATGAAAATTGTTCCTCTCTCTTTGAACCTTGATTTTAAGGTCAGAATCATGCTCTATGTGTGTATTCACATATGCACATGCCATATTCTTTTTCTGAGGCATTGTCTGGCATCTGAACTACAGGTCATAAACTAGTAAACTATGTGGGATAGCACTTTGCTCCTTACTGAAGTAGAGAGCTTTCTGTGAACCTGTTTTCCTTTCTTCTTTAGCTAGACTCAGAGTTAACAGCTCGACATGAACTACAAGTTGAAATGAAAAAGATGGAAAATGACTTTGAGCAGAAACTTCAGAATCTTCAAGGAGAAAAGGATGCATTGGATTCTGAAAAACAGCAGATTGCCACAGAGAAACACAACCTAGAAACAGAATTGTCCCAGCTCACAGGAGAGGTAACTGAACAGGGAAGACAGAGTTCTATAATTGCCCTCTACAGCCCCAGCCGATACAAATCTTAAAGAGCTAGAGTCTGTCATTTCACTGCTAGGGAAGAAGCAGCTACTAATACGTAGATGGTGCATATTTCTTAAATCACTTACTGTTTGGAGTTTTGTTTTGGAAATAAATAATACTAAAGACCAAAAGTTTAGAAATTATAGAAAGACATAGAACAAAAGAAGTATATTCAAAGTTATTCCCTAATATATTTAGGAATAGCAATGGAATTATTTACTTACTTGCCAATTTTCCCTTATTTTAGTAGTATTTGATTTATCCTCATTCTTTGCAGTTGTAATATTTAGACAATTTGTTACATGATATTTTGATAACAATAACTTAAATAGTTATATAATTACCTGTATACATTTTAAATATTACTACAAATCAAAGGGAGAGTTTTAACATAAAAGTTGAAAATTTTAATACAAAGCACACTGAACTAATAAAGTGAAGATTTGAGTTCTAGTTTTGATTGTCACTTATAGCACTGGGACTTTAGACAAATCATGAGTTCTATCTGATTGTTCTCAGTCCATGTTTAAATAGGAATTTTATTAAGAGGTTTCATAGGGTCTTTCCAGCCTTAGTAGTCCCTGAAGTGGGCTGAGGAGAACTCATATCATTGTTTCTGTAGGTTGCCAAGCTATCCAAAGAACTTGAAGATGCCAAGAAAGAAGTCGCTTCTCTCTCTGCTGCAGCTGTTGCTGTAGCTTCTAGTAGTGCTCCTGTTCCTCCTGCCCCTCCTTTATCTGGTGACCCTGGCACTGTTGCTCCACCCCCAGCTCCTCCTTTACCTGGAGCGCCTAGTATACCACCCCCTCCTCCTCTTCCTGGAAGTAGTACCATTTTTTCTCCTCCACCCCCCCCTCCTTTGCCAGGGACCTCTCTGCCTGGAGGTACCAGCATCCCTCCACCTCCTCCTTTGCCTGGGGATGCTGGCATTCCCCCACCCCCTCCCTTGCCTGGAGATGCTGGCATCCCTCCACCCCCTCCCTTGCCTGGAAGTGCTAGTATTCCCCCACCACCTCCCTTGCCTGGGAGTGCTTGTATCCCTCCACCTCCTCCCTTGCTGGGAGGACCAGGAATGCCTCCTCCTCCTCCCCCTCCTCCTCTACCTGGTGGTTCTGGAATCCCTCCACCTCCACCTCCATTTCCGGGAGGTCCTGGCATTCCTCCACCTCCCCCTGGAATGGGTGTGCCTCCACCTCCCCCCTTTGGATTTGGAGTCCCTGCAGCCCCAGTCCTACCATTTGGATTAACCCCCAAAAAGATTTATAAGCCAGAGGTGCAGCTTCGGAGGCCAAACTGGTCCAAGGTGAGACTGTCTATTCATTTCTTCATCAGCAGATCTTGAGAAATCACTTGAATCAGGTGTAGTGGTGCATGACTACAATTGTAGCACTTAGGAGGCTAAGCAGAAGGATTAGGGTCTCTAGGCCATCTTGGGCTATGTAGCAAGACCCTGTCTCAAATCTCAAGCAAACAAAACCTACCACTTCAGTTTCCTACTTTGTATTCTGTGCATGGGTAAGCTTCCCTTTCGTAGAGCTTTTGTCTGTCCATTTTCAAGTTCTACTTGCTATTGGATATTCAGATATTACCATGGAGAGTTCTGCAAGCCCTGCTCTTCTCATTAAGTTTTTTTGCCTTTTTTCAGAAAATATGAATACTTGACATTACTCATTTTACCAGTGTGTAAATGACTGAAATTATGCTGATTGATTCCATAGGGTAAGAGGCCATTGTGTGGCCCATGATGCCTGTGATTCTGAGCCAGCCTTTTGTTTTTAGAAACTAAGTTAAAATAAGTTGAAGCCAGATTGATGGGGGAAATGTAGAGTAAGAGCCAATTTCAAGTAATGCCTCAATACTTCTGAAACAAGGTTTGAGATTAGAAGGAGGACAGGTAGCATGACTGACTAATACTTGACCAATCACCAGTAAACAAATAAGAAGCATTTCCTGATCCCCATGAAAGACATACTCTGTCTTAGGTTAGCCTTATTCTCCTAAAATGTTGCTGATCACAAGTATAGGCACCTCATTTGCACCTTACTGAGTTTTCTAGGATTAAAAATTCATGCTTCAATCTAGGAACTCTTACCCATTCTGCCTGTATCCATAGTTTATGGCTGAGGACCTTTCTCAAGACTGCTTCTGGACAAAAGTGAAAGAGGACCGCTTTGAGAACAATGAACTTTTTGCCAAACTTACCCTTACCTTTTCTGCCCAGACCAAGAGTGAGTACCTTCCTCTTTAATGCCAATGTCTAGAATAAGTTTCCCATTCTTGTCCCTTCTCTAGGTGAGAATGGAAAGATCATGTTGAGTGGAAGAGAGATGGGTTTTCCCATTTAGAAGAAAATAAGTTATTTTTGTATTATGGGATTCCTAGTGTTGTGCAATAGAACTGTTGTATGTAGGTATTCTGTGTTCCTTTAACTATGGGAATGTGAAATTATAGAATATCACAAGCTCAGTTTGAACCCTTTTCTTTCAGTTGTGGGGCTTGAACTCAAGGTCTAGGTGCTATCCCTGTGGCGCTCTACCACTTTGAGCCACAGCTCCACTTACGGTTTTTGAGTAATAAATTGCAGATAAGAGTCTAACAGGGACTTTTCTGCTCAGGCTGGCTTCAAATCTCAATCCTCAGATTTCAGTCTCCTGAGTAGCTAGGATTATAGGTGTGAGCCACCACCACCCATCTTGGATGCATTTTGAAAATCCTCTTGTATGAATTCTGTCACTGCCATCTCCAGCCTAGAGTACTTAATGAGTAATAGTCTTTAATAGGTTGAGTGGCTGAGCAACTAACTGTGTGTGATTCTTTTCTTTTCTTTCCAAAATATGCTTTCCGTCTCCTGGCCCTTTGCTCCTGCAGCTTCCAAAGGTAAGCATATGAAAGAACCTTTTAGTTGAATCTCTTGAATATTTGAAAACAAATGAAACAGAGATTTCTCTTTAGAAGCAGAGGCCAGAGATTGAGGGCTGGTTTCTCTTGCTAAATTTTTTTTAAGAGTCCAGAAAGGCTGATAACTGTGGTATTAACTGACAAGAAAGGAAGTTATTTAAAGTTGAAGCTTGTTTTTCCTTTGGAAGGTAAGTGGTAACTAAAATAGTAATGCCATTATGTCAGTGAAATCTTATGAGACAGGTATAGAAGAATGTTGTCTCCACTCAGCAGAACACATAGAATGGATAGATTACGTTCTTCAGGCTAAATAGCCAAACCCAGATTTTGTTCTTTTTTTTTTTTTTTTGGCCTGTCTTGGGGCTTGAACTTAGAGCCTTGTGTGCTGTCCTTTAGTTTCTTTTTGCATAAAGCTAGGGTTCTACCACTTGAACCACAGCACCACTTCCAGCGTTTTCCGAGTAGATTATTAGAGATAAGAGTCTCACAGACTTTTCTGCCCAGTCTAGCTTCGGATCACTGCCTCCTGTGTAGCTGTGATTGCAAGCAGGATCTGCCGACGCCCTGCTGTGTTGTTTTTGTTGTTTTTTTAACTCCAGTCCATAAGTTTTGTATAAATTCTTGTTTTTCTTTTTTACCTTCATTTTTAGAAGCTTAGATTTTTTTTTCTTTTTAATTGGGAAAGCAATTCTCAAAGCTTAAGAAGTAAAGGCACAATATTTCTCTTTGGTATGAAAAAGGGTTACTTTGTTCCCAGTGCTTTAAACATCACTAGCACAAGTATTTCAGAAAAAGACTTTTATCCTTAATCCATTTCAAAATATTCCTTCTATACCAAAATGAATAATGAGTCAATTTAGTGTTTAGTTTGGCTCTGAGGATCAAACTTAGGGTCTTGTGCGAATTACTTCCTTCACACTGAAATACACTCTCAGCCCCTAATTCCTTTTTAAATACTAACACAGGTGTTGTCAGATCTCTCATTTGTAGTTTTGTGTGTGTGTTGGTACACTGTGTATATGTGTGTTTTGTTATTGGAGCTTGAACTTTGGGCCTTGTACTCTTACTGGGTTTTGTTTTGTTTTGTTGCTCACAATTGGGGTTCTGCCAGTTGACCCATGCCACTTCTTCTGTCTTTGTACTGGTTAATTGTAGATAAGAGTCCCTCAGATTTGTCTAGGCTGGCTTCAAACCTTCATTCATAGGTCTCAGTCTCCTTTGTAGCTAGGATTCAAGGTGTGAGCTACTGGCACCCGGCTTCCATTCATAGTTTTAATGATGATACAATTACATGATAAATACTCATTGCTACCCTATGAATATTCTATCTTCCAGATGAAGAAATGGAGACATGGGTTAAATAACTTTCAAGACTATATAGTAAGTGCCACAGCCAGAGTTCAAGCTCCAGACTCTGAGGGAACTTTTTGCTCTAACCCTCTGCTTCCCAAAAGTGTTTGTACTTTCCCTATGAGCTTCTCACAGGTTAGATCCAGGTGATTCTGCAGGCTTACTTCAGCAACTGCTTCATTCATTTAGGAACAGACATTCTTTAATTGGCATTGACTCTTGTGGGTACAAAAAGGATAGCAACATTAAATTAGGGAAAATAGATTAGATACTGGCTATTTAGGGTTATAGAAGAAGTATGTTCTGATTATGATATATTTACTTCTAGCAAAATTACTCTAGTTGTAGAAATGTCATATTTATCTAGTACAGTAGAAGCTTTACTGAGGTGATTTCAGCATAGTAGTTGCCATTGTAGATGAGGAAGTTTTTTGAACACTAGGTTTTCATCATACTGCAGTACTTCCCACTTGCTTGCTAAACACAGCTTTCTGCTATTTGTTAAACATGCCTATATCTCCTGTATCTTGTTATCTTGTTGATAACTAAAAACTGGACACATACAACTTCTCTAAGAGTGGGCAGGAGAGAGAACACCTCATTGTACACTTCCGCCTTGTGTAGTCAAAGGTGACTTAACCCACTGTTCTAATAAAGCTCAAGAATATGAGTGCCTCTGCCCAGCACAGTGGTGTACACCTGTGATACCAGCTTCTGGACAGGCTGAAACAGGAGGAGGACAAATTTCAGGTCAGCCTGAACAACTTAATAAGACCCTGTATCAATAAAAACTTTAAAGGGCAAGGATGTCTCAATGGTGGAATACTTGGTTAGTCTGTGTGAGGGCCTAGCTTCAATCCTCAAGTGTGCCTCCTTATTAAGAGGTAGGAACTTAAGGATTTGATTTCTTGTTTCTGAACTCTTTACTTCTTACAAGTCAGGAATTAATTTATCCCTTGCCAGGGAAGATATAAATTCAGATTTATGACTGGTACCCTTCCCTTTCTTTGCTCCCTCCCATTTCCCCTTTCCCCCTCCTTCTCAGTGATCAGTAAGAAGTCTTTTTATCATAGCTTAAAACTACCATCTTTTGAACCCTAAAATGGAGAGTTTGAGTTATGATTGATGGCCTGAAGTGACTTTTCTTTTTAGGTGTATTCTTTACAAAACTATTTTGGGGAAGAACTTTTTAATAGATGTGAAATGCACAATAGGGAGCATTGGACCTGGTAGAGTCTGGAGTGCATTATAGTAATTCTGAACAACAGAACTGTTCTCCAAATGTTTAGTGGCAATAATTTAGAAAGAACTCTGAGCTGGGTGCCCATGGCTCCTGCCTGTAATCCTAGCTACTCAGGAGGCTGAGATCTGAGGATCACAGTTCTGTGCCAGCCTGAGCAGGAAAGCCCATGAGATTTTTATCTCAGGTTAATCATCAAAAAGCCAGAAGTGAAGATGGGGCTCAAGTGGTAGAGTTCTGACCTTGATCAGAAAAGCTCAGGGATAGTGCTGAGGCCCTGAGGTGAAGCCTCCGGACAACAAAAACCTGGCTAGCAAGTAAGATCTTGGTCAAGAATTGAGAGGTTGGTTAAAAAGAAGTTAGGATTTAACTGTGAGTCCATACCTTAAGACATGTACTCATGTCTCAGAATTTAGGGATAATGAGAGTTTTTGTTGCTTATTTGTTGTCAACAAAGGGTAGGTTAACTTGTCTGTTGCACTTGTATAACTTTCTGGTTTTCATCTTTAGGCTTCAAAAGTTGCCTATATTAGGGGGCAATTCTGTCTTTCCTGGAAAAATATGAGGGTGTTTTTCTTTTTTCCTAAGATTTTCTTCTGTCCACTAGGGGGCACTCACTCCATTGGCTCGTTATTAGTGTTAGTGAATTTTTATAGCTTTCCGGGAACAAGATTTTATAAGAGCTAAACCTGCCCCTCCTTGGTCAAGTGAGTGTCTTGTCAGAAAGACATCTGTTCTATTTGCTTTATTTCTCTCAAGTGTAGGGGATTAGGACCAATGGTACTACACAGTACTTTTTGTCTAAAAGATAAATTACTAATTTGTATTGGAGCTTGAGTAAGATGAGACTATTAGCATAAAGCACTTGGGAAGTTGAAGATAATAGTCTCTTGGATCTAAAGATAATAGTCTCTTGTGATCTAAAACCATAAATCTTACCCTGTCAACTGGAGCTATAAGGATTCCTGTTCATAGAGTAAGTACCATGTGACCTCTGGGCCCTTATCTCCCTATCAGCAGTGATATAAAAATAAATATAATTACCCCTTCACATACCCTTCTTTACTCTAACCATGATATCTTCTGCCATGAATCCACTGAATCCAATATTAATGCCTTTTATGTCACTTCTTAGGAAGGCTCAGACTTGTATAGTTCACTTTCCATTCCCATGTTTCAGTCTCTATAAAGTTCTGTCTCCTCCCATCCCACCTCAGCTCTGTGCTCTCTGGAATTCATGGTCCATTACTAACAAAATCTGCATCATTCAAGTTCCATGCTCTATTAGAAACCCAATCTCAGGACATTAGTTTATATCATTCAGTTCTTTTGTTTGGGCTGTTGACCAACACTGCAAGTTGCTCTTTTCAGTAAATTGAGTTCCTGGTTCCTAGCCACTGCAATGCTATTTTTAATTTAATATTTAGCAATTAAAAAGGCTCTATGTTACATGCAAGAAAGAACTTACACTGTATTATATAAAAGATTAATGATTCTGCTGATACTCTGGCCTCACAACTCTTTGAATTCTTCTCTTGATCTTGTGCTCACTCTGTCCTATCTCACTGGTTCTCTGTAATCATTATGAATAATCGCAACTCTTTCATAATTTTAGTTTTCAACCCCCCATGATTGTCTTGGCTTTGTGTCTGTCTAGTTCTCCTTTTATCTCTTGTTCTGACCTCATCAGTTCTCCTTCAGCATTGGTACTTGTGATCTGTTTTTAACCTTCATGACTTTACCCTTGGTATTTTTCTTCCATTACTTCTTTCTTGTTTCGTCATGTTTACTTGGCAAATACATATTCTGGCTAATTCCAGCTCTCTGTCTACCCTGCATTTGTAGCTATGCAACTCCAAACATACTTGAGAAAACCACATACTGACCCTCTGTGATATACTTTGTTCATTTGGCTTTCAGGACTACAAATAACTCACTCTACTTCACTAGTTCTTCCTTCACATGTTGCGTGGCCCTTGATATTGCCAGGCTGTTATATGTCAAACATTTCTAGTCCTAATCATTTAAATTTCTTACTCTTCTAAATGATTGTCTTTTCTCTCCTCAAAGGCCCAACATCTCCCTCATTCTCAGTTGAGGTTGTTTTCTATGTACTTCACTGAGAAAATTGAAGCAATCAGAATAGGAACTTTGCAAGACTGTTTCTTTTTCTTACTTTCTCAATCTTCTTTCCTATTACTATGGTCCTGCCTAAAAGTATTTCTGGATTAATGTAATATCTTTAACAAATGTATCTAATACACTAAAAATATAAAGTTTTCGGATCTCCTTCTCTCCACTACAGTGAGCATAGTTAACCAAACCTTGTATGTGCATATACTTTTCAGGTTCAGGTGTAGTTCATGTGAGAAAATATAGCAATCTTCCAAACAGAACCTTATTTGAGAATTAAGGAGCAAGGGATCTGTCACATGTTATATACTTAACGCTCTGCATTTACTATCACATGGTTTAGCATCTTTTGTGAAATTACATATAAGTCCGCCTCATTTTTTCTTTTGTGTAATTATTTCTAATGGATAGTTAGTTTTCATATGGTTAATATGTAACCACCATTGAAAACTTTACATTTCCATTTTTGTATTATAAGCAATGATACAGGAAACATCCTATTATATTTATCTTTGCATACTTAGTTTTTGCACAGTAATTCATTAAAAGTAAAATTTCTGGATCTAAATCATTGTGTATAGGATTATACCAATTTACATTTTCTTACCAAAAATTATCCTGATATGTAATAGGGTAAAATAATACCTTAATCCACTAGTAAGATTATTAATAAGCTTTCCTTCATATATTCTTTCCTCAGCTATAAAATGAGATAAGATGAAGAAGATAGTTTTCAATTCTGAACTTATAGTGCTTTTGCCCTCCGTGATGTTGGTATTATCTGTAGTTAGCCCAAACTTTTGAAAACTTTCTAAATTCTTTTGTTACTTTGTTTTTTTGGTATGAATTTAATTATCCTGTGACTGCACCAGGGTCAGACATCAGAAACTGCTGTTTTCTTACAACTAGTTTTTGGGGGGATGTAGAACTAAAGTAGGGCATAACTTTAAAACCTGTGCTTGAAGGCTGTCAGACTTTTCCCCAGATGATTTACTGGCGGAGATTTAAGAAGAGTGTTATCAGATAAAGAAATTAAACTTTAATTTCTTCTAAACTTGATATATCTATTATTTGTCTGTAGAATTGTGCTTTTCTCCTTTTCTGCCACCAGATGGCACATGGATCTCTTCTGTTTTTGATGTGTCATTGTTACGCTTGGTAGTGATGCAGTCACGTTCAGTTGTGATGCAGTCACGTTAGAGAGTGGCAAGCTCCGTTGCTTTGAGATGCAAATGCTTAGAATACTGCCCTCTGCTGGTCAGAAAATTTATTTGGAGGACTGATCAGCAGTAATTACAGCTATATATGCCTTGCCTTTTGTCAGAAACCTTGTCTTTCTGCAATTAGGCTTTTGTTCTCCTGGGGAGTTTTTCAGCTAAATTATTTTAAAGGAACAGTATTAATATGCTTTTGGAGGCCTTAAGACTGGAGAATATTTTTCTTTTTAGTCTGATAGTTTCATGAAATCAGCTTTTCAGAGTTTAAAGAGATTAGATTTTTAACAACTTGCCTAGTTCATGATAGAATCCCATTATATAACACATTCATAATCTTGTCTCTGTCACATTTCTATTAAAGAGCTATTTCAAACACATAGCAGAATCTATTCTACTGGGTATACATTGTGATTTATTAATTTCTCATCTCAAGGTAATGCTATATTTTAGAGCCTATTTCTAGCCATCTAAACTTTGATATGTAACTGCATTAAACTGTTGCATATATATGCAAACTGAAAATTCCAAATTTGATTTCTTACAAAATGTCCTGTTAAGTCTCATTATTAACACTTAGATCACCTACGAGGGGCTCATCATAAAGTTCTGTCATTTTGATGCAATCATTTCTTGCATTTACATGTCCATTTGTAATAGTAATTGTTAGGCTTTAGTATACACAAGGATTACCTGAGATTGATGTTAAAGGAGTAGATTCCTCTCCACCTCTGGAGCATACAAATGGAAATGACCATAGAAGAATATATTTCTAATAAATAATTATTAGAAATAGTAATGACTTGTCCATTGCTTCAGTATTTATTTCTTTTTCCATTTCTGCTGTCTGCTGTAGTCTATAAGGTACTCTCTGTTTTCATAATAACATTTCCATTCCTCTATCTAAGTAAATGTATGTGTTGTTCTTGCCCTTATAGAAATCATATGAAATTAATTGGGAAATGATTTGACATTTCCTACTTACTGCTGTTTTGGAAGCATTATTTCAGAGGCACTTGTTTTTATAATATTTTCTTCTTATCCTCTTTCAAGTCAATCTCAATAACATCTTAGAAGGATGTTCTGACAAAGTTTTCTGGAGTTAATGAAGTAATTGGGAACTTTTATTTTTATAGACTGACTAGGTTACAAGGATAGATAACAGGTAGAGAGCATTGTACTTGACAGTCTGTAGAACAAACAGGGAGCTATAGAAACTGGAAGATTGAGATCAGGATGGAGTGAGGTATGGCTTGCAGATACAACCCTTGTTCATGTTTCCTTATTCTGTTGTCATGAAGATCTAGGAGGTATGTTTAGGAGGACAGATGGGTTCTTCAGGAAGTGTTAGCAAAATGGAGGTACAGGGTGAATAGAATATTGTTTCAGGGTTCTTTGCTCCTGACTAGAGCCCAGAGCTGCTGCCTCAAGGGGAATGCTTTATTGAGGATTCCTTAATCAATCTTACATACTTTGGGAATTTTTGCATTTGATAGTGGTCAAGTCTCACAGTAACAAGTATTAGGGTATCTCTACCACAGTTTTATTTTTGCTTCTATATAATCTTTTTCTGTATAGGCAACACAAGCAACACAAATAGTTACTAATTCCTATCCATCCATCCCATTTTCTCCATCCTCTAGAGGTAACCGTTTTTATTAGTTTCTTTATTACCCTTCAGGGCTTTCATAAGCAAATACTAATAATAGATTCTAATCCTTCTTGCATTTACCAAAGTAGGATTACCTATATTGTTCTATGTTGCTTCTATATCCAGAAGATTGTTCATGTAAAGATCTTCCTTGGAAGTGGCGCTGTGGCTCAAGTGGTAGAGTGCTACAGTGCCCAGGCCCAGAATTCAAGTCCCATGACTGAATCCCCCCCCTCAAAAAAAAAAAAGATCTTTCTCATTTAAAAAAATCTTAAATTCAAAGTCTTTTAAAAATGCATTCCTTTTTATAATAAACATGAGACTATGACAAAAATAGAGTAATGAAATCTGTTTTTTTTTGAAATAGTAGCCACATTATCCCATTTGCTCCAGCTACATCTTAGCTTGCATATATATCCTTTAGTTCTCTTGGCAACTCTCTTATGTAATCATGGACTAAAGAGTTAATTGCCCATGCTTCCGGCTCTGTAAATGTAAAGCAGCTCACATTAGAGCCTTATAGTTATAATGGTGTGAAGAGAGAGTTGAAAATTTCTAAGAGACCTCTATATCTAACTTCTCCATCACTTGGACAGAATATTTGGGTAGGACCAGAATTTTGTTATCACTAACAGGGACATTTCTCCATGAAGGCATGTGGCCTTTTTCTTGTTTCTGTCTCATTTTGGAGACAAATTGCTTTAGAATTAATTCTGTAATAATTCTTTACTTTAGAATTCTTGCCAATAGCCAGTGGAATGACAGAGAAGAACGCTTACTATTTGATATTTGATGAGAAACATGCTTATATTACTTTTTTTTGCTTTGTTTTCTCTGTGTTTTTTTTGTTTGTTTTGAACCCAGGCTGATGCATGCAAGGCAAGCACTCTACCACTGAGCCACCTTCCCAGCCCCCCATATTACTTTTATAACAGAAATAAAAGGGTTTGAAAGAAAAATTAGCAATATCCAGAATGCTTGAAGAAGGGGTATGTAGAAATATGTGACTGTAATATTATCAACCACAGTACAAAGTACTAATACCTACATAAACAAGAGCTGTTATTTGCTCTTTTGTTGTTGTTAGTATAAAGGTGATTTACCGAGGGAATAGTTATGCAAGTCAACTAAAGAGTACTTTCTTTTGGGTACTATCATCCCTTCCCTTACTTTCTCCCAGTTTTCAGCATCCTTTTCTTCTGTAATAATTCTCACCTGCTTTAAGAGCTAGTTTCTCTTTGAAAAATCAGATTCCAATATAATTTTTTTTCCTCTAAGCTCTGTTCAAGGAAACTCCAGTTAAGTAAGAGGACATTGGTAACATAATTTCTGCAAGATTGGTTACAATTATTATTCTCTCTTGACCCTACAGTAATTCCAACTCTATTATAAAAATCAGTGATTAGTGCTATGTGTATCTTTGCATTCTTTTTTGCAAGAAAAACTGCGAAAATTCTCTCAAACGCAATGTCATTTTTCTATTCTGCTTGCAATTTTCTTTTCAGCCACGGAGTGTGCGCAGTTGAGCTGTTTTGGCTCAAGTTCCAGGTTGTGAGGTCAGAGTCTAGGGATTGGAGGAGAAGATCAGGTGACTTTCAGTAACTGTGATGCTCATCCCACCCCTGTCCCCACCCTTTGCTTCCCTCCCCTCCCCTCCTCCTCCTCCACCCTTTCCTGGCTTCCATCTCTGGAACAAAGAAGGGAAAAAAACAGCAGTATGACGAAAACCAGCAGCTGCCTCTGCGGACTTAGACTGGGGGCTGGGTGTTTATTCCATCTGTTCTCTTTGTTTTGCTCTTACCCTGTTACTTCCTTTCCCTAACCCTGAATGAAATGGAGGGTATTTCTAGAATCCTTTGTTAGAGTGGATGGTTTAGAAATCTGCAGTTTACTCAGTACTCTTAGTGGGTATGGGTGAGATAATAGAAATAAAAATTGCTCAGAAACTCCTACAAATAATGAAGGTATTGCCTTCCTCCTGTTTTATTCATGCTTGCCTGTTTAATGTCAGATATTATGATGAGGCTCATCACCTATTTCTAATTCTGAAAACATTTCTGTAATGCCTTGCAGTATTAGCTTAGCTTCATAACCAAGAAATATGAAGTACAATATTAATGTGCCCGTTGCTCATTAAGATCTTACAACAAGTAAATATACCACAAACTGAGATCTGGGGCTCAGAATGCAGCACTTGGTGAAAGAGAAACCTGAGATGCCTGCTCCAGGGAATGCCACGGTGTCAGTGTCCCTAGCTTTCACCAGTCCACAGTGTCCTGATTTCTTCAGAATACATTTCAAGGAAACAAAATGAGGTTAAGGGCAGCGTGTAGATTAAAAATAATTTTAAAAATATGTCAGCTAGCACCACATAGGGACCTTATTTAGATCCTGACTCAAGCTGTGTAAAACAAACGTGGAATTTAAGACGACCAAAAATTGATATAATAATAGGATTACAGCGTTTTTGTCTTTTTTTAAAGCCATTATCTTTTAGGGATACATGCTAACATAATCACAGATGATGTGATGCTTGGATTTAGAAGCAGGTAGGAGCTGGTGAAAAAACAGTTGGCTTTTGGATATTTGGTTTTTCCCATAGTAAAAATTATCTTTTAGAAAGGAAAATGAGTTTATTTCTAGTCCTTCTCCCTTCACCCCCCAATACCTTTTTTCATACCCTCTGTCCCATCCTTTTGCAGATACACCCAGTTCCATGCTTGGGGCAGTGTCTGTCTTTCCTGTCCCTGCCTACTCACATCTCAGGAGCAGATCTCTTTTTAGCACTCCCTAACTGAGTCAACATCCTGGGTGTGCTGGGAAAGTGGCTGTGAAAAAATTCAGAAATTATATTGTCTGAATGACCAAACGTTTTGTGAAAACTTTGAGCCTGGCTTTTTTGCTCCCCTTTCCATACTTACTTCTTCCCAACTCTCAGTAACAGCTTTATGGTTCTGTCTTGCTTTGTTTGTGTCTTTCAGGTGTATTTATTTCTGACAGCTTACCTTATCCTTCCTTATCACCAGAGCATCCAGGATGATTCAGTTCTGTGGCCTAGAAGTCAGTGATAGGAATCTGGTGACCTTTGGGCAAAGATAACCACTCTTAGGTGGGCCTGCTGTTTTCCTCTTTAGTTGTATACACTTTAAAGTGTGGGATTTTTTTCCCCTCATGTAGATTACATCTCTGAGGAATATAAAGTAGAAATCCTCTACGTAGACAGTTTCTCTTATTAACCCATGACAAGACTCTTCTGGTCTTTCTTCTTCCCAAAATCAGAGTTCACAGAAAGCTTACAATTCCATAGCTGTCTTTGTTAGGATTCATCACGAACATCTCAGGACACCACTCAGAGGCAGGCAGGTACAAGAAAAAGATTATTATAAGGTTTATTAGAGGGGCCATATCTCCCCTGGGAGAGGGAGCAATATGGCATCTGCCCCTATATTGGTAGGTAGCTTTGGGGTAGTAGCCAGGAAAGAGAGCAGGTAGGTCTGGGGGGAGAGAGAGAGTGGCCAGCTATATGGCAGGAACTCTAGGGCAGAGAGGAGCCTAGGTCTGGGTAGAGCTAAGGATCAGAGGTGGGAATAATGCTAACAGTCTTAACTCTCATAGAAAGTTTGTTACTTAGAATGTTATTAATAAGTATTCTAATTTTTAAATATATGTAGGAAATCAGGTTTCTTCCAAAAAGATTGATTTTCCTCAGAGAAAACAATAATGCTACCAAAATCCACCTGATTTTTAAAAATGATGATGATGATGGTATGTGTGTGGTGCTAGGGATCAGACACAATGTCTCATGTTTATGGTAGGCTCTTCACCACTGATCTATGTCCCTGCTGAGTATGATAGCCCCAACTGGCTTTTGTTTTTTTAACTTCCTGTGGTGCTTCTGTGCTTATATGATATATGATTCTTATCACCTCCCTTTAGGAATGTTGGAGAAACTGCATATTTTCTTAAGGGTTGCCATTCGTGGATTCAGATCTATAGATATTTCCACTTTTCTCTGCTTCACTGCGCACTCTTTTTAGTCTTTAGGAATTGGCAAACTCATTGGAGCTGAAGCATTAAGATTATGGACAATGTTCTCTGTAGAGTAAAAGCAAGTAAATTATCTTGGGCAGAACAAGTAATGTTTTGGTCCTGAGTGAGTAATAATTAGAATTGGGTGGAGTTGCTTTATAGCTTAGCCTGAATCTCTAGCTCTGCAGATATAACTGGCTTTAGAGCTAGTCCGTTCCTAAAGTCCTTTTCTCCAGCCCACTTACTCATACTTACCTGTAATTCTTAGGAACTCTGTTTCCAGGATGTTAGGCAATTCCCCACTCCTCCACTTCCTGTTTGTGGTCTTCATTGAGAGAACCCTGAAACAGGAATTCCTGGGGAAGTGATGACTATAGCAATGAGGTGTGGGGCAGGGGAGGGAACCTCTTTTCCCTTCTGTGAACTCTGAGGAACTGTTACTAACCATATCCAAGCAATAACTGGGGTAAGGGATGCTGATTTTTTGCTTTGACTCTAGTCTTTAGAGACTGAAAATTGCCGTTCTCTTTTTGTGCCTCAATTTCTGCTTCTTAAAATGTAGAGTTTAGGTATCCAGGATCATGACAATTATCTGACCTCTAGGATTGTTTTGACATTAAAAATAGGGAAGATTGAAAAAAATATGGTCCCTGTGTTGGACAGCAGGGGGTGCCCTTTCTCTTTGCTTTATTGCCTGGCACTCCCTGCTGCATTCAGCCATTTTAGACAGATTGTTTTGCTCCTAGCTAACTCCATTTTGTGTTTGTGACGCAGGAGGGAAAAAAAAAAGAATTGGGTAAAGGTGGAGTCCGATTGGGGGAGGGAGGGAAAGAGGCTGAGGCAAAGCTACGGACTGTTTTACTCAGCAGTGGCTCACAAGGGAATACCTTGCTTCAGGCTGCCTATCTGCATCTTGAGCAATCGATGCTGCAAGTCCCTGCTAGCTGAGCAGAGAGCAAAGTGATGTTTGCCTCCTGATGCTGCTAACAATGATAAGATGCTGGCTTTGGGGACAGAGGCAGGAGCTGTCCTGTCTCATCTAGACTCTAAACCTCGATTAGGTGATTATGCTACAGAGATACTTAGAGTGGTATTCTCAATTATAGGATCAACAAAGAAAAAATACCTCCCTCTCAAAGAAGGAAAACGCACCCTTTTTTTTTTTATTGTGAACATACTGTACAGAGGGGTTACAATTACATGGAAAACGCACCCTTTTCATTCATCTGTCTGGGAAAAAAATCAGAAGTCTTGATTCTTTTGAAATGTTCTGGATTTTTTTTAATGTTAAAACCAAAGTGCATACATACATACATACATAATATGTATGCACAAATATCTGTATATAGAGAATCATATAAATATCTATTTTTCCATTGTCCTGTTTAAAAGTTTATCAACCAGTCTTACTTCACACACCTGCATCAACAGCCTTCTTGCCATCTAGTTTATCCTCATTGATCCTATAAACTGTAAGTAGTTCAGATTGTGTGTCAGAAAAGCACTTTAAAATTACCCCATTACCATTATCACGTGCACATATTTTTAATTCTTTCAGATATCTATTGTTAAAATTATCTTGTAATTTTTAGTTAATTTGAATCAGAGCCAAAGAAAGACGTCACATAGCAGTTAGTTGGTACATCAGTAGGTTCTTTTACAGCTTGCACTGCTCTTTTAATTAATTTATCTTAATTATCTTGCAATGTATTTGATAAAGATCTTGAGGAAAGAGAGAGGTTCAGGTCAAAACTGAGAAGGTACACAGCATAGTCTCTCAGCTTGATTTACCCCCCAGAAGATGATGTGAAAGAACAAGGCTCAAAAATGAGCCAGACTCTTTTTCTCCTAATGTGGTAGTCTGTGCCTAAAGTCTTAAGAAAAATTTTCATGCTAGAGGTGTGGCTCAATTGATAGAGCACCTGCGTAGCAAGTGTGAGGCCTGAGTTCAATCCCCAGTATTAGGGGAAAAGAAAAGTTTGCAGACTGCCTCTGCTCTTAACAGAGAACATTGTCATAAAAATAGACCACATTCTTCCTAGGAGTAAAAGAGATTTTGAGCTTTGGGGTAGAGTGTTTATCTCCTGTGTAATAGCTGCATTCTTGGGATGTTTGCATATCAGTTTTCTTACAAAATACTTAAAAAAGAAAGTATCAGTCTTCCTGATTAGACCTAATAAGTTTACAACATTTCATGGACTGTTTTACAAAGAGAACACAACAATGTTGTGTTAGTATGGGGTGGCTTTCATAGTTTTATTACCACATATCCCCTCTTCATGCCATTTTTTGAGATTTCTGGGACTGTTGAGATGAAACCTCTTGCTTAGTGAAATGAGTTGTGATTCTGACCTTCAGTGGCCACATTCTACTCCCTTGCTCTAAGACAGAGTACAGATTATAGAAGGGAAGTTACAGGGTCTAACTTCTTGGCAAGACTGTCAGAGCACTTGTAAAGTATGGTCCTTGGAGACGAGATTGGCTCTATGTTTAGTTTGGAAACTATAGTTCCTACTAGTTACGGACTTAGAAGCTGTTGAAGAGGTCACAGTTGCAGCAGCTAAGAAACCTGGACCTTGCCACTTGCTTGGTGGTGTATTTGTTTTGTGTAGGGAGTTGATTTTTTTGTATGTGTTTGGTAGTGTTGCAAATTTTAATTCAAAATAGACCCTCTGAAAATAATAGGTTTAAAAAGTCCAGCAAGCCCTCTGAATTTACAAAACTATACTAACAGCCACACACCAGTTTCACAAGCGCCTTGAAATGCATATTAAACATGCCAGTGTTTGTATCACTTTCCAACTGTCATTCTCCATATACTTTTAGACAGGCTTCTCCCAATGGGTTGACTCCAGTCTAAGTCAGAGGTCCACATTACTAGCTCTGGCATTTCATTTTCGTATGTGGAAAAAACAAGGTTTACTGCCACATGTCTTAGCCATGGTCACTTGAGTGACAATGGTCTCTTTTTTACTGCTGTCTATACAATCAGTCTTTGCAAAGACTTTCTTCCTCCCTCTTGGCTGAGCTACTCTGTACCCACTTCTGTTTTTGTCCTTTATGAGTTTGGTACACTTCTACATACTGACATTGGATCATTTTATTTTGAGGTACCATTGTTCTGAGCCTTCTTTTTTTTTGGGGGGGGGTCCAGTCGTGGGGCCTGAACTCTGGACCTGGGCGCTGTCCCTCAGCTCAAGGCTAGAGCTCTACCACTTGAACCACAGTGCCACTTCCGGCTTCTTTCTTTTCTTTTCTTTTCTTTTTTGCTTATGTGGTCTGGGGAATCGAACCTAGGGCCTCAGGCACGCAAGGCAAGTGCTCTACCACTGAGCCACCTTCCTAGCCCCTGTTCTGAGCCTTCTATCCTTAGCTTAGAAGAGCTAGGGGCTGGAACCTCTATGTTTTGACTTTGATGTTAATGTTAAGTGCTAAAATTTTGCTATCCTGAACTAATGCTACATTCTTATAGCAGGGCTAGGAAAGGAGCATCCTGCAGATACTCCATTATGACTCTGCTGCTGGTTGGCAACATTCTTCCTAATCTAGCATCAAAGCAGAACCAGAGCTAGCAGTCTGAGCATGTGAAAATGCAATAGACGATGCCCAGAGAAATGTCTTTCTTACCCCTCTCACACTTTCCTGTTTACATTTTACACAAGTGATATGTTAAAATCAAAGTCAAACTGTTTTACTTTATCGTTAGTCCATCTAGACTTTGCCTGGGCAAAGTATTTTCAGAACTGCTAACTCATGCCACTTTAAAAAATAGCTAAGTAGGGGCTGGGAAGGTAGCTCAGTGGTAGAGTGAACTCTGGGCTTGGGCACTGTCCCTCAGCTCTTCAGCTCAATGCTAGCGCTCTACCACTGGAGCCACAGCGCCACTTCCGGCTTTTTTCTTTTTGCTTATGTGGTGCTGAGGAATTGAACCCAGGGCCTTGAGCATGCAAGGCAAGCGCTCTACCACTGAGCCACCTTTTCAGCCCTAGAAGACGCTTTATAGATAAAATCCATAGGAGTCTCTCTGTGCTCGTCCCAAGAATGACCACTATCCTTGCCTATAGGAGAACCACTTTGTATTTCTGTTGTGCTGTATCTGTCACCCAAGTTTGCGTTTCTGGACACTAACTACAGTTTAGTTTTGTCTATGATTTTAAGTTTTACCAGCAAGTATTATTAATACGGATTAATGGATTTCACTGTGACAATTCCATATATGTATTGATCATGTCTACCCAGCCCTCTCTTTCCATTTTCCTAGTCCCTCTTTGGCTTTCTCTATAAGAAAATACTCAACAATTGTATGTCTTTTTTTTTTCCTTTTTTCTTTTTGGCCAGACTTGGGGCTTGAACTGAGGGCCTGGGCACTGTCCCTGAACTTCTTTTGCATAAGGCTAGCCCTCTACTATCTATGCCACAGGGCCACTTCCAGCCTTGGTCTGTTTATGTGGTACTGAGGAATCGAACCCAGGGCTTCATGCATAAAAAGCAAGTACTCTACTACTAAGCCACATTCCCAACCTCAAAACTTCTATTTCTATATCTAACTTTCCTTCATTTCATATTGTCTTCCAGTTCTATCTCTTTTCCTACAAATGACAGGATTTTATTGTTTTACTAGCCTGTGATCTTGAAGGTCCTTTCCATTTCCTTTATTCCATAGCTTTCTACACCACCTCCTTTTACAAAATGACATACAGTCATTTTGTAAACACAGTTGAATTTGTTTTGTGTTATTTCTCATAACACGGATTTTGTCATTGTTATAATGTAGTCTGTATGTTTCTGTCACCTGTGTTTGCTGTTAGTCAATTGATCTAAAGGCTTAATAGAATGGAGCTCTTTATCAAGACAAACTTCTTGACATTTTCGTATTAGGCTTAGGTTTTTATTGGGAAGACATGGGATTTCCTATTGCACCTTCTGTGAATTTAGAAGAGATTGATTTTCAGTATACAGAGCTGTTTCTTAAGGTTACAAAATGGTGGTAATCCTTAAAAAAAAAAGGAAGTCTTTATATATCTAGACATCAATTCTTTGGCAGTTTTACAAGTAACTTTTCTATGTTCTTACAGTATTTTAGTAAATGGAAGTTCTTGTAAAAAACTTGACTTTGCCAATCTTTCCTTTTGTGATTCACATTGTATTTTAAGAATCCTTCAATCATCAACATAATTCATCCTTTAGTTTTATTACTCAAATTGTTTTTAGTTGGTATGATACTGGCTTATGTATGGATATGATTTCTTTTTTTCAAATATATGCATAGTGGTCCTGATTATTAGGAGATCTGTTTTTTTTTCCTCACAGTATCTGGTGTGCCAGGTTTGACACACCAAGTGTGTTGATTTGTGAATAGGTCCTTTTTCTAGAGTACTCTTTTTGTTGTTCATTTGTCTCTCCTATGCTAATACTACATGACCTTGAATATCACAGGTTTTTATTTTGTATTGGTATCACCCATCTTCTGCTGGTTCTTGAAAAATGTCCTAGCATGTCTGAAGATGTATCTCAGTTGTAAATGGTATGATTATCATGTGCAAAGCCCTGAGTACAGTTGCCTTCGTAGGCTGAGTGTGGTGGTTTATCCCTGTAATTCCAGCTACTTAGAAGGAAGAGATTTGGGAGGATCCAGAATCAAGACCAGCCAGTACAAAGTTAGGGAGACCCCATTTCAGTTAAAAAGCCAGATATATTGGTGTGCTTTTGTCTAGGATGCTCAGTTAGGAGGATTATGTTGTCACATTGGCACCCAGCAAAAACAGAAGACTCTACCTGAAAAATAAAGGAGAAAAAAGGAGTAGATGGGGATAATGCCTGCTAAAGCATAAAACCAAGTTCAAACTCGGTACCACTGACATGTAAATAAATAAACCAGTCCTACCTCTTCTTGGCCCCTTTCTTTTTCCATATAAATAAAATTAGCTTACCAATTTGAAAGATGAAACCTGTTAAGATTTTTTTTATTCTGTTCATTCTATAAAGTAATCTGGGATGAATTGACATCAGTGAATTCAGCAAACCTCTGAGACAAAATATCATTGAACTGCATCCCAGGCCCTAGTCCAGTATTTTGTTCCTGATGTTGGTATTCATTTATTTCCAAGTATTGAAATGAGTAATCAACTATCCAGTCTATCAACCCCTTCTCTCTCTCTTTTCTTTTTGGTCAGTGTGGGGCCTGAACTCTGGGCCTGGGCACTGTCCCTCAGCTCTTCAGCTCAAGGCTAGCACTCTACCACTTGAGCCACAGTGCCACTTCCGGTTTTCTAGTGGTTTATTGGAGATAGGAGTCTCACGGTCTTTCCTGCCCGGGCTGGCTTTGAACCTCAATTCTCAGATCTCAGCCTCCTGAGTAGCTAGGATTACAGGCGTGAGCCACCAGCGCCCGGCTTGAACCACACTTTTAACCCTGCTTTTACGTGGCTATTTTGGAGATAGAGATTCATGGACTTTTCATCCTTGCTGAACTTTGATCCTCTGGATTTCAGCTTCCTAAGAGCTGGGATTGTAGGTGCATGCCACTATGCCTGATTAAAATTCTTAAGACCTTTTTTTCTTTTAAAAAAATCACAATAGAGGGATTATCTTTTATACTATTTTTGTACCTTAAATATTATTTTGCAGGGGATTCTGGTATTAATGCAACTTCTGCTTTCTATTAGTATTTGCCTCGTGTAACAATAAGTCCTTTAACTTCAGTCTTTCTGTATTCTTAATCTAGATGGTATTCTAGTAGACAGCATATTAGACTTTTCCAGTTGACACACTGAAGGTGTGGCTCAAGTGGCAGATCAATTGCATAGCAAGCACAAGGCCTTCAGTTCAAACCCTGTATATGTGTGTCTTTAAAAAACACCCAACTTTCTTGATTTATTGAGTATGCGGTGTACAGCATTAGACACTAAGGGTATAAGCAAACTCTTCAAATGTCAGTCTTAGGGGAGGAGTCAAGATACTACTCTGGGAAGCTTCTGGTCATGTGAAGGGACAACAACTGATGATGATGGCCTTGTTGGCATAGTCTCCACAAAGCAGAGGATATCACATAGTGAGAGACGTGGAGCATAGACAATTTTGATCTTAACTGGAACATGCAGCTTATTTCTATTTAACATGATTACTTGAAATATTTGTGTCTACCACTTCGTGTTTTCTACGTGTTCCATTCTATGTCATGTATTGACTTAGTTCCATTTAAAATATTTTCTCTTTATTTCCTACCTAACTTCAATTATTTAGATAGTTATTCAATGTCCAAATGATTTGGGGATTTTCTACATATCTCTTAAATGAATTCCAGCTTAGTATTTCTAATCATACTTGTAATGATTTTTGTTCTTTGAAATCTGTTGAGATTTGCTTTTATGTAGCATATAATCAATTTTAGAAATGTGTTACGCACATATGAAATGCTTAAGCACTGTTAGATATATTTTTATGATACTGTCAATTAGATGAAGTGTGCTAGAAGTATTCATATTTCTCTATATCTCTGAAGTCTGTGTCTGCTTGTTTCAATAGTTTTTATACAAATGGTATTTATTTTTCACTACAGTTGTTGCTTTGCCCTTTATGTCAGCTGTGAAATTTTTTTACATTTTGAAACTAAATTATTGAATGCATTTGGATTTAGAATTGCTATGTCTTCCTTGTGGAAAACTGTATTATACAAAATATGTTTATTCATGACAATAGTGATGGCTTCTCTGTTAATACTAGACTGCCAACAGAAGCTTTCTTTGGTACTTTGGCCTTCTGTATCTTCTGCCACTATTTTTCTGTAAACATATATGTGTATTTAAGATGTGTCCCTTGTAAGCAGCACATATTTCAGTGACTGGTCAATTCAGTTTAACTATTTTAATCTTTTTTGATAGTGTGTTTCATCCATTTGAGTTTATTTACAACATATTACTGTTCATTTTCTGTTTGGTTTGGTTTTCCTGATTTATATCCTTTTATCCATTCAAATTACTTTAAACTTTTAAATTATTTTTCATTCTCCTATTTTTATTTTTTTACTATTCTACTAGATACTTTAGATAGTGCGCAGTTGATTTATACTCTAACAAATGACAATTTTGAGCATTTTCTACATGATACTAGAACTTTCCAACATTTTAACTTATTCACTGCATGCTTTCCTTTAGAGTTATTAATATCCTTTTTTTTTTTTTTTTTTTGGTCATGGGGTTTTAACTCTGGGCCTGGACACTTTCCCTCAGCTCTTCAGCTCAAGGCAAGTGCTCTACCACTTGAGCTACAGTGCCACTTTTTTTTGGTGGTTAACTGGAGATGAATCTCATGTACTTTCCTGCCGGGGCTGGCTTTGAACCACAATCCTCAGAGCTCAGCCTCCTGAGTAGCTAGGATTACAGGCATGAGCCACTGGCACCCAGCTAGAGTTATTAATATCTTGGGTTTTAAATCTGCATGTATTTTAAGCCTCACAAACATCTTTTTTTTGGGGGGGGGTCGGTTGTAGAGCTTGAACTCTGGGCCTGGGCGCTGTCCCTGAGATCTTCAGCTCAAGGCTAGCAGCACTCTACCACTTAAGCTACAGCGCCACTTCTAGTTTTCTGGTGATTAATTTTAGATAAGAGTCTCATAGACTTTCCTGCCCAGGCTGGCTTTAACTGCAGTCCTCAGATCTCAGCCTCCTGAGTGGCTAGGATTACAGGCATGAGCCACACCAGCACCCAGCTACACTGTTTTATAACATCAATATTCACTTAATATCTTTGCTGTGGTTTTCCTTCCTGTTTGCGTTTCTTGATGTCTTTTGGAATATATTTTTTTCTTTTTTTTTTTTTTTGGATGGTCATGGGGCTTGAACTCTGGGCTTGGGCACTGTCCCTGCACTCTTCAGCTCAAGGCGAGCAAGCACTCTACCGCTTGAGCCACAGCGCCACTTCGAGTTTTCTAGTGGTTTATTGGAGATAAGAGTTTCACTGACTTTCCTGCCCGGGCTGGCTTTGAATTATGATCCTCAGATCTCAGCCTCCTGAGTAGCTAGGATTACAGGCATGAGCCACTGGCTCCCAGCTTGGAATATATTTTTTTTCTTTAGGTTAAATAATTGTTCCAAATAGCATTTATTTTAATTCAGTTCTGGTAATGTGTTTTTGTATCTTGACGAGCTGTATTTTCATTTATGTTTAAATGATATTTTGTCATCTTTTTCTTTTTTAAGAACTCCATTTGTCATTGTTCATTTGAAGATAATTTATTTCATTTCTGAGCAGGGGAGTTGGAAGCATAGATAAAGACCCAAAGTTCAAACACCCAATACTGGAAAAAGAAGAGAGCAAAAGCCATGCATACTGGCACATGCCTAATCCCAGTGCCTAGGGAAGTAATTGTGAAGATAAGGCCAGCCTGAGCAAAAATTTATAAGACCCCCATCTCAACCATCGATCATGGTGGTATACACCCGTGGTTCTAGCTACACAGGAAGCATGGGTAAGATTACAAGCTGAGGCCAGCCAGGCAGAAACACAGACATTATCCAAAATATAACTAAAAAGCAAAAAGAACTTGGAAGCATGGCTAAAATGGTAGAGTATCTGCCTGGCAAGTGCAAGCCTTTGAATTCAAACTCCAGTACCATTAAAAAAATGAAAAAGAAAAATCCTTTCAACTCTGATAATGTGCCCAGGTGTTTATCCATGTGTTTATCCTTGGATTTCTCTGGGCTTCTTCATTATGTGTGCTGAAATCTTTCATCAGTTTTGGGGTAATGCACAGCTATTTTCACTTTCTTGGCTTCTAGTTGCATAATCATTGAGTCTCCGGAGCTTTTCATTGTTCTCACGTCTCTTGCATTCTTGTATTTTCTATTTTTTTTTAACTCTGTTCATAAGTTTGAGCTTTCTTATCCTCTTCCAGTTCACTAACTTCTATAGTCTCTTATGAAACACATCTGTTGAGCTCCTTTTCAGTTGTAATCTTTCTTAATTGTAGAATGCCCATTGATATATTTTTTTTTTTGGGTCCAGTCGTGGGGCCTGAACTCTGGGCCTGGGCACTATCCCTCAGCTCTTCAGCTCAAGGCTAGCACTCTACCACTTGAGCCACAGCGCCACTTCTGGCTTTTTTCTTTTTGCTTATATGGTGCTGAGGAATTGAACCCAGGGCCTCATGCATGCAAGGCAAGCACTCTACCACTGAGCCACCTTCCCAGCCCCCCCCATTGATATTTTTAAATAAACTCCAACGCTGGTCAGTTATCATCTTTATTTTTATTTTTCTCTGTTTTTACATTTTGATTAGCACATATTGATTTTACAAAATAATGGGCTCCATTTTGACATTTCTATACCTACATTCATACTTTGCTTGTCCCATTACCTGTGATTCTAAGTCCCTTTCTTTTCCTTCATAGCCCCCTTTTTACTTTCATGACTTTTGTGTTTGTTTTTAATTCCTACATGAGAAAACATGGGATACTTTTCTTTCTGAGTCTGGTTTATTTTGCTTAATGTGATGATATTAAGTGACTTTTTAAAATGTTTTTCTTGAGATAAGATCTCAATATATAGCCTATACTAGCCTTGAACTCATGATTTTCTTGCCTTAATTGGATAATAGATATTCACCACCACAATTGGATAATAGATATTCACCACCACAGTCTACTTGCTGCCCCCGCCCCCCACTTTATTTCTGAGGTTTGAACTCAGGGCTTCAGGCACTTTACCACTTCAACCATGACCCCCTGCTCTTTCCTTTTATGTTCTTGAATGTACTAACCTTAGATAGTTTAAAATTCTATGAGTATACTCTGCAAGTTGTGTCTGTTGTTTTCTTGTCTTCAGTTTGAGCAAACAATCTTGCCTTTCACTATGAGTTTTGGTTTTCCCAGATTAATCTGAAAAGCATCTCTTATTTAATACTTCCCATTTTGTGTAGTCATTGGACCTTGGCTGCAGTCTACTCTGGCTCCATAGAGCAGTCAGGCTTGTATTAGAGCAGTGCTTACCTCTGTGAAGTACTTTACCACTGTCTTGTGAACTTGTGTTAAAGCTTGTTTCCAAAGCATTATATCAGCATTTTAAAATATCTTTCCATGAGGACTTGGCCTCATCATAAGAAATGAAATTTGTTTTTGTTTGTATTTATATGATGATCTTCCTTCCCTCCCTCTCTCTCTTCTTCCCTTTTTCCCTCCCTCCCTTCCTTCTTTCCTTCCTCTTTCTCCCTCCCTCCCTCTCTTCCTCTTTCCCTTTTAGTGATTTATATTTTTGTATCTTAACCTAAGAAATTGTTGCCTACTGTAAAGTGGTAGGCAAGTTTGTTTTGTCCTTGCTTTCTTTCTCTTTCTCTTTCTCTTTCTCTTTCTCTTTCTCTCTCTCTCTTTTCTTTCTTTCTTTCATTCTTTCTTTCTTTCTTTCTTTCTTTCTTTCTTTCTGACTTTCGTGTGTGTGTGTGTGTGTGTGTGTGTGTGTCATGGGGCCTGGGCTCTGTCCCTGAGCTCTTCAGTTCAAGGACAGTGCTTTCATCACTTGAGCCACAGTGCCACTTCTGGTTTTCTGGTGGTTAATTGGAGATAAGAATGTCATAGAGAAGGCTGGGAAAGTGGCTCAATGGTAGAGTGCTTACTTTGCATGCATGAGGACCTGGGTTTGATTCCTCAGCACCATATAAGCAGAAAAAGCAGGAAGTGGCGCTGTGGCTCAAGTGGCAGAGTGCTAGTCTTGAGATGAAGAGCTCAGGGACAGCGCTCAAGCCCAGAGTTCAGGCCCCACGACCAACCAAAAAAAAAAAAGAAGTGTCATGGAGTTTCCTGCCTGGGCTGGCTTTGAACCATGATCCTCAGATCTCAGCCTCCTGAGTAGCTAGGATTATCTGCATGAGCCACTAGTGCCTGGCTTGTTCTGTATTTTCTATTTAGAATTTTCTATAATTGTATATGTGACTGTGAATATGCATATAAATATTTATTGTATCAATAGAATTCACATAATACAAAATTTGTTACTTATACTGTAGTGGTTACACAGTCACTGCTAATAATTCTAGAACATTCTCATTGTACTCATAGGAATTCTGACCCACTACTAGGCTCTACTTGTTTCCCTCAATATGGCAACTGCTAATCTTTCTGTTTTCATAGATTTGCCTATCATTTCATTATTAATATAATCATACAATACATGCCCTTTGTATCTGACTTCTTTAACTAATCATGATGTTTGCAGGGTTTATCTGTGTTGCATATATCAACATTTCATTCCTTTTTGTATTTATTGTGTGATAATAATATATTGTTTTGTCATTTATCAGTTGACAGGCATTAATTAGATTGCATATACATCTTGGTTGTTACTTGTGATGATTCTGCTATAAACATTTTCTTTTGGGGAGTGGTAACTAGGATTACACCACTATACCCAGCTCTTTTTTTCTTAATTTTTAGAAAGGGATGGTTCTGAGGTTTGAACTTGGGGTCTTATTCCATTGTCTGGGCTGATCTTGAAACTCAATCTTCCCAATCTCTGTCATGTCCTGTTCTAGTTATTCTCACTGTTTTAACAATCATTTGCATGGTTTATTTATTCAGTATGTTATTTTGAGCGTACCTGTCTTTGAGCTAAATTTCTTTTTCTTTCATTTTGTGTGTGTGTATGTGGGGGTAAGGGGAAAGGAGTTAGTTATTGGGCTTGAACAAGGGCTTAGATACTATCTCTGAGCTTGTTTTTGCTCAAGGAGAGTGCTTTACCACTTAAACCCCAGCTCCACTTTCAGGGGGGAAATGAGTCTCAAAGACTTTGCTTCCTGGGCTGGATTTGACTTTGATCCTCAGATCTCAGCCTTCTGAGTAGCTGGTGGCGCCCGGCTCAAGATTGTTTTCTGTGCCACCTGCCCAATGCCCTCCTCTTGCTGATTTTTTTTTAATCTCACTTATTTTTTAAAAATCACTTTATTGTGCCTTTTCTTGCGTATTTTATCCTTGTTTTTATTTTTTAAGGCAAGGTCTCTCTAAGTAGTCCAGGCCGTTCTGGAACTCATTATGTGTAGCTCAAACAGGGCTCAAACCCCTCTTGCCTCAGTCTTCTGAGTGCTGGGATTGCAACTGTATACCAATACACTTGACTTCACTGAGCATTTTTTAATATTCCGCTTTGACTTGTTTTCAGTATTTTTTAAGTTGCTGCTCTTAAAATAGACATGTACACTTTTATTTCAGTCTTATGAGGTCAGTGTTTTGCTAATTTTTATGAAATATAGAAACCTGGTTTCTATTTAATATCCTCTATTGAAAAGCAACCAGTTTAGTAAAGTATTTTTTTTTTGCCTTTTTTTTTTTTTTTTTTTTTGTCGGTCATGGAGCTTGAACTCTGGGCCTGGGTGCTGTCCCTCAGCTCTTCAGCTAAAGCCAAACTTGAGCCACAGTGCCACTTCTGTTTTTCTGGTGTTTTATTGCAGATAAGAGTCTCATGGACTTTCCTGCCCTGACTGGCTTTGAACCATGATCCTCAGATCTCAGCCTCCTGAGTAGCTAGGATTACAGGTGTGAGCCACCAGTGCCTGGCTAGTAAATTTTCTTGATTTTCCTTTCAGAACTGTTCCCATAGCTCCCATTTCTAAAATGTTGACACCCTATAGGAAAAATTATAATTATATCTGCTCCTAACAGTTTGTTTCCTTCTTTGTACTCAACATCCTAAGAACCAGTGTCAATCATTTTTGGTGAATATCTCTCTAGGACTAGCTACTGAGGGAATGGTATAATGAAATATTATTTTGCTCAAGTTCAAAATCTGATGAGATGGACAGGCTGGGAATGTGTCTTAGTGGTAGACTGCTTGCCTAGCATGCATGAAGCCCTGGATTTGATTCCTCAACATCATATACACAGAAAAAGCTGGAAGTGGCACTGTGGCTCAATTAGTAGAGTGTTAGCCTTGATCAAAAGAAGCACAAGGACAGTGCCCATGCCCTGAGTTCAAGCCCCCGGACTGGCATTGGGGTGCATGCGTGCGTGTGCGTGTGCGTGTGCGTGTGCGTGTGTGTGTGTGTGTGTGTGTGTGTGTGTTGAGACAAAGTATACACTGTATAAAGTAACACAAGCTTTAAAAATAACAAGATGAGCTGAGTTCAAGCCCCAGGTCTGGCATTGTGTGTGTGTGTGTGAGTGTGTGTGTGTGTTTTGAGACAAAGTATATACTGTATAAAGTAACACAGGCTTTAAAAACAACAAGAGGAGCCGGGTGGCTCAATCTTAGCTACTCAGGAGGCTGAGATCTGAGGATTGCAGTTCAAAGCCAGCTGGGGCAGGGCAGAAAAATCCGTGAGACTCTTTTTTTCCAATTAACTACCAGAAAACTGGAAGTAGCACTGTGGCTCAAGTGGTAGAGCCTTGAGCTGAAGAGCTCAGGGACAGCGCCCAGACCCAGAGTTCAAGACCCATGACCAACAAAATAATAATAATAAGAAGAAGAAGAAGCAGATACATACAAAAAGGCACAAAATAGAACAATTATTGAATAAATTTTATATAGCAAATACCATGAATATTAGCTTATCAAAGCAGAAGATTTCCTGGAAAGGGATGAATATACTGCTTTGGATAATCTGAGAAGAGTAGAGGAAAGATGTATACCTTCTATGTATTCACCAAGGTGATGCTTGAACATTAAGATCCTAGTAAGAATGTTATGCCATGGCTTTTGCAAAGATAAATACCAAAGCCCTTGTAGAGGAAAGAAGATATATGTTTATAGCAATCTCAGTGAAGAGGTATTGAATTCACTGGGAATTAGGCGAGATCATAGGCACTTAGAGAAAGTTAGAAAAATTTTATATAGAGGAAGTCATTTAAATGCATGATAGAGCTTGAGCGATGAGAATTTTTAATAGACAAAAGGGTAACAGTGAAGCCTATGGCAATAGGGGTTAAAAAGCTACTCTTCATTAATTGACTGTTTTGAATATTTTTATGAATAACATTTTATTGGAACACAGTATTTAATGTCTTATGTATTCAGACTACAGTAGCACGGTTAAGAAATTGAGAAAGGCCATATGGCCTCCACTGCCTAAATATTATCTGGTTCTTTACAGAATGTTTTCTAATCTGTATAAATACATGGTATAATAGAAAACATATAGTAGGAAAGCATTATTGGTAAATTAAAGAAATGAAAATGATTGTCTGGTGTGGGAAGTCAGTAATAGAAGAGTGGCTAATGAAAGAGATTAGAAAAATACAATGAGGAGACCATTATAATGGAGAGAAGGTGAAAGGCCAGTGTGGCTGAAAAATAGTTCAGTAAGACAGGGGTGGCTTATACTTAACCATGTTTTTCTGATCTTTCCCTCACTAGCCAAGAAGGATCAGGAAGGTGGAGAAGAAAAGAAATCTGTGCAAAAGAAAAAAGTAAAAGAGTTAAAGGTGTTGGATTCAAAGACAGCCCAGAATCTTTGTGAGTAACTCTACAATCCTATTTGAAATATGAAGGAATTCTCCAAGGACTTAATTCTCTTGAATGTATATATACCATGGAATATTACATAACTATGAAGAAAAATGAAATAGTGTCATTTGTAGGACAATGGATAAAATTAAAGCACATTATATGAAGCAAGATAAGCCAAGGTTAAAAAGCCAGGCATCAGTGGCTCACATCTGTAATCCTAGCTACTCAGGAGGCTGAGATCTGAGGATCACAGTTCAAAGTCAGCTTAGGCTTTAACCACAACAAAGATGGAAGTGGAGTTGTGGCTCAAGTGGCAGAGCACTAGCATTGAGCACAAAGTTTCAGGGACAGCACCCAGGCTCTGAGTTCAAGCCCCAGGAATCTCCGCACTCCCCCAAAAAAGCCAAATGTTTTCAATTTTTTGTGGAAGCTAGAAGTAAGAGATATACATATTCATGGGCATGGACATATCTTTACACCTATATACCTATATAAATATATACAATGTATACATATACATAGAATCTGATTCTCACTGTAGGGACTGTTGAGGATAAGGAAGAGAGGAGAAGGGAGTGTAATGGAGGATAAGTAATTTCAAACATTATGTCTGAATATAGCAAAAGGAATCTCAATGAAAGCTGTTGATCAGTAAGAGTTGTGGGGAAGGGACAAATAAAGCAATAGAGAAGGTTAGTCTGTTTAAAATGTAAGTGCATGTCCATGTTGTGCATGTTGGTACACACAACAAAATGAATGATAGGAAAATAAAACAGTCTCTTTTGAGCTGGGGGAAAGTACTAGTAGGAGAGGAGAGGGTTAACGTAGAGGGTGAATGTAGATGAATATGATCAAAGTTTGCATGTATGAAAATAGAACAATGAAATTTGTTGAAATCATTTAGGAAGTGGGTAGGAAGATAAGAGACATCAATGGAGGGGGTAAGTTGGATTTGGTTGCAGTCATTGTGTGTATAGAACTGTCACAGTGAAACCTTTTGTACAATGAATGTATGCTGATAAAAAAAAAGATAAACATAAAAGCAAATGAACAATTTAAACAACACCACCAACAACAGTAAAAGAGTTTAAAGTGTTGGATTCAAGCCAGGCCCCAATAGCTCGCTCCTATAATCCTAGTTACTCAGGAGGTTGAGATCCAGAGGATCAAGGTTCAAAGTCAGCCAAGACAGAAAAGTTCATGAGACTCTATCTCCAAAATAACAATCAAAAAGTCAAGTTGGAAACATGGCTCAAGATAGAGTACCAGCTGAGCAAGCATGAGTCCCTGAGTTCAAACCCCTACACCAGGAAAAGAAAAAAAAGATGGGTTCAGAGATAACACATAATCTCTGTTGAGTAACTGAGAATTTAATTTTCTTGTGTCTAAGGTCCCTTGAAATAAAACTTCCATTTGTTGAATTCCTGTTCTGTGCCAGGCAGCATAGCACAGTAAATTTCCAGCATCTAGTTTAATCCTTTTGGAAGCACTGCAAGTTATGTCAAGGAAACAGGCTAAGACTCAGGAATTTGCCTAATCATAGAGCTTGTAGGAAACTTCATTTCACAGCATCCACAGAAAATCTACCACAGGTATTCAAGCCACAGTATATTTCTTCTTTTTTCCCTTTGTGATCAGTAAGGCAGATACTAGACTAGCTTCAATTAAATTTAAATGTACTCTGCAGTTTAGAATAATTGAGATAAGTTTTGTAGTTCACAAAATAGGACCTTACCTCCAGAGAGTGTTGGACTTGATACCAAGTTCTTTGCTTTTGAACTTGCTACATATATTCAGAACTCTAATTTAAAAAAATTTCAGGGCAGAAATTCCCTCCAAAATTGATATAAGTAATATTTATTGGTGGTCAGATGAATGGCTCTTTTTGTTGTTTATTTCAGCTTTTTATTTACTTTATGCTGAGTAAGAAATTTAAATTTTTTATTTTATTTTTTTATTTTTTGGGTCCGGTTGTAGAGCCTGATCTCTGGGCCTGGGTGCTGTCCCTCAGCTCTTCAGCTCAAGGCTAGCGCTCTACCACTTGAGCCACCGCGCCACTTCCGGCTTTTTTCTTTTTGCTTATGTGGTGCTGAGGAATCGAACCCAGGGCATTGAGCATGCAAGGCAAGAGCTCTACCACTGAGCCACCTTCCCAGCCCCAAATTTTTAATTTTTTTAATTTTTGTTTTATTTTTTTGCCAGTCCTGGGGCTTGAACGGAGGGCCTAGGCATTGTTCCTGAGCTTCTTTTGCTCAAGGCACTCTACCACTTGAGCCACAGCACCACTTCTGGCTTTTGTTTTATGTTTATGTGGTACTGAGGAATTGAACCCAGGGCTTTTCATGTATGATAGGCAAGCACTTTACCACATTCCCAGCCAAAATTTAAATTTTTGTACAACCAAAAATTGAGAGGTGCACTTTATAGACATGTCTTTCAAAATACGAAAGGGCATATATTTCTGAACACTCACAGAGTTATAATGTAGTTATTGTCCTCATCTCTCCCAATGAGAAAACGGAAGTTTTGGACAAAGTCACATATCTAATGACACTGACTTAGCGAAAAACAGTAAGCGTTATTCTTGAATGTATAATGTTAGATTAGTTATTATCAACAAATAATATTAAAAAGTGTCTGTGGATAAGTCCTTTTATGGAGACTAAAATGTTCGTTGCTCTTCCCAGTAGTATCTCTAGGAATATAAAACATGAGTGATTGTTATTTTAGAAAGTGGTGAGATCCATGATGTAGTATGTTGTTATTCCCAATAGAGTGATCTCAAATGAAAAAGAATTTAGAGCTGGATGCTGGTGGCTCACACCTACAATCCTAGTTACTCAGGAGGCTGAGATCTGAGGATCATGGTTCAAAGTCAGCCCAGGCAGGAAAGTTCATGAGACTCCTGTCACCAATTACCAGAAAACTGGAAGTGGCACTGTGGCCTAAAGTGGTAAGAGTGCCAGCCTTGAGCAAAAAGAGCTCAGGGACAGGCTCAAGGCCCTGAGTTCAAGCCCCACAACCAATCAAAAAATAAATAAATAATTGAGTTAGAGAGTAGGATGGTCTGGGGAGTGGAATTCAAAGTGACTTAAGAGTCTACTATGTAGATATAGTTACTGTCCTCTTGGACCACATATCTGCTGGAAAGAGAAAGGTTAATAATAGAATGGATTGTTAAGTGCTCTGACAGAGTTATTCTAGAAAGCTATAAGAACACTAGGACAGGACATCCAAACAAGTACAAAAAGGGCTGGTGTAAAATGAGTTAAAAAATTTAAGAAATGAGGGTTGTTCATTTTAGGATTAGGACCGACCCATGTGAGATATGAACTATAAGATAAAATTGTTTGTCCCAGAACTGCAAGTAGATGAATATAGTTAAGTAAAGGTAGAGAACTTATTGAAGGAATTGATTAATTCAGAAAAGTGAGTGTTATAATCTTATATAATTTTTAGGAAGGCTGCTTTGGTAGTGGTTTTTAGGCTGGATCACTGGGCAGGAAAAATAATAGGCAGGAAGATGAATGTTGTTACTGTCTTAAACAAGGTGAGATAATCAGAGCCTAAAAGGGAATAAGGATGAAAAGGAAGACACAGGATAAGAAAGAATACAGAATTAATGGCACTCAGTATTATGGGATAAAGTAGATTTTCTGAATGTATATTTCTCTCCTTCCTCATTTACCTTCTCCCTCTCTTCCCAGACACCCCTTCCCTTCCTCTCCCTTTCCCTCACCCCTCCCCTTTTAAAGCAGTACCATTTACTAGTAAAATTCACCAAGAGCAGATTCTCTGTCTCTGGTATCTAGTGGATATGAGTAAGAGATGGCATGGTTGAATCTTACATATACCCTCTTTTTACTATGTCAGTCAAAAAATAAACATTTATAAATGAAATGAAAGTAAACTATTAAATTTTCAGAATGTTATACAGTGACGGAAAGAGAGATGTTGGTAGTAAGACAAGAACATTGGAAAGGGACATTAAGGAGTGTTTTATTTTGGTGCTGGTTCTGGGGTTTGACCTCCGGGCCTGAGTGCTGTCCCTGAGCCTTTGTGCTCAAGGCTGGTGCTCTACCAGCCTTTTGGTTGGGGTAGTTAATTGAAGATAAGAGTCTTACACACTTTCCTGTCCAGACTGGCTTTGAACTTCAATCCTCAGATCTCAGCTTTCTAAGTAGCTAAGATTATAGGTGTGAGCTACCTGGCTAAGTTGTTTTGTTTTAAAATGGAGAAAATTAGCTGAGCACTTGTTGCTCACACTTCTAATCCTACCTACTCAGGAGGCTGATACCTAAGGATCAGGGTTTGAACCCAGCCCACAGAGAAAAGTCCATGTGACTCTTATTTCTCATTAACCAATGGAAAGCTGAATGTGTGGCTCAAATGGAAGTCTTGCCAAAAAAAACCCCCAAAGTTCAAGCCCCAGTACTAGAATTAAAAACAACAACAACAAAAAGTACACGTAGATGAGAGTTGACTGTGTATGAGGAAGAAGTGCTGTAGAGCCATGAGTACATGGAGTGTGTATATGCAAGTACATGACATTAAACCTAGAAGTATTGGCACAACTTTCTTCCTACTAATTCCAAAACAGTCCTTACCTAAGCCTTTTCTAGTCTGTCTCTAGCTAAGAGCCCTCAATACTCAGATTTTAATTGGAATAAGAACTTGGATAACGAATTTTATCAAATGCCTTAAGTTTTTTTTCAGTGAAGAAAAGCAGGACTCATGTCTCTTTACTGAAAGAGCAAGTGGTGGGACAGTTGGGAGAATGGGAGCTGTAAAGAGCATGGAAGAAAGTGATTGCAAAGCTGCTTGAAGCCCCAGCTATTTGTGAAAACATTGCAAATGCAGAGACTATTATATGTATCAGCCCAGGAGTATGAATAGAGAAATGAGACAACTAAGTTAGCCAGAGTGGAAGGAACAAGAAGCAAGAGCAGTAGGGTTAGGTGTATTAATGGTAATGGGAGTCATAGTAATAGGGAGCAAATAAAGTGAGAGACTGTGAGGTCAACATCGGGTAGAAAACAGAGTAGATGATCGGGAGACTGGAAGAGCCCCTGATAAGGTCAGAGAATTAGAGCTTAGAAAGCTTCAAACACAGGATGTGTTTGTTAGGGGATGGGATATGGCAGTTTAGGAATGAGCAGGTCAAGGCAAAGGCAGCTTTGAGGATGGAGTCATGGGACTAAGGAACTAAATAGTGTCTTTGATGTTATAGATAGAGAAGACCAAAGACTTCCTGTGTGACAAAGGCAGGGAGTCATGATGTTGTGGGATGTTGAGCATGGAACAGTCTGTTCCTGACAAATGTCTGTTGTGCGACATAAATGTGGGAATCAGTGACAGCTTAAATGCTGGACTCAGGAGCTTGGGTTTTATGTACATAGGCAAAGTGGTTTTCACAGACCCCTCTTGGGAAGATTAGCTACCGTAAGCTTGTTGGATAGGTTGGGAGCAGGGAGAGACTGAGAAAGACATGTTTTTTGTCTCATTTTCTGTCAGCAATCTTTTTGGGTTCCTTCCGCATGCCCTATCAAGAGATTAAAAATGTCATCCTGGAGGTGAATGAGGCTGTTCTGACAGAGTCTATGATCCAGGTAAGGAGCCAGAGGATTCTAGGAGAGCTGGCTCTTCTGCACTACTGTACATCAACCTTACCTCCTCCCTGCTTAAGTAGGCCTTAAGCTTATGCTGACTTGTAAATGACTTGTAAATGCTAGTTTTGGAGAAGGTGCTATTTCTCTGGTGGTCAGATTTATGTTACATATTATATAAGTCCCATCATCTCACTATTCCTGCAATCCCACCTCCGGCTACCTCAAGTTCTTTATAGTGGTCCTTGGACCGGGGGGGGGGGGGCGGTAACAAGAGTCACAGTCTGCTAGGCCAGAGTGAGCTGATCCCTTTCACAAAAAAAAAAAAATCCATTCTCTCTTTCAGAATCTCATTAAGCAGATGCCAGAGCCAGAGCAGTTAAAAATGCTCTCCGAACTGAAGGATGAATATGATGACTTGGCTGAGTCAGAGCAATTTGGTGTAGTGGTAAGGCCTCAATTCCCTGTTGCCTTCCTCCCTGGAGATGATCCTGGACACTTGCTCGTTGCTTCTTGTCTATTTTGAACATGTCTTTGTCTTCTCTCTTCTCCCAGAGGAGACTCAGCCTGTATCTTTTTCTGACCCCTCTCTATTAGCTGTAATGGAACTGCTTGTCTTCTCCACTAGATGGGCACGGTGCCCCGTCTGCGGCCTCGCCTCAATGCTATCCTCTTCAAGCTACAATTCAATGAGCAAGTGGAGAATATCAAGCCAGAGATCGTCTCTGTCACTGCTGCTTGTGAGGAGTTGCGCAAGAGCGAGAACTTCTCCAGCCTCCTGGAGATTACCCTGCTTGTGGGAAACTATATGAATGCTGGCTCCAGGAATGCTGGTGCTTTTGGCTTCAATATCAGCTTCCTCTGTAAGGTGAACCATAGGGTTAGAGCAAAGAAACCAGTGGGAAAGCTACAGGCTACTATGAGCTTAGCGATGGCCTAAGGGGATCTTAGGCAAGCCAGAACTAATGGTTTCCTCTTTGCCCCAAGCTTCGAGACACCAAGTCTGCAGATCAGAAGATGACATTGTTGCACTTCTTGGCTGAGTTATGTGAGAATGACTATCCTGATGTCCTCAAGTTTCCTGATGAGCTTGCCCATGTGGAGAAAGCCAGTCGAGGTGAGGCAGGTTATAATTAAGCTAGAAAGTGGTTCAGGGGTCTGGGAATGTGTCTTAGGGTAGAGTGCTTGCCTGGCATGCATGAAGCCCTGAGTTTGATTCTTCAGTACCACATAAACAGAAAAGACTCTGGAGGTCGCACTGAGTTTCAACTGGTAGAATGCTAGCTTTGAGCAAACGAAGCACAGGGACAGTGCCCTAGCCCTGAATTCAAGTCTCAGCACTGGCCCCTCCCCC
>NW_012267266.1:1996483-2018453 GCF_000151885.1 Dipodomys ordii
CTTGCCTTGCATGCCTGAGGCCCTGGGTTCGATTCCTCAGCACCACATAAGCAAAAAGAAAAAAGCCAGAAGTGGTACTGTGGCTCAAGTGGTAGCGCACTAGCCTTGAGCTAAAGAGCTGAGGGACAGCGCCCAGGCCCAGAGTTCAGGCCCCACAACCAGACCAAAAATAAATAAATAAATAAAGTGCCTCCTAAATACCAGGATGTGTAGACAGTCTGGAGAGTGAACTTATGGGGTCTTCCGGCTGAAACTACCAGTAAGCTCTTGCTGTTCACTTTTGTTTCCTGTAGTTTCTGCTGAAAACTTGCAAAAGAACCTAGACCAGATGAAGAAACAAATTTCTGATGTGGAACGTGATATTCAGAATTTCCCAGCTGCCATAGAAGAAAAAGACAAGTTTGTTGAAAAAATGACTATATCCTTTCTTAAACCAACAGTTGCTCCCTGAGAGGGAGAGATAGACACAGAGAGACAGAGACAGACAGAGACAGAGAGAACAACAAAAACCCCAAAAGCTTCCTGTAAGGGAAAGGGCTCAATTATAGCAATGTTTAAATTTTTAAAAATTTTTTTCATTTAAATACATACATGGTCCTGAGAAGTTTCTCACTGTTGTAGAAGTGAAAGTAAACAATACAGATAAACTAAAAATCCCCCCCTCAATTCTTCTACTCTGTGCTATTGCCATGACACACTCTTTCTCCACTCATTCCCCTTTGCAAAGGTAACCTCTGCCTCTGATTTTTACAAAAAAATGGCATTGTGTAGCTTTTTGCCGAATATATCTTAGCCATGTTTCTACAATAGTCTGCACAATAGCCTTTTTTTTTAATTGCCGTTTCCCATTCTATAGGTGTGATATAGATTATGGTTTACCATTCCACTCTTATGGATACTTAGATTGCTTCTGTGGTTTGCCATCATGAACAATGTTATTGGACATCTTTTGTGTGTCAGTGTGCGTGTCTGAGTAATTCTCTGAGCTTGGGGAGTGGTTGTGTGCTTCTTGGTCTTGATTCTTTACTCTGGACGTACAGCTTTGTTAAGGATGCACAGGAGCAGTATAACAAGCTGAGGATGATGCATTCTAATATGGAGACTTTGTATAAGGAGCTAGGTGACTACTTTGTCTTTGATCCCAAGAAGTTGACTGTGGAAGAATTCTTCATGGATCTGCACAATTTTAGGAATATGTTTTTGGTGAGCAAGGGCTATTTGTTAAATTCCTGCAGGGTTTACATTAGTTGGTGTTGGCTATACCCATGTCTACTTCCTTCCCCCTCCCTCCCTCTCCCAACTCCAGCAAGCAGTCAAGGAGAACCAGAAGCGACGGGAAACAGAAGAAAAGATGCGAAGAGCAAAGCTAGCCAAGGAGAAGGCAGAGAAGGAAAGACTAGAGAAGCAACAGAAGAGAGAGCAGCTCATAGATATGAACGCAGGTAAGAAGTGCAGAATGACTGATGAGTTGAGAAAGGAATGTTTGGGAGACTTCTCTAAAATCCAGAGGCCAGAAAGAATGTCTTAGGTTTGAGCAAGTGATTCTTGGCAAGCTTTCCACTGAAATCTTGATGCTGGATTTCAACTTCAGTTCAGTTACTTACACAGTCTAATTTTCCTTTCCTTTGCTGGTTTCACATTATATCTCACCTCTCTTGTGAGTTAATATTATTATAACTTGTACTCTTTCCTTCTTTCCATTCAAAGCTTCTTCTGGCCTGTTTTCAATTCCTCCATTAAGTCTTTTGGGTTCTTTCCTAAAAGTGTTTTCTTGACTCTCTTTCTACCTTTGAATAGGAGCTTCTCTTCCCTTTTGGTTTATTTTTCTAAGTATAGTGTCCCTAGGACCTCAGCAGAATTACACATACCTATGAGATCTTAAACGGACAGCTTCTGGAAAGGAATAGAGAGCTGGCTGCCCTCTCCTTATAAGAGACTTTCAGCAGTCTCTTATTTCACTACCAGAAGCATGTCTTTGTTGAACCATATGGTCTCAATTACTGGCCCTCTTGTTTCCTGTCTCTGCTTTTTTCCTGCTGTAGATTCCCTGCCCCCTCTCCTCCCAGGCAGCGGAAATACAGCAAATACAGCATATGTTGCTCATGGCACTGAGCTGAACCTGGGGGGCCATGAGCCTTCTGCAAGGGAATGCTTCTCAATCTGTTAGAAATCATGGTGCTTGCTTTCTTTGCTGAGCGCAAGTGGCAAGGGCTATTATAATACCTCTATTACACTTTTCTCCAAAGTAGTGCCCTCAGTTGAATATAAATAGCAAACTTGTTCCAATAATGCCATTGAAGGTCACACCAAGTATCCTTCATCATCCCATTCAATCTGGGGTTTTTCTCTGAATTGGCTAGGGTGCCCTAGGGAGGATGGAGTCTGTTTGACGTATGGGATAAGGGCCACACCCGGTCAACAGGTGGCGTAGTGGACCCAGACCTTGTCCTGTTCATGGTACTTGGGTCAAGCAAGTGAGGTTAGAATGTAGGTCAACTGCACTGGTAATATTCAGACAGCAGGTGGCGCTAGGGGCAATGAGCCCTTCTTACAGCTGGCAGCCAACCTGCTCCTTGGGATTTCACAGTTTCAGATTTCACTATCCTGAGCTGTTACCATGGAAACTGAGCCAGGCTGCAACTAGGATTCTGCTTTAACTCTTTGTATTCCAGCCAGGCTGCCTGATTCTCTTAAAAGCAGAACTGGCTTCAGGAAGATTGCAGCCACTGGAGGCAGTACTGAATTGAAGTAACAATTACCCTCTCTGAATGAGAGCATTCATGAAGAGGTTGATGTATATTAGAGTAAAACACTGTAGGACAAAGGAGTGATACAGTTGCCTTTTTTGTTTGTTTTGTTGTGGATTTTTTGGGGAGGGAGGGGAGTCTCGCTTGGTCTCTAACTTGCAATCCTTCTGCCTCCACCTGAAGAGCTGAGAGTACAAGCATGTGTCACCTTGGGTGGCATAATTGATTATTAATTTCACAATTGCAGACTCTCTGCTTATCTAGTCTAAAGAGACAGTTTTGTCATTTACTGTATGATACTGTACTGTATTTACTGGTGAATATAGAGAAGGTAGCAATGAAGGAAAATATCCCAAGGTTTGCACAGAATAGTTGGCATGAAGCATTTTCACCACTTTTAAACACAAGTAAACATAGGCCTGTAAGACTTGAGATTGGGCCTTCCTTGACTTTTCAGAGCTGTCAGCCATTGTCAGAGAGTGAAGCCAAGCAATAGGCATTTCATGGGAAGCTTGACATTTGACAGGTAGATCTGACTAAAGAGTTTACCTCTCTATCTTTTTTCATGACAGAGGGTGATGAGACGGGTGTGATGGACAGTCTTCTAGAAGCCTTGCAATCAGGAGCAGCATTCCGACGGAAGCGAGGACCCCGTCAGGGTAAGTAAGCAAATGGAACCCAGCCTGGTTGTTGAAGAGTGTGAAACCTCTGTACTCCTGGTACTGCAAGTATAGGACTAAAGAGCAGATAATGATGCTCTAGGGTTTAGAAACTTCTCCTATTTTTGCATGGAGAGTGGATTATCTAGTCTTTTTTTCTTCCACAATAGAAAGTTCTAAAGAGAAAACTGGTAACAAATCAATTCATTTGACTCATATTTTTTCTAGAAATTTGAAACAAGGAAACCATGCTTTACGACATTGAAAGGACTTAGTGGGCATTTGTGTACATGAAAAAATAATTGACCTAAATAGAGAACCATGTATTAGGTATAGATTAAAATACAAAGGAAAAGTCAAAGACCTTATTTTCAACTTAGTAGCAAGTATAAAATTCTGTAAGAGGCCAGGCGCAGGTGGCTCATACCTGTAATCCTACTCAGGAGGCTTAGATCTGAGGATTGCAGTTCAAAGCCAGCCCAAGCAGGAAAGTCCATGAGACTCTTATGTCCAATTAACCACCAGAAAACCAGAAGTGGCGCTATGGCTCAAGTGGTAGAGTGCTAGCCTTGAGCCGAAGAGCACAGGAACAGCGCCCAAGCCCAGAGTTCAAGCCCCACAACTGACAAAAAAAAAATGCAAGAGGTAGTAAGATGTCATTGTCCTCAAATGTAAGAGAATAGAGGAACATCTCAAGGATTGTGCTTGGTCAAAGAACTGCCTTCTTCTTTGGATGCACTTACACTCCATTATCCTTGCCTTCCCCACTCAGTGCAACCTCCTCTACACTGAGCCAGAGCCTCTAAAAAGTTATGGACATAGGACATATAAATAATCCAGGCATTAGGATGAGAATTAATGGGTAGTTCAAAAGATGTAGCCAAGGCTGCTCCCCATGTGGGGATGACCTGTATCATTGTATCTACTGAGGATCCTTTGGGGCTAGGAATGATGGCTTCTTTCCCAGATTGAAGGATGAGAGTTACATCAAAACATCACTAAAGACTCCTTCTTGTGAGGGAGTTAAAGCGAGGTTACTTACTAGCTGATAGGCTTTGTACTTTGTGCTTTGTACTTTACTTAAAGGTTATTGTAAAGAGAAGAATTGTATATCTAGTTTGGGGCAGTGCTAAGCTTTTTTTTTTTTTTTTGTCGGTCATGGGACTTGAACTCTGGGCCTGGGCGCTGTCCCTCAGCTCTTCAGCTCAAGGCGAGCGCTCTACCACTTGAGCTACAGCGCCACTTCCGGTTTTCTGGTGGTTTATTGGAGATAGGAGTCTCACGGTCTCTCCTGCCCGGGCTGGCTTTGAACCGCGATCCTCAGATCTCAGCCTCCTGAGTAGCTAGGATTACAGGCGTGAGCCACCAGCGCCTGGCTAGTGCTAAGCTTTTAATACAGTGATGTCTCTAGGATCTACAATGCCTGTCAAAGCCTAGGAAGGATCAGGGATTCAGAGTATACCAACCTACATAAACTCAGTGCCCTGGCCCAAATTTCATAGATCACTATGCATTTCATATGTGATGGCTGACTTCTCCCTATACTCTGAATATATCCTTCTGAGAGATATTCTGTAAGACTTTAAAAAGAAAACTCATACTCATTTTAGGGGTCATCCCCTTAGAACTAGATTGCTAGAAGGGAGAAGTAGGGATGAAGAACTTAGAACTCACTGAGTTAGAGCATTCAGTCATAGACAGGCATTTGGGTGGAAGACATGGCTAGTAATACTATTTGGTATGTAGTCTTTAGAACTTTCCACGGCATTGTTTCCACCCACCATGCAATGTGGTTTGGCTTAACATTAAATACAACAAAAACACTAAATATTAAGTCTAATGAAAAGTACTTCATCTTACTACACTGTCTTCCATGTTTCTCTCAGCTAAGCTCCAGCCTACATTCAACTTCAGTGGGGAATTCCCTTTTTAAACCTTTTCCTGTGAAGCTATACTAGAATCCCAGATGCTTCCTGTACACAAGAAGCCAGACATCAGTGGCTTCCCTATACTTGGGAGGCCCTGTTTCTACTTCTTTCCAAGTGGAAAACCAGGCAGCGGAAGCAGGGATTTTGTCAGAACCTACCCTTTCAGCACAGAACAACCTAAATTAGTCAAAATACTGTCCAAGGTTAAGAGGGAAAACAGAGAGAAGGAGGAGAATGGGGCAGGAGATGGATGGAGCAAGGGAGAAAAAGGGGGAGGACAGAGAGAGAATGCTGAATTGAAAAGAGGAAGATGAGAATTACATGGGTGTCACTCTAGCCTGTACCCTTGTCTGTCTCAGGGTATGCTAAGCACTCTGAGGGTGTCTGGGAGAAGCTCTTTGTGGAGGCAACTCTTTTTCTCTGGCAAGCTTCTTAGACTGTGGTACTTTCATATAAAGTAAAGTGGCCTCACACTGAACATAAAGAGAAGGTTAGGCATGAAGCTGGAGTGCAGAGCACACAGGACTAGGGTGTGATAAAAAAGACCCCAAGTCAGATCTAGTTCTCGTGCTTTAAGGTTTACCTTAAAGAAGTACCTCTATGTTTTCTTTTGTATAAAATAAGAAACTAGAATGCTTTCTAAGGTGCTTTCCAGTACTAGTATTTTTTTTTAATGCCATGCAGTAGGATTAAGAGAAGAAAGGAGAGATTGGAACTTAGAAGGCACAATTCTCTTAAGTACTAAGGCTCCAGCAGCCTAGGTTTCTCTGTAGGGCTTCTGGACCCAACTGTTCCATCCCTTGTCTAGCTCACTCTTAACTTCCTCTGATTGCTCAGAGCCAAAGAGCTAGAATCACTGTCAAGCATATCTTCCTAACAGTCTTTCCATTCCCAAGGAGGCAGCTGTCCCTATTCACAGACACTGGCCTTTTCCCCAGAGTCTGCAGGAATGTTAAAATCTTCCGGTCTCTGGAGATGGGAGGGAGTAACCAGTAGACAGAGACCCATTGAGGAGCTGGAAGAGAGGAGTTACTATCAGGGCTGTTCATTACAAGCAGCATTTAAACTGCTATGGTCTACAGGGTGTGGGAGAACAATGGTTTAAGTGTAAAGGGGAAGAATTCATGTGATTGTATTTCAGCTGCTATTTCTGGCCCATGATTGAGTCAGCTTGTGGTTTTAGTGACTCAACTTTTATCTCCATAACTGAATTGTAACCTCTCATACACTGGCCGCTTGCTCACTGTGATATAAGACAAGAGAAAAAGAAATATATTGCTCTCTCTCCTTTCCTTCCCTCTTCCACTTCCTAGCAGGCCTACACTAATAGAACTGTCTAGGTTAGCTCTAAAGAACCTAGTGATTAGTATCTGACCTGCTTATAGATAAAAAGAATTAAGGTCTTGCCAAGATCTGTACACTTGGCTAATGATAGAGCCATGACTATAGTCTCCTTTTGTGAATTCATGTCCAGGGCTATTTCCACTGAGTCTACATGATTGATTAGACAAATGATGACATTGGCCTCTATGTGTGGGCCAGAAATACTCTTTCATATGTCTTGGACATGGTGAAATGACTTCAGGGAGATTTTTCTGGTGACCACCCCCCCCTCCGGGTCTATATACAAGGTGAATAACAATGATCCTATACCACTACTTACTCTTTCATCTGTTTTGTAAAAATAGGGTGGGAAGTATAATTAGGAGAGCTTTAGACAGAAATGAGTTATTTAGGATGGTAATGATTGTCCCATCTGTCCTAGTTTCCTCTTCCCTAAGGAAGCTTATTAAAAAGAGCACTTCAGGGCTGGGATGTAGCTCAGTGGCAAAGCGCTTGCCTAGCAATTGCAACGTCCTGGGTTTGATCCCCAGTACCAAAAAAGAAAAGACAAAAAAAAAAAAATACAGTTAAAAAGAGCACTTCTTCCTAAGGAGTGGTTCCTACCTAGCCTTTGTTTTATAAGGGTCTTTTCCAAATCATTAATCTCTAACTATACTCCTAGTATTACATGGTTAATTTTGGAGATGTTTTTATCCTAGCCCACCCCCAACTTCTAGAAATCTAGCCTTAGAGAACTTTGACCAGTACCTCAAGTTTGTCTTGTTACCCCTTCCCCCTAGTCTGAGAGCCCATTCTCTTATAAGTGAACAAATGAATAATCTCACATCCATCTGTTTAGTCAAAAAAAATGCAGACTTTGTTCTGTGGCTACTTTTTAGTAGTCATAACTTAGGCTAAAGATCAGGAGAAAAGGAAGAAGGCAGTTTTCCTTGGTTGGTTTTTTCTCAGCCTAATGGTGGCCTTATGGGACAGAGTGGTAGCTAGGATGCTTGGGTTCTGTTGATTCTGTTGCCAGTTACAGCTAGAGCTTTCCCATCCCTGACATTGGCTCACATCATGTTCATCCCCAGTGTACCCACTGGCTCACTTCAAACCAAGATCCTCACATGTTAGGAGCTAGGATTATAGGCTTGAGCTACCAGCACCTGGCTAAAACTTCTTGATGTAGAAAAATCCTGAAGCACCATTAAATTAGAAACCAAAGGAGTCTTCTAAGTTATAGAGGAAGAAACCAAGGAAATAATCAACTTAAGACTTGCCATACCCCGGGCAGGTGTTCTATAAGACAGGTGTTATTTTAACACCTACACTAGATATCCACTAGAGCCAGATACACTCAGGTGTTCATGTGTACATACATACATACACACACACATACACACTAATAGTTGTGATACTTCTCAACTTCTGCAGTCTGAATTTAAGAGAACAGTAAAGGGGTAGTGATCCATCCATTACCTTTTGGAAGATGAGGAATGAGGCTCTGGAGTAGTGCACACTTTAGAAAAGAGAGGAAATGCTGAAAAGGTTTGAAGCTGGCCTCTGGAAGATTTTGCCAGTAAGGAGAGAATAAGAAGGTAGGAAGGGGCTGGGAAGGTGGCTCAGTGGTAGAGCGCTTGCCTTGCATGCCTGAGACCCTGGGTTCAATTCCTCAGCACCACATAAGCAAAAAGAAAAAACCCGGAAGTGGCGCTGTGGCTCAAGTGGTAGAGCGCTAGCCTTGAGCTGAAGAGCTGAGGGACAGCGCCCAGTCCCAAAGTTCAGGCCCCACGACCAGACCCCCCCACAAAAAAAAATAAATAAAAGAAGGTAGGAGGGCCCACATGTTGCCACTATAGTTGCACTCAAGTGGGTTGCTCTTCCTCACCTCAGTGGCTGAGGTAGTAGTGTTGGTGTTTGTAATCCACAGTGGCAGGTGGAAACCCTGGAGTGCAGATCACACCTCTCTGTTCTATTGCATGCGTCAGGGTCTTCACTGTTCTTTCTTCTCTTGGTAGATAACCTTTTGTGCTTTGGGGAAGAGGAAGAGGGGAAGGAGGAAGAGACCTTTAAGTTGGTAACCTGTGGGCATGCTGTGTGCTCCCTGCATGACCTGTAGTGTGAAAGGGTAGTGCTGGGTCATGGCTCTGCAGAGAGCCTGACAGCTCTTCTGAAGACTTGGCCTCTCTGACCCTGCTTGGTTCTGCCTACCTCAAGCTTTTTGCTGGTCCAAAGGAGGTACTTTGTTCATGGCTCCTCTGGACTCTTCCTTGCTGCTCACATCCTGCAGCTTTCATTTAGGAGTACTAGACTAATTTTCATCTACTCTTCCTTAAGGAACTGGTTTTAGTTCACTCCAGCTTTTCCAGGTCCCCAGGAAAAGTTGTCTCTCTTTTAAAATTTGAATTATAATTACTTACTATGTCTAAAATTCATTTTAAAAGGTGTGATTCATAAGTTTTTGGTACAGTCACAAGAACATGCAACTTCAATCACTGTTTAATTATAGAACTTTTTTTTTAATCTCCAAACCATCACTTTTAAAAAAATGATACATAAAAAATATATTGGGTACCTAGTAATATTTCAGTGCATGTACACATACTCTGTAATGTTCAAATCGGGGTAAACGTCTTTCTCCTCCAACACTTTTCTGTCTTTGGTAATTAGCAGTCACTTCTGATTCTTCCCCTCTCTCAACCATTGCTTTCTATCTCTGTGGATTTGCCTAGGCTGAATGGAATCATGGCATATATGGCCTTTTGTATCTGTCTTCTTCAGCTAGGCTGCTCTTTGGGTACATGTAGTCTCTCTGTACTGCTTCTAAGACAGGAGAAGAGAGGACATTATGAAATGGGCCTGGTACCAAAGGGCAGCCAGATAAGATCCTAAGTCTGAATTCCATAAATGAATACAGTTGAAGAGAAATTCAATGGTTGATTGGTTTTTCATTTCCTTTGTGTGATGGCAACTAGAACTTCACAATTCCTTAGTCACTTGGGTTGAGATCTGCATCCCCTCTTGGCCATCCTTGATCTCCTGACTTCTGGCATACATTAATCTTTTCCCATACAATGCATGCATTAGGAGAACATAAGTACACACACACACACACACACACACCCCTATACCTTATAGAGTCCTTGAGAGGTGGAAAAGAAGCAGACATGGGGAGGAACATGTGATATGCATGCAATATTAGTGTTGTTGCTTTTCTTTACAGGTGTTGTTATCTTAGTCTATGTAGGGCCACTTTCTGCTAAGTAACAGCCTTTCTGCAGCTGGCATGTGTTTTGGCTTAACAGCTTTCTTCAGTAGACCACTGAAAAAAATATTACCTATTAAGCTTTAGCATATTTAATTCCAGTAAACTATGATGAGAAAATGGACTTTGAGTACTTTTTCTCTCCAGTTCCTACTGTGTAGCTGTATTTAGATCTTGGTACCATCATCACACAAGGGAGCAAGGACAAGATTTGCCCTTTTATACAATATTCTTACATTCTTTTCCATTTAAAACTACCCCACATGTTGAGGCTCTGTTCCTCCATTTTCAAAGTAAAGGGCCTATGTGTGAACTAGACAAGGCAGCCATATGTGCATGGCTTCTGCTGCGTATCTGCTGTAAAGGTGGAAAGAAATAGAAGGACCACAGTTCAAAGTCTCCCCTGGGCAGGAAAGTCTATGAGACTCTCATCTCCACTAAACTACCAAAAAAAAAAAAATGCCAAAAGTAGAACTTTGGCTCTGGTGGTAGAGCAGAAAATCTCAGAGACAGAGCCCAGGCCCGAGTTCAAGCCCCAGGATCAGCACAAAGAAAAAAGAAATTAGGAATATGAGTCTTCCATGGACAGATCTGTCATGTCTTCTCTTGCAGCCAACAGAAAGGCCGGGTGTGCAGTCACATCTTTGCTAGCTTCGGAGCTGACCAAGGACGATGCCATGTCTTCTGTTCCTGCCAAGGTGCCCAAGAACAGTGAAGGAATCCCCACAATCCTTGAGGAAGCCAAGGAGCTGGTTGGCCGTGCAAGTTAAACTGGGCTCTGTGGCCATGGCAGTTCCTAAATGGATCCCGGACTGTGCACCTGAAGCATGTGCCTAAAGGGCCAAGGGGACATTCCTCTGAGGCGGCCATTCCTACCACCTGACCCTGCCTTTCTGCCTGGCCTGCTGCCCTCTGAACACCTACAGCTTCAGCTGCCTGGAGGCCAGAGGAAAAGGGCAGTGTGGGGAGGTCTGAGCCCAACCCAGCCAGCCCTGGCTGTCGTTACCAAAGCAGGGTCTGTGTGTGCTGCCTTAACCCTGTCTCCTCTCTGTTACCCAGAGGGCCTGGTCTCAGGCAAGGTCCAGCCTGCTTTTCTCAGCCCGACTTTATAGTGGGCATTCCCTTAGGTCAATCTTGCTGATTTTGTGCTTTTCTTTTGTGGTTTCTCTGGCCCTGAGAAACAGCATGGGGCTTGTGAACCTATGGGTAGATCCCTCGTCTTACTGCTATCACCTCGGCTCTTCTTCCTGGCTATTATTTATTACTAGTGCTGTGGCATTGGGAATTGCTTCTGAGGAAGCAGGGGAGCAAATCCCACCCTTAACCCCACCTTCTTGGGAAAAACCTCCTAAACAAGGCTCTGGACCACTTGTTCCACTGTGCCCCAGGCCTGAGCCCACAGGGCATAGTAACAGCATGGGGCCTGCCCCCAGCCTGCTGCTTGCTATGCTTTATGCCCTTGCTTCCCTGGACCCTCTGCACCAGCCCCCAGGCCACTGAGCCAAGGTCTCTTCTCACGCCTTCCCTAGAGAGCTTTGGTGCATCTCATTTGGAGATAGGCTATATAGTTCACCATCCCAGCACCTAACCCTCTGTCTCCAAGGATATGGGAGGTGGAGCCTCCTGGCTGAGAAATTGTTTTGCATATGGATCTATTTTTGTATGAAAAAAAAATTTTTTAAGATAACTTCCTTTTCCCTTCCCCTTCCATAATGTAAGAGGTTTTGATGTAGGTTCAGGAGTTCCTGAGGATTCTTCTTTGGCTTCCATCCTGAACATGCCCTAGACCTTGGCCTCAGCCCTTAAAACTTCTGAGGCCAAGGCAGATCACTCCCAGCACCACTTATGGGCCAAGATGAGTCTCCTCTGATTGGGCTAAGCCAGGTCCTCAGAATAGCAGGAGCTCTGGGGCCACAGTTTATGAATTTAATTATCAAGCCAAATGTGCAGAAGCTAACTAGACGCTGGGAAGTGAGAGAGGGTATCCTGCACACTGTACCCTTGCTCCCATCTGCATAGTGTGCAAACCAAACTGCTTGGTGGCCCAACCTCAGGATCAGGAAGCTCACATTCTCTGGCTAAGGGTGACAGTTTTGCCCTCATGCTCCTTGCAGCTTTCAAACCACAGCTACTGAGAGTGGCACTGTTTGGGTTTGGCCCAGAATTAGAGCTGTTAGCCCAGGGGGAGCTTAGGAGACCTGAGGGCACCTACAGAAGGGGCTTTGTGGCCAGCAAGGAAGGTTGGGTTGCTAAGCTTGTGTCTGAAGGGGCACTGGAAGCTCCTCTGAATGATTCCTGGAGAGACTATGGGACAGGAAGGCTGTCGCTCCCCTGGGTCACCTACTTCCCCTTGCTCGATGACATCTGGGGCTTTGGCCCTTTCTTTTTTAAATCTACTTTAGTAAGATGCATTTAATAATAAAAAAAAAAAGTAAGGGGACAAACGCAAACCTGTTCGCCTCACCTCTGGGGCTTCTGGGGTGCCATCACCTCTTGTCTGATGGGTTTGTTTCCAACAGTTAATAAAGCATTGAAACAGTGCCAGCTGCCTTCTTCACTCCAGTCTGGGTGCCTCTGATTCTTCTGTGTCACATCTCTGGTTTACCTGATAAACTAGGCAAAAACTAAAGCTATCAGACACTATACTTGGGCCCAGGGCCCAGGTCAATATATTATTCCATGGTGTTTCTGAATGGCAGATCTTGCCTCAGGATCATTTTCTCTCATTAATGAAATAAGGTAATCAGTCCAGGTTCATGGCTCTTCAACAGTTCTACCTCTTGGCTTAGAGCCCTTTAATTCTTAAATCTCCTCACTTCTCCACATCCCCAGATGTCCTCGTTTACTTATGGTTACCTGTGCCTCCTGTGCAAAGCAGAGCATCTGATTCCCATTCCCATGCTTGGCAGTTCAGGAACCTCTGACCACATTCTAGGCTAGAGGGCATTAAGGCTAGGGCTGGAAAGCTGGGCTCATCTTGCAGAGGTCAGAGCAGGAGGTCGAACTCCAGATGACTTGCCACTATGGACCATGCAAACCTTACAGCAATAAGCACGTCTAGTATGGACAGGGAGGGACCTGGAGAGGACTGCAAACCCACTTGTGCAGCCTCTAAAAAGCCCTTTAAATAGTCCCAATGCCGGCTGGGGCAGCTGCCTCCCCGTTATAGCCAGAGGTGTGGGGGTGGCTGCCTGCCTCCACCCTTCCTCTCCCAGGCCCTGGGTTTCTGGCTCAGACATTTACAGGCACACATACCAATTAGGGGACCAACCACTGCTGCTCATGAGCTCTCCCCGTCTGCTGCTACGCCTGGAATAGAACCCAGGCGCCCGGCACCCCGCCCCTTTGCACGCCCCTTTGCACCCCAGCAGAGAAACAAAACTCTGCTCCCATCTCAGCTTGCAAGCCACCCTTCCTCCCAAGCAAGAAAGTCGCCTCCAGATGCTCGGTTGGAAGGCTTGGTTTCCATGACAACAGACCTGAGGCGGCAGAACCTGCCTCAGAGAATCCTAATGGAGAAAAGCCCAGAGACCGCCTCCCCCTGCTCTGGACTTGGGCAAACCTTCGCTGACCCTCCTAATAACCCCAAAGCGTTTCTGCCCGTCTCTTCCTGATCCTCCTTCCCCTTTTTCGGCGTTTTCAAGGGACTGCAGCAACCTAGCAAATCGATGTGCTCTGAGGGGTGGGGGATGGGACAGCGGGGGGGGGGCGAATGGAGAAGCACCCCAGAGGTGGGAGGATGGGGCGAGCTGGGTCTGTCATTTCTTCCTGCACGTCCTTTCAGTCCTCTTTACCCCCTCCAGAAAGGGATGCCCTCCTAGAGCCATGAACAGAAATTCAAATTCCAAATAGGGAACCTGAGACCCAGGCTGTGGACTCAGCCTGGAGAGAGAATCGCCTCCGCTTTCCCCCCTGCATTCATTCCCTCCCACGTTGCGGTGTTCCCCCAAGCCTCTAGGCAGTGGGGGGCGGGTTGAGGGTGTGTGGATGGAGGCGGAAGAGAGAATCCATCTTCCTAAGCCCTAGCCAGTGCGCGCTGAGGGGGCGGGGTGGTAATGTTAGTGGAAAGGGACATGCGCTAAGGAAGCGTACCCTGCGTCCTCAGCGCTGCTGGCCCAGCGCCGACCAGCCCCCACCCCCACCGCCGCCCCGCCCGCACAGGGGCTCCTCTTCTGCCCGGAGACTGCTGCCTAACGCAGACAGCCGCAAGCGTATTACTGCGCACTCAATTGCACACGGACACGCGGCAGTCAAGCTCCCCGCCCCACGACGGGCGCGCCAGCCCATCACACGCCGCATTCAGGTGCACAAGCACTCTTCCAGCCCATCGCACAGTTACAGATGCACAAAGGTGTAGGAAGCACGCACAGCCATATTGGATAGCCGTAGACACGGCGACATTCTCTGTCACCCCCACACACACACTCAATGACACAAAACCAAGACTCAAACTGTCATCTTCCCAAACCTGTTTTTTTTCCTACACAAATGCCAGGGACTCCATTTCTCCAACAGAAACAACCAGCCTTTCAGAAGAAATCTTTTTATTATTTTTTTTTCGAAGAAAAAAGCCATATAAATATTAGAGTATAAAACTTGCGTGAGATACAGGAAGGGACTGGGGGTGGGAGCTACGTGACTATGCAAAGAGAAGCGCTTATAGAAGAGTCAGTACCAGGGAGGGGGGTCGCCGCAGCGCGTGGACACAGCACAAAACACAGCACGGGCCGCCGCAGGCAGATTCAAGGACAGACGGCTGCGCCAGCCTGCCGCCCGCTGCCCACTCGCCATCACGTAAAAGCACACCGCACTACACTATCGGCTATTCTACACCAGCCGGGGGAGGGGGCTCTACACTATACTGTAAGGGCTGGGATAGGGTTCTCTAGAGGCCCCGCTGGATGAGCGGGACCACAGGGGCAGAAGGGAGTGGGGAGGGGAAAGTCTATACACAAGGAGGCACTGGGGGACTTTAACCAGGCTCTGGCCACTAGGGGGCGGAGGAGGGCCCTGGGCAGTGGCCTTCACCGAGAAGAAAGGGCACCTGGCAGGGAGAGTTTAAAAGAGGCTTGAAGAGGGCAAGGACCTTGCCTGGAGAAGCCCCATGATGGGCTGAGACTTTCGGTCCATTTGGTCCCTGCTCTAGCTCCTTTGGCCCCAATCTAGGGATCAAGAATGGCCTCCTTGGGCCTTCCTTCCCACTGGGGCTCCATGGACCCTTCCACTGGGGGGCACCTCTGGAGTACCCAGCACCCACAGAGGTTCCTCTGACCTCTCCAGAGGACCTGACCCTAAATCCACTCAGAGCTTCCTTGGACTGAAATGCCAGTTTAAATCCATTGGTCCCGGTAGCTCAGCCCCCAAAGCTGGCTGCCTAGGCTGAACCCAATATAGAAGATGGAGGATCCAGCCTAGTACGCGTTTATGGCTGGAATTTGAGGATTTGGCTAGTATTCGGGGACATACAGAGCCTTCTGCAAGCCCCTGGTAACCTTGGGCCAACCTTCATCCATCCCCCCCCAGCCATATACATACATACACTTCCCTTCTTTATCTTACCACCCCCTACTGTCTCAGAACATGCAATGTAGTCTTGTTAGAGGAGTGCTAGGGAAGTCACAGCATGCATTGGGAACATCGAACAATGAAAAACAGAAGACTGGTCCCCAGGGCATTGGGAAGAGGCTTGGTGGCAAAATGCCTTCCCTAAATCCAGCAAGTATCAGTACCATGGGGATGGTGACTGTATCCCCCAAAACTTGACCGTGAGTCTCTGCTCTAGAAGGAGGTGAAAGGGTTGGCAACAAACCCTGCTTTGGGGGAAAATTGAGAACTGAAGGAGAGGCTAGGAGGTCATGATGCTCTTCCAACTTCAGAACCATGAGCCTGTTTAGGTTACCTGGTACCTCAACACCCCCCAACCACCTTGTTCAAGGGAACTTTTAAGAGTAAGATGGGATGGGGAGGAGGGAGGCAGGGGACAAATGGCCTAATTGAGTTGGAAGATGGAGGAGTTCAGCTGAAACTAAAGGGCGTGTGACAAATGGTACTTGGTGTCCACACGTGCCCCCACAACCCCCACAGATACAGCAATTGATTGGATGGGGGTTCCCAGCAGAACTCCCCTTGCATATTCAACTCCCCCTGTGGGCAGAGAAAGGGGGGGTGTTGACTGGGCACTTGTTTCTGTTTCCCAAGGGGAGCATGGCCTTGGCCCCTACCAATATCCTGGGGGTGAGCCCTGGAATTCTGAGACCTGGGTACAGGTAAGGTGAAGCTGAGCTGGTTGGGGAGGGAGGCTGCCCTGTGGCTCTAGGCCTGGCCTCCACACTACTTCTTCTCCTTCTTGCCAGACTTCTTCTTGTTGCCATTGCCACCTGCTGGGGTTTTACCATCCCGCTTGCCAGCTGCATTGGTCAGTGTAGCATTGCTGCCTGGGATGTAGACATTCTGGCGGTAGTCAGGCACATGCTGCAGGGTGAACTGGGGTCCATAGCGAGCACTCAAGCCCATAGTGCCAGCACCCCCTCCCAGGGTGGAGCTTCCATCAGCAGCCTCTGCAAAGACAAAGAAAGGATCAGCAAGTACAGTGATAAAACCTAGGTTTGATTTCTAGGGGTGTTTTGTTTTTATTTTGTGAATTCAGGCTCTTAACCTTGCTTGGTTTGCTTGTTCAACTACCACTCTATCACTTGAACCATGCTTCTAGCCTAGCTTTTTGCTAGTTGTTTTGGAGATGGAACCTCACAGACTTTTCTGTCTGGGCTGGCTTCGCATTATGATCCTCTAGATGGTTTCTTCCTGAGTAGCTAGGATTGCAGGCATGAGCTACCAAGGCCTGGCTTCTAGCTCTTTTTCTTATTGTGATCCTATAGAAGTTTATCTAACCACCTTAGTATTATGATCTGCAAAAGGGAGGCAAGAAAGCATATCCATGGCTTTTGTGAAAACTAAACAAGAAATTCTATGTAAATTACCTAAATAGCACCTGGTGAAGGGTAAGTGCTCATAACCTGCTAGCTAGTAGCTCTCTCTCAGGGTGGACCCCAGGCCCTAAACTTTTGCCCTCACTTTTCGTGTAGGAGACTCTAGCTTCCATACTAGGCAGTGGTTATCTAATCTTATCTTTCCCTGACCAGTGCTTGTGATATAACCATAGTTCTGGTGTGTGTGCATGTGTGTGTGTGTGTGTGTGTGTGTGTGTGTGCTTACAGGCTTTCTTTTGTTTTTTTTTTTTTTTTTTTGGTCGGTCGTGGGGATTGAACTCAGCTTGGGTGCTGTCCTTGTACTCTTCAGCTGTAGGCGAGCCCTCTACTGCTTGAGCCACACTGCCACTTCCGGTTTTCTAGTGGTTTATTGGAGATAAGAGTTTCACGGAGGGCTGGGAATGTGGCTCAGTGGTAGAGTGCTTGCCTTGCATGCCTGAGGCCCTGGGTTCGATTCCTCAGCACCACATAAGCAAAAAGAAAAAAGCCAGAAGTGGCGCTGTGGCTCAAGTGGTAGAGCGCTAGCCTTGAGCTGAAGAGCTGAGGGACAGCGCCCAGGCCCAGAGTTCAGGCCCCATGACCGCCCACCCCAAAAAAAAAAGCGTTTCACGGACTTTCCTGCCGGGGCTGGCTTTGAACAGCAATCCTCAGCTCTCAGCCTCCTGAGTAGCTAGGATTACAGGCATGAGCCACCGGCACCTGGCTCTTTCTTTTGTTCTTTAAGATAGAGTCTTTGCAGCCCAAACTAGTCTGGAACTCATTATGTAGCCAGGGCTAGTAACCTCAAAGTTACAAACCTCATGCCTCTGTTTGTCAAGAGCTAGGATTACATTTCTGGTGTAATTTGACTATTACAATTCCTAGCTTCCTTCTGACCTGGGAATAGAAAGGGGAAGAGTTGAGATCCAGCATCAAAGTGCCACGATTCCTTGCCAGATGCCAGTGGCTCAACCCTATAATCCCAACTACTCAAGAAGCTGAGATCTGAGGATCTCAGTTTGAAGCTGGGCAGCAATGTCCATGACACTCATTGTTGGGACCCAATCTTAATGTTAGGACCCAGTGAGCCTATGTGACTCCACCCTGGTTAAACTCCATCTTGTTTACAAGTTTAGGAAAAATGTGGATTGCAAGTCTCTGGTAACAGAGCCTAAAGGCCAGGTGGATGCGTCATTAAGGAGCTCATATGTAACACCCCCCACCAAGGAATGCATCCCCCTCTCCCCACCCCTCCACCCCGGCCAAACCCACGCGCCAAAACTGACCAAAGTGGTAGGCTAGTTTAAACAACTGCTTAGAGATAAGTTGTAACCTCATTGGTCACCTGCATGTGGCCCAACATAACTGTAATTTTGTGCGAGTGTTGCAATGCTACTGGCCACCTGCGTTTGGCCAGCCTAAACTGCATGGCCTGTTCCCTATAAAAGTTAGCCCGTGCAGCTGGGATAGGTTCGCTCTCTGCCAAGGTGGCCCTGACCGGTCAGTCTGTTTCTAGATGCTTGGCATGAAATACAGTTTTGTCTGACTTTCGCTTTGTTTCAGTCTCGTTCCTTTGATCACAGACCCCAATATTGGGGGGCCACCCCAATACTCATCTCCAAGTAAGTACCAAAAAAAGCCAGAAGTGCAACTGTGGCCCACAATAGTAGAGCACTTGCCTTGAGAAAGGGGGGAGGGGGAGAACACCTAGGGACAGTACCCAGGCCATGAGTTCAAGCCCACACAACCAGCACACACAAAAGAAAAAAGAGAGAAACGAGCTGGGATTCAACAGTGATTTTGGCTCTCGAGGGAACATAGAAGGCCATACCAGACAGTATATGTTACAGCAGGACTCAGGCCTAGTAATATGCAAGTGTGTGCTGGAGGAAAGTCATTTCTGTCATTGCCAGCAGCGTGAACCTTACACCTTCTCCAAAGACAAAGGAGATAGAACAGAGGCCGAGAGGCAGTGTATTCTGTGAGACTAGGAAGACTACAATCCCAAGGACCAGACAGTTTAGGTACAGTGCAGATATAAGCTTGAGTGTCTGAGCCTGGTGACATTAGAGATCATTGTCAGTAACTTCCTACTACCATGCAGAGGAGTATATATCATAGCCCTAGCTTACTTGGGCCCTTCCACACTCCCTAATAGGGTTGCAACAGAACAAGGTTTCTGGGTGCTTTGTGTATATGGTCGATGTTGAAAGGCAGGGAAATGGATCACAGGTTCTGGGTGAAGATTAAAGGAGGCTGTGCTTCATCCAGTGTCTGGCATTTAGTAACTTCTCAATAAATGCTACCTGCTGCTGTCATAGCTGTCATCCTCCTCAGTGTAATGGCCTCCACTCTCCCTGGAAGTGCAGAGGTTGCTGGAAGAGACAGTTTGACTCTGTGCTCACTGCTAATTCCCTGTGCTCACCCTAATTCCTCCTCTGAGGCCCAGCAGAGTTAAAGCCCTAGGAAGGTACTGCCCAGGGAGCTCCTCCCAGCCTCCCCTGGCTCCCACCACAGACCTTGGGATCGAGTAGAGACTGACTAAAGCTGGAGAAGCTGAGTAATCCTGGGACACTAACCAGGGATTGAGAAATGGAAAGGCAGGAAATATTTTTGATGTTTGGGTAACAGAGAGAATGCAAGAAAGGGAGGGTAAGAGAAGGAAGTGCAGAGATACACTTCAGTCTTTTTCTATCAACACCCACAGCCTCCATTTTCAAATCCCCAAGCTGCGGAAGCTGAGAGCCTTCTGGAGGGGGTGGCGTATAGGAAGAGGGCCGGGGTGGGAGAGCGCAGCTGCCCACTTCCTCCACTCCCTCCCCTAGCCTTTGTATTCCTTGACTTTTCCTCGTTTTCCCTAATTAACTCCAGGAGGGAGCCAGTCCTCTCAAGCCAGCCCCTCCCCTCCAGCCGCCAGCCACTGGCAGCTTCCGCCGCCGCCTGAGAATGGGGAAGGGGGAAGGGCGGAGATCAGGCTTCAAAGAGCAAGGATTTCAGAGTGATTTAGGGGCTTCAGGAGAGGCCAAAGAGGCGCCAGAAAGTGTGAGACAGAGAAACTGGAGGAAGGACAGAGAGAGATAGAAACAGAGAAAGACAGAGACAAGAGACAGAGCTAGAAAGGTGTAGAAACAGAGAAGGGAGACAGAAAGGAAGTGTGGACCCAGTGGTCCATTCACATCCTACATGCACCCAAGATCTCTGAGAAGCATCCATAATAGGCAAAAAGGACAAAGCAACCCCATCATATGGGATTCCATGAAATTGGGATGGATCAAGATGGAGAGAAAAGTGGGGAATCCAGAGTATAACAGACTGACACTGTGTCTGATTAACCATGCCATTAGGAACTGTGTGCTCTAGGTCCAGACCCTGGATCACTCAAGCAATGCTTCTCAGCTTCCCCATCAGGAGGAAAGACATTGTTCTGCCACCTTTGGCCCTCTGGAAATGGGTTCTTCAGTAGCTCCTTCTCGTATGTCCTCCTTTCTTCCAAGACCTTATTCTAGGCAAAGCTTCTGGCTGGAAAAGGTGTGGGGATGCTGGCTTCCTATCCAGCTCCAGTTTACCACCTGTCCCCTGGCCAAGTTACCACCTGTCCCCTGGCCTCCCAACCTTCCCAGTCCAGGCTGAGGCAAAGCCAGGAAGGCCTCATGAAGCTGGCTCAGAGCTGGAGGAGCTGCAAACTGCAGCCTCCTTGGGAGCACAGCTCCCCTGAGTATTTTTTAAAGTCTCCTAAGGAAGTCTCCCTTTCCCCTCTGCAGCCAGCCAGGCCTGGTTGGGCTCCACTCCAGGAGCCTAGGAAGTAGGTGTGAAACTGAGGGCAGGCCCTGACCCCACCACATCCACCCCAAGCCCATTCCCCAGGGCCCAGGCTCTGCCTTGGGTCAGGCCCAGGGTAGGCTGGAGGGAGGGTGGAGTCTGACAGGGGAGCCTGTTGCCTTGGCTCAGCTCTAGTGAGACCTTCCCGGAAGGTTTTGAGCCATAAATACAGCTTCCATTTAAGTTTTTAACATCTGGATTTAGGCTAAAAAGCCTGTTTTCTGGCCTTAGAGACAGAAAAAGGCCTCAAGGCCACAAAAGCTAAATAGCCCTGTTTACTTCCCTCAAGAGCCAGAGTTGGCATCTCCCCAGACCCAGCCTCCTGTCTCTTTCATACTGAGTATCTGGCCTCTCAAAGGGCCACAGGCCCCACCAGACCTGGGAGAGCTCTGCCCCAGAGGCTGACAGCCCTTGCCACCTGTCCCTTCTGTGGTCTCTGTCCCTGTTCTCTGGTCATCCATAGCCCTGACCCCATTTACCCTCACAGACATCTAGGGCAGAGTTGCCAGAAAAATGGCATATAGAAACTTAGGGCATTTAATTATACTTGCATTCAGGTTAACAACGAGTCATTTTTGAATAGTCTGTCTCATCTGACATTTTGAAATGTACTTATGATAATACAGCACTTATTTATCTGAAATTCACTGGGCATCCTATATTTTATCTGGCAACCCTAATCTGGAAGAAGAATGTAAATCATTAGGTCAGCCTCTAGATCAAGTAAGCTGAGAGGGGGGGAAATTGAGGCTGGATCTAAAGGCAGAGATTCCTTGTAGTAGAAAGGGTGTGAACTTGGGCATAGAGTCGGGTTAGAGTGGCAGCTGGACAGTTCAGAACTTTGGGCCTTGAGGAAAGTGACATCTCACGTTCCCCCTCTTTCAAGTGTAAATAATCAGACCTGGCTTGCAAACTGTGGAGATGTGAAAGTCTGTTTAGCATGTGCCCTGCATGGTTACAGTGCTATTTCTCTGGGTCCTCTACGCATTCATCCTCCAGGTTGGCTGCAGCGCATGGCTCTCAGTGCCTTAACCTTAACCAGCCTCCCTGCAAAGCTCATATTTGCTGTTCCACTAGTCCTTATTAATAGGCATTATTTTAAATCTGACCTTTAGCTCTGTAGGTCAATGAAGATAATGAGTAGTTTGTTACAACCACCATGTAGTGTGCATTTATTCTCTGTCACCTTGCTGAGGGCTGGATATGATGCCCTCACATTACCATGAGATCTATTCTTTTTTTTTTTTTTTTGGTCGGTCGTGGG
>NW_012267266.1:2020903-2081884 GCF_000151885.1 Dipodomys ordii
TTTTCTTTTTGCTTATGTGGTGCTGAGGAATCGAACCCAGGGCCTCAGGCATGCAAGGCAAGCGCTCTACCACTGAGCTACCTTCCCAGCCCCTGTTGTTGTTATTGTGGTATATAAACATACCAACAACTTTACAATTTTTGCCAGGTCAGTCATTACTTATGGATTCCTCTAATCTGGGACTCCCTGTCCCCAAGTAGTAGGTTCAGTTTAAGGCTCAAAAAAGAATACACAGTTACTGTGTCACTCCTACATCATCACAACAAATACAAAATTAGGGATGGAGTTGAAGCAGAAATATTTTCCTTCCCTCCCAAGAGTGGGAAGAGTAGGGATTTTATGCCCATTTAATTCAACGAATATTTATTGAGCAATCACTATGCACCAGATACTGGGCCATAAGCTGGACTTGTAGCTGTGGGCATGACAACAATAGTCCATCTCTATGGTGCTCATAGTGCACACTGACAAGATAATGTTAAATAATGACACAATAATGTAATTGCAATTGTGACAAAGGTAACGGAGGCAAAGAGCAGGGACCATTAGAGTGAATAAGGAGGGTCAGGGTGAGAGAACTCAGTCAGTCTAGGCTGCTCCAAGGAAAAGACAGTCAATTTGAATTTGGACAAATCAACCAGGTGACTTACAGGAGAATGACAGCTAAGTCAACGTAGAAGCAGTGACTGCAAATCATTACTTGATAACTACTCATGCAAAAATAGACTTAGGTACTGCTCATTGATGAATTCCAAAATACTACAATGAGTTAGAGACTTCAAAGCATCCTCCATAGATAACTTATTAGTCACAAATGTTTAAAAATATGTTCATGAGGCATGGTGACACAGGCCTGTCACCCCAGAGGCAAAATCTCCAGTTTAAGGCCGGCCTAAGCTACAAAATGACTATATGGAAAACAGAAAACAAAAACCAAGGGCTAAGGTTGTTACTTCATACTGAAATGCTTGCCTACTGTGTGCAAGTTAGGATCTGAGCTTAATCCCTGGCACCATAAAATGTAAAATAAAAGTACGTCTGTAAAGCTGGACACAGTGGTTCACGCCTGTAGGTCTAGCACTTAGGAGGCTAAGGAGGGAGAATTCACTAAGCCCCCATGTTTGAAGGTAAGCTAAGCACTTACGAAGAGACAGGAGAGATCTGAGGATCCTTTTTTTTTTTTTTTGTCTTGAACACAAAACACTCAGGGACAGTGGTCAGGCCCTGAGTTCAAGTCCCAGGAATGACACACAAAAAAAGAAAAGACATATTGGGAACATTGGGAAATTCTGCTGATGGGTTGTGTATTATTAATGCTAAATTCTTCAAATATGATCATTGAGGTTATATAGAAGTCTGAAGTGTCAAATGTTATGTCTGAAATCTACTTTCTAATGATTCAGAAATAAATTACAAGCCAGGCCTGTAATCCTAGCTACTCAGGAGGCTGAGCTCTGAGGATCAGTTCAAAGCCAGCCAGGGCAGGAAAGTGAGACTCTTGTCTCCATAAACTATGCCCACAAAAAAACCCAAAGTAGAGCGCTGGCTCAAGTGGTATAGTGGTATCCTTGAGCAAAAAAAGTTCAGGGACAGCACACAGGGCCTGAGTTCAAATCCCAAACTCTCTCTCTCTCTCTTTCTCTCTCACACACACACAGACACACACACACACACACATACACACACACACGAAGTATGTGTATTGTTTGTGTACATATCTACACAGAAAGATAAAACAACAATGTAGTATATGAACCACTGATGAATCTAGGTTAAAAAAGTGCTTAGATGTTCACCATACTATTCCTTCAAGTTTCTGACAGGTTTCAGACATTTTAAAATAAAACAAGTCACCCAGGAGAGGTGTGGTACTGGGAAGTGCTTTCCAGGCTGGGCAGCAACTGGTCCTCAGCCCTTGAGGGTAGGTGGTATAAGGCTGGGACAGTGGAATGGACCCGATACACTTTGGCTCACGAGTTCTGAAGGCATTCTTCTATTTAATTGTTTAAAATTCACTCATTCACTGGGTGCCAGTGGCTCATGCCTATAAACCTCGCTACTCAGGAGACTGAGATCTGAGGATTGCAGTTTAAAGCTAGCGTGAACAGAAAGTCTGTGAGACGCTTATATTCAATTAATCACAGGAAAAAGCCGGAAGTGGCACTGTGGCTCAAGGGATAGCGTGCTAACCTTGAGCAAAAGGAGCTCAGGGACAGTGCCTAGGTCCAGAGTTCAAGCCCAAGGACTGGCAAAAACAAAAACAAAAAACAAAAACTCACTCATTCTCCTGCAAAGGAGCTGAGATGAGAGTCAGGCTCCCCTGGGAAGACAGGAGCCTAAAATTAGATCTTTAGTCAGTCACCTCTGTCTCTATGAAAATTAGGAAGTCCTCATTTCCAGCCTGACCGAGCTCTGGGGCAAGTGAGCTCAGGCCCAGGTGACGGGGATAAAGTGGGGAGAGAAAACAAGAGGAGTAGGAGGGAGGAGAGCTTTGGGATAAGAGGGAGACCCCATAGCTGAGTGGGGTGGACAGTGGTAAGGAGAGAGGACGTGAGTAGAAGGGCAGCTGGAAACCCGCCGTCAGGAGGATTCTTCAGGAGGTTCTTGAAGGCTAGAGGAAAAGCAGGTGGGCAGGCTGCCAGCTCTCTGAAGCTGGGCAAGAAAATAATCAGAGGGGGAGGGACTTCTTTGTAACCATTCACTGAGAGCTCCCTAGGCTGAGCACTGGGCCAACTGGGTTATGTATTTATCATCTGTTTTATCCTCAGATGAAAATACCACCCTACAGATAAAGGTTATGATTATCTCTGTTTTCTGACAGATAAAATCAGGGCTCAGAGGCCTTCTCAAAGTCACACAGCTGGTAAGTGACAGAGCTGCAACCTAAATGTCCTAATATGACCCCTGAGCCTGCAAGCTTACCCATAGCCAACTAAGCTTCAATGGGGAGGCCTCAGAACCCCAGAAGCAGATGTGGGGTCTCTTCCAGGATCTAGAGAAAGGTGAAAGTGAACGTGGAGGCCAGGGACTACATCCAGCAGGCCATTTTTCTAAGCACCTACTATGTACTGGTGACAGACCCTAGAATTTCAGAGATGACACAGTATAAAGCATTTATGTCCTGATGCACTATGGTATATAAGTGAAGGAGGTAGTACCTCTAAAAATGGTTCTTGCAACATGCTCAAAAAAAGTGAGCAGTCTGGGAAAGTCAGGTTGACTTTCAGCCTGATAACAGCCTGGATATAACTGTTAAAATATCAATATCAGCCAAGTGCTGGTGGCTTCTATCTGTAATCCTTGCTACTCAAGAGACTGAGATCTGAGGATTGTGGTTCAAAGCCAGCCAGGGTAAGAGAGTCCATGAGACTATGGTGGTAAAGCTCTAGGGGTTTTTTTTGGTCGGTCATGGGCTTGAACTCTGGACTTGGGTGCGCTCTTCAGCTCAAGGCCAGCGCTCTACCACTTAAGCCACAGTACCACTTCTGGTTTTCTAGTGGTTTATTGGAGATAAGAGTCTCCCAGACTTTCCTGCCCAGGCTGGCTTTGGACTACGATCTCCTCAGATCTCAGCCTCCCAAGTAGCTAGGATTACAGGTGTTAGCCACCAGTGCCCAGGTCAAATCTCTAGCTTTAAGAGAGAAAGAGAGGCTGGGAAGTTGGCTCAGTGGTAGAGCGCTTGCCTTGCATGCCTGAGGCCCTGGGTTCGATTCCTATCTCAAAAAACCTATCTCAAAAAACCTATCTCAAAAAAACCTATCTCAAAAACCAAAAACAGGGGCTGGGAATATGGCTCAAGTGATAGAGTGCTTGCCTTGAGCAAAAGAAGTTCAGGGACAGTGTTTAGGGTCTTGAGTTCAAGCCCCAGGACTAGCAAAAAACAACAACAACAAAAAAAAAACCAGACAAACTTTGTAAGAAATTTGACTGAGAATGAAACTTTTTTTGTTTTCTTCTTTCTCTTTCTCTTTTCTATTCTCTTCCTTCTTTCCTCCCCCCCCTCCCTCCCTGCCCCCTTCTTTCTTCTTTCTTTTGTGCCAGTCCTGGGGCTTGAATTCAGGGCTTGGGTACTGACCCTGAGCTTTTTTGCTCAAGGTTAGTATTCTACCACTTGGGCCATAGTTTTTCACTTCTGGTTTTTTGGTAGTTAATTGGAGATAACAGTCTTACAGACTTTCCTGTCTGAGCTGGTTTTGAGATCCTTAGATCTCAGCCTCCAGAGTAGTTAGGATTATGGGTATGAGCCACCCCTGCCTGGATGTTTTTGTTTCTGTTTTACAATCAAAGTTTTTCTAAATGGTAAGTGTAGTAACAATTCAGTTAGGTGGATCAGATTTTAAAAGCAAAAACACAAATCTTGTGCATGCTGTTTGACCACATTGTTGAAGATAATGAAGACTTAGATGAAATTATGTTTAGAGAAGACTCAGACGAAATTGTTATATCTGAGATCTGCTTCAAAATAATGCAAAGGTGTCAGAAGGATGCGAGATACATAACACAAAATAGGATATGAGTTAGAGCCAAATAGTAGGACCACAGAAGTTCATCACACTACCTCACTACTTTTGTATCTATGAAATTTTTTCCACATTAAAAAAAATTAATTGCCAGGCATGAGTGGTACATGCCTGCAATCCTAGCTACTCAGGGCCAAGATCTGAAGGATGTTTGCAGAAAAGTCCATGAGACTCCATCTCCAAATTACCCAGCAAAAGGCTGGGCTGGAGTCATGGCTCAACTGGTAGCGTGCCAGCTGTGAACAAGGCAGCCAACAGCAGGTCCACATTAAAGCCTCATAATAATAATAGTGTTCTTCTTAGGTTATAAAAACATGAGTAGTTTCTCTTGATTATTTCTTATTTATGTTTCTATGATAAATATGTATTATTTTATAAGCACAACAAATGCTGTTACTTGTTTGTTGAATGATTGCCTAATTGGAGATAGAACAGGAAGAGTGTGTCTCAGACAGAAGAGGATTCACAATTAGGCCACAGGGTGGAGAATGTTAGGAGAGTAGGGTGGTGTCAGAAGCCAAACACTAAGCTCTGCAGAAGCTGGGAACAGCTGCAGGGCAGGGCGGGCCTCTGTTACCCAGCTTTGCTGGCTCAGGGCTTGGGACAACAGTTGCTGAGATCAGAAGGTAAAAGGGTGATCTAAGAATGTACAAGAAGCTTGTGGCAGGTAAGGGCTTCTGAATATTGTAATAGTTTTTCTTCCTTCTGTCTAGGCAGTGAGACTTAGTACTGGCTCTAGCCTGGGCCAGGTTTTCTGATGAATTCAACATAGGCTTGACTGATCAGATAAGCTGTCAGGATATGTGCATAATAATGGAAAGGGACTAGGGTAGGAAAGCAATGATGACTAAAGCCAGGTTAGATTGAATAAGAGAAATATCCTCACTTCATCCTCTAACTCCAATCTGCATTTTTGGGGGGCGGGGACGGGGGTTGGTCATGGGGCTTGAATTCAGAGCCAGGAAGCTGTCCCTGAGCTCCTTTTGCTCAAGGCTAGTAGCACTCTACCACTACAAGCCACAGCTCCACTTCTGGTTTTCTGTGGTTAATTGGAAAAAAGACTCACACACTTTCCTGCCCTGGTTGGCTTTAAAACAGGATCCTTAGATCCCAGCCTTCGGTGTAGCTAGGATTACAAGTGTGAACCACCAGCACTTGGCTCAATCCGCTTATTAAGATGGTCACAACTCCCTGTCATTCCTTGATTCTGAGAAGCCTCACCATAAGGCCTTTGTATACAGCCAGAGTCCTCTTCCCACTTGTCTTCAACTAGTTTGTACTCATCCTTCAGATCTCAACACAGGCACATTTCCTTCTGCATGGCCTCCTGCCCCCTGATTAGGTCAAATTCCCAACCCATGTTCTCAGCATCTGGTATTGCCATGCACAGCGCTTAGACAGTTGGAATCTTGTACTTGTTTTTGTGGTTGTTTAATCAGTATTGTCTCTCCCTCAACACACTGCAAACCTGGAGTGCAGGGACCATGCCTGATTTATCTCTCTCACACCTGGCACACTGTCTGGTCTCCAGAAGATGCTTACTAAGAGTTGACTGAATGATGGAGCGAAGCAGAAGTTGCTGGGTTAGACTCTACCAGTTGAATCAGAAATATCTGTTTTATCCTCAGTGACTTAACTAAGAGCTCTCCTGAGCTTTCTCCATCTCTCCCAGGCTACCAAGCCTCTCAGTGATTGGAAGGAACTTGCAGTAACGGTGCATCTCTCCTTCCAGATCTGGAGGGGTGCCATGAAAGGCAATTGGTGAGGCTTCCAGGCACACAAGTGACTTCTGCTTCAGAGTGGGTGTACAGCTGGGCTTGGCTTGGCTGGGGTACTTATCAGAGCTGGCAGCTCAAACATCACCTTTTCTGAGAAGCCTGACTGAATTTTTTGTTTTTTTGCTAGTCCTGCCTGGGGCTTGAACTCAGAGCCTGGGCACTGTTCCTGAGCTTCTTTTGTTCAAGGTTAGTACTGTACCATTTGAGCCATAGTGCCACTTCCAACTTTTTCTGTTTATGTGGTACTAAGGAATCGAACCCAGGGCTTCATGCATGCTAGGCAAACACTTTACCACTAAGCCACATTCCCAGCCCTCATCCTCTTCTTAGAACATCCTGTGGTTTGTAACTAGACTTTTTTTCTTTATTGTGATTTGTTGCCAGTTTTTTTTCTCCTTTGCTATGAATCTGGGAATTGGATTTACTTGTCTACTCTTTTTTTGGGGGGAGGGGGGTCCGGTCATGGGACCTGAACTCTGGGCCTGGGCACTGTCCCTCAGCTCTTCAGCTCAAGGCTAGCACTCTACCACTTAAGCCACAGCGCCACTTCCGGCTTTTTTTCTTTTTGCTTATGTAGTGCTGAGGAATCGAACCCTGATCCTCATGCATGCAAGGCAAGCGCTCTACCACTGAGCCACCTTCCCAGCCCCTTGCTTGTCTACTCTTATAGTCCAGGGTTTACAAGAAGACTTGAATAGTTTCACCATTCCATGAAAGAATACATGGATGAGTTAATGGATAGCCTATAAGGAGGCTGGCAAGGAGGCCCTAGAGAGAAGAGAAACAGCTGGGGTCAAAGTGGGGCAATAGCAGTCCAAGCCTCTGGTTTGCAGCATCTGAGAGGCCTTCTAGAAAGTTCTTTGCATTCCTGATGCCAGTGACAGGACTGTGCATGCCCAAGAGCTAAATCTGCTCTAGACACCAAGACCCTTCAAAGTCCAACCCAAAGAGAACCTGGTTGGTAAGAAAACAGGGGTAAAAAGCCCAATCTCAGGATCTGGGGAAACACTGGCAGCACCCAAGCCCAGCTTCTCTCCCTGGGTTCTTTGGACTGAAGCTCCTGGCATCTATCGGGGAGGCCTGGCCTGGAGCCCATCCTGCTCTGCTTAGACCCTTTCTGCTGAGGTCCCCCCACCCGCAGGGGGTTCCTGTCTTAGCAGGAATTCATAGGAGATTGAAATGAGCAGCTGGGGCAGTCGGAGTGGGAGGGGAAGTGGTGGGGAGCAGTGATCAAAGGCTTTGTGTGTGAGGGGCAGGAGTCGGGGACTGTGTGTGCTGGCTTGCCCAGAGTACAAAGAAATGAGAGATAGAGACAGCAGCTCAGAAAAGGGGACAAGCTAGAGAGAGAGAGAGAGAGAGAGAGAGAGAAGCACAAAGACAGATGTATAGAAAGATAAAGTTAAAGACAGAGAGAAGATAGAGCATAGGAGAAGAAAGCCAAAACCGAGGCAGAGGGAGGAGGAGGCTGGAGACAGAAGAACATAGAAACTGAGAAATTATGGGAGATAGAGAGGGACAAAGATAAAAGGTCAAAGATACTGAAAGGGATGCAGAGACAGAGAGAAAAGGAGAAAACGGAAACTGAGACCAAGGGAGAGTGACATTTACTCACTCCTTCCACATTTATTGAGCACTCATGCTCAGGGCACTGGGTGTGTAAGAAGACACAAATGGTAGGGAAGACAGAACCTGAGAGAGAGACTAAAAAGGGAGAAGCAGAAACTACAGACTAAGATAGAGACATGGGAGATGGTGGCAGGGACACAGGCTGAAAAAAAAAAGGACGAGGAAGGGATCAAAGTCCTGCAGGCTGATGGGGCAGGACAAGTGAGGGCCGAAGGCAACTGGAGGAGAAGCAGGACAGGAAGATTTGCCCCAGATCTCCCCGGGGCAGCTTTGTCTCCAGGTGCGCAGACATAGCTTTCACCGCTGCCCCCACCTCCCTTCGCCTCAAAGGCTCTGGGGGCGGCTCTGATGACTGACAACCTCCTTCTGCTCCTCCTCACTCTGCTCCTGCCTCCCACTTCTCTGCCTGAGCCCCAGGTCAGAGGGAGCCTGGCTCAACAAGGAGGAGAGGATTTAGGCAGTTGATAGATAAAGAAAGCCTCCCCTCTCTCCAGAGAAAATCCTTGGAGCACTCAGGAGATTGGAAAATGTCCCAGTGGTGGGGGGAAGGGAGTATGTGGGGGAAGTATGTGAATTCAGCTTCCTAATTAATCAGGGAAGATGTCTATTCCTGCTGGGGTCTGTAACCCAGCCCCCAATACACTAAAATCTTCCTGAAATCTGAACCCAAGAAAAAGAAGGCATTTGTAGCACATGCCCAGCCCTCCCCGCTTTTCTTCCTCCCACGTCACCACTGAGAAAATGCCGCAAAGAAGAGGGTGGGCTGGAGAATCAGTCACCTACCCGCTGGTGCCGGGTCTCTGGGCCTGGGAGAAACGCCAATCCGTGTTGGGCGGGGCTTGCTGTGAAGAAAACAGAGGGAAAGGGGTTGAGTACCCACGTGCAGTCAGATTGTCATCAGAGCCCCTGGGGATGGGCTAGGAGAAGGAGAGGAGTGGGCAAAATTAGGAAATGTGGTAAAATGGAGAAGGGTAGACACATCTCCAAAGATGGGGGTAGGAGGAGGCAGGAACATCGTCACAGGTCTTTGAGGTCTGAGGTACCAGAGACAAAAACAATCAAACACACAACAACAACAACAACAACAAACAAACAAAACAATTCATCTGATCATAATGAACAAGCCCAGATTTCTTTGCCAAAGAAATGGTCCCTTTTGAGGATAATGGGAGGTAAATATGATCAAAGTGCATTATATACATGTATGAAAATGTCCTAATGACACCCATTATTTTGTACAATTAATACACACTGATTAAAAGATGAATAGAAGAAAAAACGACTCCAAACTTCTGAGCCAAAATGCAAGAACTGAGCAGTGTCTGCTTAGAACTGCGCTGGTGGTGGGGGTTGGGGGGAGAGGAGGGAGGCAGAGAAGGCCCTCAGAAGTGACAGAGAAGGCTTTTCCACAGAATTCCACCAGTCCTGGAATAAAGTTATTCAGCTCCTCAGCTGGAAACAAAGCCTCCTCTCCAGCAAAATGGCTGCTACTCTGGGTAACCCTTTTCCTGCCAAGTTGTGCAATGACACATTCAGAGGGACACCCCCTCCAGGCCTTGGCTCTCAAGGATCTTTTCCCACAGCTAAATACATTATTAATTTAGGAGTCATGCCAGACTGGGCCTTTGCAGGGCATCCAAGCCCCAGGACACCTCTCACCCTTAGAACTCCATGCCACACAATGGCTTGTGACTGAGGAGAACAAGGCTGCTCTGACTGGGACAGAGAAAATGGCTGGGAGGGAGCCCAGAAGGATCAAGATCCCACAACCTCTAAGCAGAGCCAACTATGTCTTCAGGGCCCCCAAGGGGCTGATCTGTAGCCATCTCTCACCTGGCCAAATGTGCCAGGGCCCTGCCAGGCACTTAATTTCCAAGTCCCTCTGAGTCTTTCTAGGAGGTGTGTGATCCTATCACACACTAGCACAAGTACACCTATAGCCAAGTCCTCATGGGTTCTGGGGTGTTCTGGTAATTAGTTCTCACACTCATTCCCAGGAGTGAAGTATGAGCATCTCAGATCACACTGGGGAGAAGAAAGCCCTAACACTTCCAGTCACACTAATGGCTCATAGGTGACAGTTCCAGAAGCTTCACTTTTCAGGTGCACCCAGAGCTATACCTGATTCCATGGAGAAGGACATAGGGATGTATAGCCCATAACCACTGTAGTGTGAACACACATGTACCAATCCTGGGGCTTGAACTCAGGGCCTGAGTGCTGTCTCTGAGCTTTTTTGCTCAAGGCTAGCTTTCTACCATTTAAGCCATAGGTCCACTTTCCAGCTTTTTGCTGGTTAATTGAAGGTAAGAGTTCATGGACTTTTCTGCCAAGCCTAACTTCAAACCATGATCCTCAGATTTCAGCCTCCTGACTAGCAAGGATTACTGTTGTGAGCCAGGGGGGCTGGTCACTGTATTCTTTTTTTTTTTGGGGGGGGTCTGGTCGTGGGGCTTGAACTCTGGGCCTGGGCGCTATCCCTCAGCTCTTCAGCTCAAGGCTAGTGCTCTACCACTTGAGCCACAACACCACTTCTGGCTTTTTTTCTTTTTGCTTATGTGGTGCTGAGGAATCGAACCCAGGTCCTCATGCATGCAAGGCAAGCGCTCTACCACTGAGCCACCTTCCCAGCCCTCACTGTATTCTTAAACACAGCAGAATCCATGTGAAGATCATGATGGCAGAAGAGGGAGGTGGGCAAAACCCATGGGTCCAGGTTTGTTCAGTGAGGGCTGATGAGGAGCTCTCAAGACCTTCTTCCACCTTTAGGCTCCCTATGGGAAAAGGATGTCAGCTTTTCCCATCCTCGCAGATGCCCCCTGTCTCTTGCCTCTTTTCCCAGTATTACAAATGCCAAGCCATTCACAGCACACATTTGAGTTCAACACACCTGGGTCAGATGTATTCTCTATCACTTACTCTGAACTTAATCCTAAGTGGCTTGACCTCCATGAAACTAAGTTACAAGGTTGCTAGTACCCATCCAGCATGTGGTGGGAAGAACAAACTAATACCCAGATCCTTCAAAGAGGTGGTGGTGGTAAACTTCACCCAATTAGCTATCAGAAGACCCTGAAGACGTTGTGTCAAAATATAGCCTAAGCCTGGCACCAGCCCAAGCAGAAAAGTTCAATTCACCACCAAAAAGCCAGAAGTGGAACTGCGGATTCAGTGATAGAAACACCCCCGCCCCCAACCTCCCAGGCTTAAGCAAAAAAGCTAAGGGACAGCACCATCTCTGAGCCAAAGTCTCAGTGCTGGTATGCAGACACACACAAAAAGCCCATACAGTAGGGACCAGGTGGTGGGATAGATATAATTTAGAATAAAACCTCCTAAGGTTGTGGACACTTGCACTATTATAGTTTCCCCACATATGAGAGTATCTTTGGCCACTAGCAAAGGCTGGTGGTTTTCCATTTGCCAGAAGAAGAGGAAGAAAGTTTCACCAAGAGTCTCTGATACTTTGGTCACCAGGAAAGCCCTGAGCCTACATCACTGGGCACATAGCGTTCGTGACAAAGCCAAAACCTATTTCTAGAGGTCCAGAGCCTGGGAAGGAATGGGCTATTGGTGCTACTGGGGTCTCAATCCTATCAAAGCTTGTTCACCCGCCCATCCCAGACCCTGACTCTCCTTGGCCTATACTGGCTAGCCTTGCCCATCAGTCTGAGGCTTCTAGAAAGAGGGAACTTCCCATTTGCATAGAGCCTCAGGCCCAGCAGGATCCAATGACCTGAGAGTCAGGAAATCCTGCTGGCCCTGGTCTAAAATGCCCAGTGAGCTCCTGCCCCAGGGGCCACCGCAGGCTCAGGCCTTAGGGGAAAGTTGTCAGGTCCGGCTCAGTGCAGGGTGTAGGCAGGGTGGGGAGAAGCTCTAAGTCCTCGATCTGAGCAGTGGAGACCTGGGACGCTCGCTCTCCAGGTGAGTACGTCTGAGGACCGCAGAAGGATGCTGGGCATGGGCCCGTGTGCAGCTGGCAGCGGGCAGGCTGCAGGGAAGGCTGCCCACGCACTCTTGCCCACAGATGAGGCCGCAAGTGCGGCGGGTGGGGCCCGTGGGTGTGGTCTGCGGGCAGGCCACAGGTGCACCTTCCCGTCAACCACTTCCTCTCCACCCCTGCGGTTGGGTGGGGCAGGGATTGGCTGGGGAAGCCTAGAGAGCGGCGGGGCGCACTGGGGCCAATGCTTAAGAGGATCTTTGACAGCTTCCAGTGGGGACCCTAATCCCCGTAAAAAAAAATCGCTAGAAATTCCCCAGGAGCTTGGCGGTTCCAGCCTTTCTGAGGGTGCGGGCGGGGTCGGACCCATCTCCCCCGCGCCCACAACCACCACCACCACGGCTTCTCAGCACTGGGAACCCGGTGGCTTGTCTCACCTCCCCCCACCACTCTGATTCCCGGCGGCGCAGTCGCAGTCGGTTCCCATGGAACCCTCCAGAAGCCGAGCCGGCCCAGGAGGAGTGGATGCACGGTCCAAGCCCTCACCTGGCTCCGCTCCCGCAGTGTATTAGAGCGGGATCGGAAGGTGTCAGGCTCCAGCGCCAGGGCCGAGGGCTGCTGAACGCTGAGGGGCCTGAGGAAAGTGAAGTCACTGCCGTCGGAGGCCGGCGAAAAGCACGTCCTGTAGCAGTGGCTCTGCGAGTCTGTGGGCCGCAGGGTCACCTCCATGTACTTGAGGGTGCCATCTGAGCTCACCTGCAGGTTGGGGCTGGACTGCTTATAGAATTCCCGAGAGGGTGAGTCCTGGCGCCCACAGCACTGGCCCCCGCCCCCCTCCCCATCGGCGTGGCCCCGAAGGCACTTAGCTGACAGGAAGGTGAAGGTGACTAAGGATAAGAGACTGATGGCTGCTAGAGCCACGATGAGGTAAAGGGTAAGGTCTGAGCGCTCGGGAGGGTGTGTGAGGAAGTCACTGGATTTGGGCATTTCCTCAGCATCCTCATCCTCCAGAACCAGCAGCACCGTGGCTGTAGAGGAGAGCGAAGGGTCTCCATTGTCCCTCACTAGGACCACCACCTGCTGGGTGTCAGAGTCATCCTCCAGCAAGGCTCGGGCTGTGCGCACCTCACCGGTGTGTGCAGACACTAGGAATAGTCCTGGGGCTGTGGACTGTGGCAACAGGGAATAAGAGAGCCACGCATTGTGGCCTGCGTCAGCATCCACGGCTGTCACCTTGGTCACCAAGGAGCCAGCAGGAGCAGAGCGAGGGAGACGCTGGGGGGCTGAGAGTTCCCTGCCAGGCCGGGGGTGCAGCACGGCCGGGGCGTTATCATTCTGGTCAAGGACAAACACATGGAGAGATGTGTTAGCATGCAATGGGGGAGAGCCGGAGTCTCGAACTCCCACCACAATCTGCAGCATCTGCAGTAATTCATAGTCAAAGGTACGCTGGGCAAAGACCCGTCCATCCTCCGGGTTGACATACACGAAGGAGGAGGCTGGCGCTCCTTGAATCTGACTCCCTACAATGGAGTAGGCGAGGCGGGCATTATCCCCAGTATCTGGATCTGAGGCAGCCACAGTGCAGAGAAGGGAGCCAGGAGGTCGGTTTTCTGGGATGTAAGCTGTGTAGAGCTGCTGGATGAAGTGGGGTGCGTTGTCATTTACATCTGAAATGTTGAGTCTGATGGTGAGATGGGTGTGCAGGGGAGGTGAGCCAGCGTCACTGGCCAGCAGCTCAATGATATAATGGGACATGGCCTCACGGTCCAAGGGCTGGCTGGTGAGCAGTGAGTAGTGGTTCTCAGAAGGCTTGATCTGAAATGGCAGGTCTGGAGAGATACCCAGGCTTACTTCACCATTTCTACCTGAGTCTCGGTCCCGCACATTAAACAACCCCACTACTGTTCCCATTGGTGTGCTCTCTGGGACAGGATTGACCAAAGAGGCCAGCAGCACCTCAGGAGCATTGTCATTGACATCTCCTACATCCACTTGAATCACACAGTGGCCCTCCATAGCTGGCTGTCCTTGGTCTCGGGCTCTTGCATGGATTTCATAGAAATTTGACTCCTCAAAGTCTATTGGACCCAATACACGGATTGCTCCACTGCTAGAGTCCAAGCCAAATAGACTCCGCACTGCCTCAGATGTATGGTCTCCAAAAGAATAGACTAGTTGGCCATTGGTGCCCTCATCTGGATCAGTAGCATTGAGGCGGAGCAGCAATGTGCCCACAGGTGCATTCTCTGGGAGTCCTACACGTAGAACTGAGGACTGGAAGGTTGGAGCGTTATCATTGACATCCAACACGGTGACTGAGATAAGGCTGGTCCCTGAGCGGGCTGGGGTACCTCCATCCACAGCAGTGAGCACCAGCTGATGTCTTGCCTGGGCTTCCCGATCTAGCTGCTGCTCTAGCACCAGCTCTGGGAACAGCTTCCCATCTTTTAGGGTCTTCACATTCAGAGAGAAGTGGCTGCTGAGGCTCAGAGTATAAAAACTCACAGTATTAGTACCCACGTCAGGGTCCTGGGCACTATCCAGTGGAAATCGTGCCCCAGGTGTAGCAGATTCTGAGATGCGCATCTCTCTCTCAGGAGTGGCAAAGCTTGGGGAGTTGTCATTGAGATCCAGGATCTCTACCTCTACACGGATGAGCTCCAGGGGGTGTTCAGTCACCACCTGCACTGGCAGCAGGCAGCTGGTGCTGGTTCCACATAGGCTCTCTCGGTCAATCTTTTGATTCACTGCCAAAGCACCATTCGTCAAGCTCAGGGAAAAATAGCGCCCATTCTCCTCAGAGCCCAGCCGCAGTCGGCGGTTCAACAGATCTGTCACCCTTAAGCCCAGATCTTGAGCAACATTCCCCACCAGCGTTCCCGGCTCTGACTCCTCCACCACTGAATAACGAAGGTGCCCAGACACCCAACCCCAGCAGCACAAGGACAACATGCACAGCACTTGCCATTTCCCAGCGAGCTGTGGGGGTGTCTTGGGCCCCATGACCCAGAAGTCCCTTCCTGGAGGGTAACTGTGCTGTCCTGTCTCCAAGGCAGACCCAGCTCTTGGGATGCAGAAGCTGAAATCTCTTATGTCTCCTTCTAGCCTCTAAAATTGTCAGAGGTTTGCCTGCCTGCAGCAGTTCTTAGTCACCGAATGGCGGGGGTGGATGGGGGGAAGGCGAGTTAAATATGAGTGGAGCTGGGGAGCTGGAGGAGGAGAGGCGGGCAGGAAGAGCAGATCTCCCACCTCAGCTCTGAGTTTGATTGGCCAAAAAGTCTGTCTGCTCTCAACCAATTATGAAGTCTCTTTAGTCCTGGAAACCTTGGGAACAGGCGCTGAAAATCTGTGTCACAGAAGTCTCCTACCTCCCCACTCATTTCGTGCTACAAGTTGATTCAGCCCCCTTGGCAGCAAAGTTTGACAGCTCAGATGGTGCTCAACAGGGAAGACAAAGTGGTACAAAACTCCTCAGTGTTCTGTCCCAGCAACTTCCTGCATGATTTCAGAAGCTTCCACTACTTTGCTTGAATCAACAAAATTTTGTTCTAGGAGAAACAAAACCTACACATTTCCCTCCCCATTGCCGTCTCCATCCCTTATCCCCAGCATGCTGAATCTGATAGGATAAAAGATTTGTTACAACTTTGTGAAATGTTGCCCCAACTCTCCCACAATGCTTTGAAGCACTCTCAGTACAAGCTGATGGCTGTGAGACTTAGCTTTTCTGAGACTGAGGACTCAGAGTATAGAATGAGCATCAGAGGGGCTGGGAAGGTGGCTCAGTGGTAGAGTGCTTGCCTTGCATGCATGAGGCCCTGGGTTCGATTCCTTAGCACCACATAAGCACAAAAAGCTGGAAGTGGTGCTGTGGCTCAAGTGGTAGGGCACTGGCTTTAAGCTGAAGAGCTGAGGGACAACGCCTAGGCCCAGAGTTCAGGTCCCAGGACCAGAAAAAAAAAAGAACGAGCATCAGAGTTGTGGGAAAGGGAACATTTCTGGGGCTAATCTAGGTTACCCAGGAGAGTGGTTTCTTGCCTTTATGATTTCACCAAACTCAAGACTCTATTTAGAGACTCCCAGAATGGCTGTCTATGACTTCCTGTAAATAAATTTTCTGATTTTGAGTTCACTTACCACTTTTCCCCAAAGAGGTCAGGAAAATACCCTGCTTCCAACTCTACTAAATCTAGTTCAAATCCCTGTAGGGGCTTGATCAAGAGTCCTAAAGATAGACTAAAAGATTTTTTGCTATCACTTTGATTTGTACCTTCCTTCTTCCTGGGCTTTCTACTCTTTTGGCTCTCTGCTATGCTCCAAATACAGTTCCTTTCACTGTAGGCCAGGGAGTATTAGATAGCATGGAACAAAGATTTTAGTCTTCCCCCAATCTCCCTGGGAAATGGTAACACAGAGTTAGGGTTCTCCAGAACCTAACTCCCTCATTCAGAAAGAATAGCCTGGGTATAGGCAATTGCCCATGCACCCCCCCATTGTGCATTACAGCCTTCTATGCTCCACACTGCATTACCATGCTTCTATACAACAGCCTGGTTTTTGAGCAACAATTGCTTTCATGCCTTACTGTTAGATACAGGCATAACCCACCCCCAAATGCTATAACAGTTCTGGTTATGCCACAAAACACTTGTAAAGCACAGCATCTACCATATAATTATTCAAATAGTAACTACTCACAAAAATGGTGCCGTCACCATGTGGTCTCACAGGGAGGCCAGTAGTCTCTGGGATGTGGCCCAGCCATATGCCTGGATCAGAACAACCCTCAAGCACTGACTGAGCCCACCAGGGTCTCACCTCTAGCCCATAGAGAAGATCAGAGGGTGGACAGCTTGGGCGAACAGGTTCCCCTGCCATAGGTGCACTGGGTGACTTCACCATCATGAAGCTATCACTCCGAGTGGGTGCAGAAGCCAAGGGTGTACAGCCATGAGAGTGGCCTCCCACATCCACAAACTTGATAGGATCATCTGACCCTAGCTGGATTCGGAGAATCCCATTGGAAGGAGGAAGTCCCTCCCTCCTTCGAGATCTGGTGAGACAGGCACAAGTGCCAGCAGGAAAGCATGTTACTCCGCAGGCAGCCCCACGCAGACACTTAGAGAGTAGCACCACAAATGAGCCAAAGGAGACAAAGCAAATCGCCACTAGGGACACAGCTAAGTAGAGGGTCAGGCGGGACTCTCCTTCCCTTGGAGCTGAAGATTCTCGAAGATCGGGGACAATTGGATGGGTGTCTTCCTCTAAGGACACTAGGAGAGTAACAGAGGTAGACAGTGGTGGGCTACCACTGTCTTTCACCACAATGACCAGTTTTTGTGGTGGGAGGTCAGCTGGGATGGGAACAGCTGTCCGCACCTCCCCAGCATATCTAGACACTGCAAACAAGCTGGGATCTGGGGCCTCCAGAAGCTGATAGGAGACCCAAGCATTGTAACCTGAATCCAAGTCCACAGCAGTCACCTTTGTGACTAGGTGACCAGCACCAACTGATGGGGGCAGTGCTTGGGGACATAAGGAGCCAGGCCTGGCCCTAGGGCGGAGCACAGCTGGGGCATTGTCATTGAGGTCCAGCACAAATAGCCGAACTGTCACAGTGCTGCTAAGAGGTGGGTTGCCTCTGTCCCGGGCTTGAACTTCAAACTGCAGTGTCTGTGTTTGCTCATAGTCAAATGATCGAGTTGCGTGAACAGCTCCTGTCTGGGGGTTCAGAGAGATGAAAGAAGAAGCTGACACATCTCGATTTCTAGGCTCTAAGAGAGAATAGGAAATGAGCGCATTCAAGCCAGAGTCTGGGTCAGAGGCTGCAAGGGAGCAAAGCAGGTCCCCAGGGCGATTGTTCTCAGGAACAAACACCTCATGTGACCTCTGGAAGAAAGAGGGTGGGTTATCATTCACATCTGAAATGTTGAGGAAAATAGTCCTGTGGGTACTCAGAGGAGGGTTCCCAGCATCTGAAGCAGTGACCATGATGTCATAACTGGATTTAGCCTCCCGGTCCAGGGGCCCAGCAGTTACGAGGGAGAACTGGTTCCTGAAGGCAGACTTGAGGGCAAATGGCAAGTGGTCAGGAATACGCAGACTCACATCTCCATTTGACCCCGAGTCGGGATCCTGCACACTGATGAGTGCCACCACAGTGCCAGGTTCTGCGCTCTCTGGGAGAGTCCCAAGCTCCGAGGTGACGGTGATGTGGGGGGCGTTGTCGTTTACATCCAGGAGGTCCACCCTCAGGCTACAATGTTGCTCCATGGCTGGAGAGCCTCCATCACGCGCCCGCACATCAAATTCATAGTAATTCTCGCTCTCAAAGTCTAGGGGCCCCTGAAGGGTCAGCTTCCCAGTAGTGGGATGCAGGCTAAAAAGGTTTCTCACACGATCAGGGGTGTGACCACTGAAAGAAAAGGTGACGTTACCACTAGGACCCAGGTCTGGGTCAGAGGCATTGAGCTGGATGAGCACCATGCCCGCTGGCGCGCTCTCTAACACGCTGATCCTGTAGCTGGGTTGCTGGAAGGCCGGGGCGTTGTCGTTTACATCCAGAACCGATACCCGGAGCTCCGCTGTGCCAGATCTAGGGGGGTTCCCTCCATCCACAGCGGTCAGCACTAGGCGGTAGTCCGATTGCTTCTCCCGATCCAAAGGCTTCTCCAGGAGCAGCTCTGGTACCAGGCTGCCGTCGCTGCGCTTCTTGACATCCAGTGCAAAATGCTCATTGGAGCTTAGTCTATAGCTGCTAATGGAATTGCTTCCCACATCTGCATCCTGAGCCTTTTCCAAGGGGAAACGCTGTCCTGGAGGAGCTGCCTCCCCGATTTCCAAGTCCAACTGCTGCCGCGGAAATCGGGGGGCGTGATCATTCACATCTACGATCTCTACCTCGGCTCGGTACATTTCCAAAGGCCCTTCGGTTACAAACTCCAGGGGCACGATGCAGCTGGCACTGAGCCCACACAGTGCCTCTCGATCGATTGGATTCTTGATGAGCAGGGCACCGCTGTCCAAATCCACCCGAAAGTGTCTTTGGTTCACCTCTCCAGCGACCTGCAGCCTGCGAGCTGACAGACTCTCTGTATCCAGCAGGAAATCTTGGGCGACATTCCCTACAAAAGTCCCTTCCTGTGACTCCTCTGGGACCGGGTAGCGGATCTGCCCACAAACGTAACCCAGGTGGCAAAAGAGGAACAAAAGGGTAGCCTCACGCCAGATCTCTACCCAGCTTCTCACCTTGCGGAGCATTGCTGCCATCCGCCAAGTCTCTACTTGGTCCTGAGAAGCCGGAGAAGCCGACCCGCCCCAAACAGCCACAGCAGCTGGAGACACCTATCTCCCTTTCCCCGCGCTAGCTCTGGCGCGGCTCAGCCGGCACCGCAAGGGTTACGCGCCGTTTTTTGCTGGTGGCGGGGTAGATTTGTCTGCCTTTCACCATCCGATTGGCAGACAGCAGTTCCTAGGCTCAACCAATAGGCTGAGCAGAGAACGTCCCAATAGCAGTAGGGTTAATGCGTCGCAGCATTGGAAGAAAAAAAAAACACCAAAAATATAATAAAATAAGATTAAACCTAAACCGATCTTTTTCACCGTCTTCCCTATCAACTGCCATTTCTTCCCACGGATCATTACCTCTGTGAGAAGAGGCAGACAATATATATGTATATTATATATTTATTTATATTTAACACACCAACTCACCCCGCCCCTTTCAGTGGAGAAAACAGCGACTGCCTGAGCCCTAGCAACCTCAGCCCACAGCGTGAGTGGCCATTTGAGACTGGTCACTTTGTTCAAGCCTGTGTTGTCATCAACAGATACTCTAAAGGAGTAGCTTCTGTCTCTGACTGATTGTATTAGAGCAATAGCTAATTAGAAGCACCGCCATAGACCCCAAACTCTGCCCCTTTGCAGATTATTTCTTCGCAGAAAAGGCTCACACGTTAATGTAGCCAATTAAATTTATGCAGCACGTGTTTTGATTGTAACAGGAGGCACAGCCAGAAACCAAACATCTCTTAATCAGGCATTTGTTAGGGAAACACTAAATTTACCATTCATTGATTTCAAGGGCAGTATGGAGCAGGGTGGTGGAAGACAGGAGAAGGAGATGTTCCAAAAAAAAACTGTAAATGTGTGGCTGGGAGGTGCTGAGGGCTAGGTCTCTTTACCTGGCCAAATGCTAATGTTCACAGAGTGAACAGCTTTGAAAGCCTGGGATCAACCACCCAAGGCATTGTTGTCAACAAATCCTCTTTATTTGACACTAAGGTATTCTAGATGTGTTGTTAATTGCCAACAGAGACCATTTCAAAAGAATCTGCTTTTCACTTAGCCTCAGGGGACCTTTTGTAACTGGAAACCAGATCTCACCCCACCCCCACTCTTATTCAGACCTCCTAGCAATGCATACTACCTTGCATTGGTGCAGAAGCCCAGCACATTTTACCCTGTAGAAACCTGAAAGCTGTAATCTGAATGTCAAACACACTAAAACACTGAGAAAGAGAAAAATCCAGGCTGAACTGAGCATGAGATATGTTAATTCATCCAAATTCAAACCTAGGCTACCACTGGCTGCCAAAACCAGGAGCAAAAACTGATGTTTTTATCCTCCTACAACACCCCCCCCTCAACCCCTGCCCCCAAACCTTTGCTCTTCAGGAATGTCCTTGTGTCTATAGTGAAGCCAACAATCAACATTACAGTTTCAACATTACAGTTTCATTCTGAGTTCTTATTCAAAACAGAACACCACTCCCATAAACAACAATAACATCAACAACAAAACCCAGTATACCCTCTCTCCCACGACTGAGGTGCACATCATCCTGACCTAACAAAGTGCTTATGACAGAATTCACTATGTGAATGGCACCATTACTTGGCTGCCTTAGCTAGAATGATAGAACAGATGTCCACTCAAGGGTGGACTCTTCCTGTTCTTTGCTTCCTATATCATACCAATCAACAAGTCCTAATGATTTAATTGTAGTCATTTTCCTCCACCTGCATTGACACTGCTGGTTCAAGCATTTATCAGTCTTCTCAAATACTGTAAGAGCCACCTGACAGGTCTCTGTCTCCAACCCCAACTGTCTCCAATCCATTTCACTTTTGGCTGCCAGAATAATCTCTACAACAAACAAGAAAAACCCTGCCTACTTGATTCACTTTATAAGAGGTGAAGACTTGCAAAGATCACACTTCAAGGTTCAGCAGTAGTGAGATACCTTTATTTCTCTGCCTGATATTTCCTGCAAAAGCCCCTCACTGACCTCCTTTCCATAAGCTACTACTCAACCTTTAGCTCTTAGCTCAAGCACCATACCTCCTCTATGAAGTCCTCCTGACTACCCCAAACTCTGGGTGTTTCCTTCCCTTTGCTGCTTATAGAATGCAGACCTTCATTATTTTATCTTTTTGCACATGGTCTCCCATATAGAACCCTGTGAACTAATAAGAGCAGGAGAGTGTCTTTTCACCTTTTACAGTGTCTCGCCACAGGGATGTTAATAATGACGCAAGTATGTTGGTATTGTCATTTGTCACCTCAACAAATGCTTATTAAATATTTACAAAGTAAGTGTTTACTTCCTGATGAGAAACTTGAGATTCAGAGAGGTTAAGAGACTTGTATAAAGTTAAACAATTAGTATGTGCAGTATTTACTTCTACTTGCAACTTTACACTACAAACACAGTTTTTGTCCCACATGTCCTCCACTTGAGGTTTGTTTTTGTTTTGGTTTGGTTTGGTTTTTTGTTGGTTGTGGGGCCTGAACTCTGGGTCTAGGAGCTGTCCCTCAGCCCTTCAGCTCAAGAATAATGCTCTACCAGTTGAGCCACAGGACCACTTCTGGCATTCTCCGCTTATGTGGTGCTGGCAAATAGAACCCAGGGCCTCATGCATGCAAGGAGAGCACTCTACCACTGAGTTACCTTCCTATTCCCTAGTTTTTTTGTGTGTGTGTTAATAAAGTGGTTAACCTATATCTACATTTAAAAAGCAGTTTTATTGAGACTTAATTGATGGACCATACAGTTCCATCTAACTGTATGATTAGAGGGTTTTCAGTAGTATATTCTCCTATATTGAACTGATATAATCACGGTTACAAATGATTTTAATGATCTAATTATAGAATTTTTTCACCTCTGAAAAAACCAACTATTCAGTTCTAGATTTTTAAAGGACAGTTGCCCAAGTGCTAGTGGTTTAGGAAGATTTTCTGTTTCAGTGACTGAAATACCATCTTATGTTTTTCTTAGTATAATCTCCTAAAGCTAGCTACTATTCTGCCATACTTTAAAATTGGGGAAATTATAGTCCAGTGTTTTTGTTTTGTTTTGTTTTTGGGGGGGTCTGGTCTTGGGGCCTGAACTCTGGGCCTGGGCGCTGTCCTGAGGGACACTTGAAGTTTGTTTTTGTTTTGTTTTGTTTTTGGGGGGGTCTGGTCTTGGGGCCTGAACTCTGGGCCTGGGCGCTGTCCTGAGGGACACTTGAAGTTTGTTTTTGTTTTGTTTTGTTTTTTTGTTGGTTGTGGGGCCTGAACTCTGGGTCTGGGAGCTGTCCCTCAGCTCTTCAGCTCAAGGCTAGCACTCTTACCACTTGAGCCACAGTGCCACTTCCGGCTTTTTTTTCTTTTTGCTTACATGGTGCTGAGGAATGGAACCCAGGGCCTCATGCATGCAAGGCAACCACTCTACCACTGAGCCACCTTCCCAGCCCCTAGTCCGTTGTTTTTAAGTTGGGCCTGGTCTAATAAAGCTGGCTTCCAGTTCTGTAAACACTAGAATGACCTTTGCTACAGAAATATGCTAAATGATGGACTTGAAGACAGTGGTTTTCAAATTTTTCTCTAATTAGGATCAACTAGGGATCTATGAAAAGTACTGATACTTGTCCCACTCCCAGAAATTGTGCTTAAACTACTCTGGGGTACTGCCTGAGATTCAGGTTTGTACCATAGAACTAAGTTCCAGAACATGGCTCCAGGGAAAATAGCAGTTTCTAGAATGACCACAAAAGCAATTCTATCTGGCTTTCATCCTTCCTTAGCTTTTCCCTATGAACTTCTACTTCATTACCTTAGGCTGTCTTCATGTCAAGGTGTGTTTACTGGACAAAGAACTAATAAGTAATAATAGTAATAAATAATAAATAATCATGATATGCCAGATACTGTGCTAAATACCTTGCATATAGTATGTAATGCAGTAGTTCTATAAAAGTCATGATGTTCTCTTTTTGCCTATGGGAAAGTGTCTTACAAAGGAGATAGAGAGAAGTGCTTAAAGACTGCCAAATGGAACATTCCATAGCAGTAACTCACTTAGCAACAAAATAACAGAGTTTTCACCACAATTAAGAGTATGTGTAGGTTTCTCTCCAAAGTACAGGCCTTGCCAAGGCATTCTGAATGAAATATACTTTTCTAAGGAAATGAATATATCTATTTTTACATTATGTCTGAATAACACTAGAGGTCCATTTATAGTTTCTTTTGGGCTGTCTAGATTATTTACTTTTGTGCCATCCTGGGGCTTGGACTCAGGGCCTGAGCACTGTCCTTGAGCATTTTGCTCAAGGCTGGTGCTCTACAACTTGAGCCACAGTCAACAGCTCCACTTTTGCCTTTTTTTTTTTTTTGGTAGTTACTGAAGATAAGATAGTCACAGACTTCCCTGCCCAGGTGGCACTGAACTACAATCCTCAGATCTCAGCTTCCTGAGAAGCTAGGATTATAGGCCTGAGCCATCGGCATCTCCCTTTTTTTTAAATAAAATTTTTACTTTTATAATTTAAAATAGTTGCATTTAGGTTTGGGGATTATAGTTAGTTGAAATTTTTTCTTCATATGTTTCTGTATTTTCCAAATCTTCTACAATGCTCATCCATTGCTGTTATAAAAATATTCTGTAAGTAACATGTCCACTAATTATTTCTCATAGTGTGCTTGAAATAAATGTGAAGAGTATCCAGATTTATTTTATTCATAGGAAATTATCTGGAAATGAGGCAGAGGACTTGTGTCGGCAGAGGAAAGTTATTTTAAAAACATTCATTTTGAGAAGGAAGCAGTAAATTGGAGGTAATTTTTTATATTCCCAGTAGCTGCCATGAATTAGATATTTGTAATAATTCATTTCCAAAGCAAATGATAGAAAGCTCAACTCTGTTGAGATCTTGAGTTAAGCTCAAGTTTACCTTTGGCAAGATTGGTTGCTTGTGATGCAAATAAGTGCTGAAGTACGAACTGAGTCTACAAGTGAATTAAGTAACTTCACCCTAAAATAAGACCTCAAATCTAGCAGGCCACCCTCCTTCCAGAGACATCTAGTTTGATAGAGGAGATACCAGGTGAAAACCTTGATGCATCAACATTAAACAGCTCAGAACCTTACAGAAAGTGGAGCAGGAATCAACAAGCATTAAAACATTTCAGCGATGACTTGCTAACTCTTACCTGTCCAGGAGGGGAGCTCTCTTCACCCAACACCTGCCTATAGAATACAGGATCACAGCTCCTTAGCGTATTCTGGCGGCTGGCCAGTGGGCTGGCTGCACCAGGTTTCTTCAGCAGGGAAAGGCTGCGGCGGGAGTCCGTGGTGAGATACACCTGCTGGTAAAGGTGCGGCGACATCAGACCTCCCCGCACGGCGTCCGCGTGTAAGGAGGGCCCTGGTGTTCGGTACAGGGAACTCACCGGGGTTCGGTACAGGTCCCTAGACTGCTTCCACTTGTAAACTTTGAATATGATCACCCCCAACACTGTGACTGTGAACCCCACGGAGACCAGGATTAGAGAAAGAAGTAGATAAAAGGTGAGGTTTTTATTCTGCTCTCGGGGGACAGAGCCAGAAGGGAACTCGGCCAGGGCTTCAGGAGATTCCTCCATCACTGACACAGTTAGGGTAGCCGTGGTGGACAGTGGTGGCTTTCCATTGTCTGAGATCAAGACTGTGAGAATCTGCCTAGGAGAATCTGTGTCCTGTACTGGGCGCACAGTGCTGATTTGACCTGTGTGGAGCCCCACGGCAAAAAGGCTCTGGTTGGGGGCTCCCAAGAGACTATAGGAGAGCCAGGAGTTGTGTCCCGCATCTGCATCCCAGCCTACCACCCTCGAGACCACGTGGCCTGCAGCTGTACCTCGAGGCAGTATCTCCACTGAATTCTGGCCTGGCCGGGGGTATAGGACCTGGGGGGCGTTGTCATTGCGGTCAGTAACAAATATGTTCACGCTGATGTTGGTGGCCAGGACTGGGGTGCCCCCGTCGTTGATGTGAGCTGTTAATTCGAACTCCCGCCGGTCTTCGTAGTCCAGAGGCATTAAGGTTGACAAGATGCCACTGTCACGATTGATCGTGAAATAGCGGCCCACTAATCCGGTTTCAGCTCCTTGTTCTAAAAGAAAGAAGGAAAGGCGTGCATTGTGGGGGGCGTCGGGGTCCCAGACGCTCAGATTTAGGATGGGGACTCCAGGGAGGTTGTTTTCCTCCACGTAAACGTCGTAGGAAGACTGGGAAGACTGGGGAGGGTTGTCGTTGATGTCAGACACTTGGACAAGCACTGTCGTAAAGGCTGAGAGAGAAGGGGATCCCGCGTCTCGAGCCGTGATGCTGAGGTTATATTCTGGCACGGTCTCCCGGTCAAGCACTGCACTGGTTTTCAGAGTGAAGTAATTCTTGAGGGAAGAAGTAAGGCTGAAAGGGAGACCTGATGGAACCTCGCAAGTCACCAATCCGTTCTCGCCCGTGTCCAAATCGGTGACACTGAGCAAAGCGATGACAGTCCCCAGAGGGGCATCCTCAGGGACTGGGCTGTACACGGAGGTGACCGTGATCTCAGGGGCATTGTCGTTCACGTCCACAACCTCGACCAACACTTTGCAATGTGCTCCTTCGGGATTGGAGCCTTTGTCTTTGGCCTGGATGTAAATCTCATGGAGTTTTGTGTCCTCGAAGTCCAGCCGGCCCTTGATTGTCAGCACGCCGGTCACCAGGTCTAAGGCGAATAGTTCGCGCACGCCAGCCCGGTTGTGGCTGCCGAAGGAGTAAACTATTTCCCCGTTGAGGCCTTCATCCAGATCCGTCGCGTGGACCTGCGCCACGCGAGTTCCGGGGGACGCATCCTCCAGGACGCGCGCCCGGTACAAGGACTGGTTGAAGGCGGGCGCATTGTCATTCGCGTCCAGCACTGTGATGTGAATCGGAAGGATGGCGGAGCGAGCGGGGGTTCCTCCGTCCAACGCCGTCAGCACCAAGTGGAGACTTGATTCTCGTTCCCGGTCCAGGGCGCGCTCCAGGACCAGCTCTGCGTACTTGGTGCTGTCCTCCCGCGTCTGTACCCGAAGCGCAAAGTACTCATTGTGGCTCAGCTCATAGGTTTGTAAAGAGTTGCTTCCCACATCGGGATCGTGCGCGCTCTCGAGCGGAAAGCGCGTCCCCGGCGCCATGGCCTCGCTAATCTCCAATTTCATTTCCCCGGTGGGGAAGGAGGGATTGTTGTCGTTGATGTCCTGAATCACCACTTCCGCGCTGAACAGCTCCAGCGGGTTCTCCACCACCAACTCCAGAGTTACAGTACAGGAGGGCAGTGTCCCACACAGCTTCTCCCGGTCGAGACGGTCGTTCACGAACATCTCCCCGGTCTCCCAGTTCACCTCAAAGAATCTATGGCTCGCCCCGGACACCACCCGGAGCCTGCGGGTTGACAGGCTGTCCAGATCCAAACCCAGGTCCGTGACCACGTTCCCCACAGTGAAGCCTTTCTCCCTCTCCTCCAGAATCTCATAGCGAATGACGGTGGAAGCCTTGTTCAAGGCAGCCAGCAGAAGCAAAACTCCCACCGCTCTCCGGGTGCTTACCAGTCCGCTCCAGCAGGCCGCTGGGACCATCTCACTTCAAAGGCAGTTCCTCTCTTCGCGGGGTCCCGATCGTCCCGACGGGTTCTCGGAGAAACTTTCAGCGGGTTAGCGCTAGGGCGCTGGGCGCGGAGTCGGACATGGCTTTCTGACTGCCGCTGATTTGCTCGCCGGCTGTTCAGTCTCTGCCTCATCCCGGGGCGCCGAAAGGGGACGGGCCCGGGCCAGATCTCCAGCGTCTTCATTGGCCGACAGCGGCACACAGAGTCCCAGCCAATAACTGCACGAAGAATGCGCTAGCGCCGGGCACTTTGAGCAGGACACGCGCTAGCGCCAGGAACTTCACTTTCCTTTGGCTGCGTTCCAGAGTTTCCGGCCAAAGCGCCTTGCCAGAGATTTGTGAAAGGGGGGGAACCTACCTCCGCCTGGAAAGCCAGCAGCGGGGCGAGGAAGCGGGGCTTCTGCAGCTCTCCCCGCCAAATCAGGGCCTATTAAACACTTTAATCGCTCTCCCTGATCACAAGCAGAGGGATCAAACAAAACCGAAACGACACCACACTGTCTGGAAACACACCAACAAACCTGATTTGTTGGATGGACAGACAAGCAGCCGAACCCTACTTGTAAGGAGGGATTAGCATTTTTGTGGGGATGTTAATAACTTCAGTTTTATAGGTCGAGATGTTAGAGCTCGCTTAGCAGTGTGGGGCTCTGGGTTCTCTCATCAGAGCCCTCCTTAGACCAATGCTTATCTGTCTCCAAATGAGACTGTAGAATTTCCTGTCATTTCATCAGTAGAGCAAATCAATAGTAGCTACTGTCTGCTGGGTTTAGCTTTGTCTTAGATTTTAAAATGAAAGCCATACTGTGTTTTTTTTTAAAAACTGGATGTTATTGTTTAGATTCGTTTTAGTAAGAATCAGGAAGCAACATGACATTTCCCTATGCCATCTTTCCCAGAGAACACAACTGTTACCCTTTACTTGATTAATAATTTTTTGAGATCATTGAGAAGTTACTAAGAAAGAACAACTTTCCCAGGGAAGGAGGGAGGGAAGGAGAGACAGAGAGAGAGAGAGAGACAGAGAGAGAGAGAGACAGAGAGACAGAGAGACAGAGACGGACATAAAACAGAGACAGAGAGACAGAGAGACAGACCATCAAGGCAGGAGCCAAGCCCCCTGGCTTCCATACCACCCAAGATTGATTGATTGAAATCAAATAACAAAGCTATTCCTAGAATAAAGACTCCTGAGTTTTCTGTATTTGGGATTATAATCAGCAAACAAAACAGCAACGTTTAGGATAATGAATAACAATAAAATAATCCAGAGATGAATCCCATGTCTTGGACAAAAAAACTAACCTTTAAGGATTCCCAGATTTCTATTCTATTAAATAGATTAAGCAGGTGAATAAATATCTAGTACAGAGTGTCAATTAATAATGCAAACCATCCTATTAGATACAAAATATAGAGCTTTAGAGCCTCATACTCTTCCTGTGTTCTTGTCTTGGGCATCATTTTGGCTGCAGGCAGTTCTTTCTGAACAGCAACTCAACCTTAGTTGTACCAAATATATGTGTCTGTGTGTGTAAATATCACATATAGACAAACATGACATATATATGAAATATATATCTAAATATATCTAATGAAATGAAAAAGTATTTATGACCTGTCCCTTCATGTCCTTAATTTTAATTCACTTTTTAAATCCCTGGTTTTAATTTTCAACTCAAGTTGACAATAGACCAGACTACCAAGAAGTGTAATAAGCTGTCTTCTAAGACAGACAATATTAGAATTTAGAATATAGACTATAGCTTAATCACTTGCTACACAAACACTAAGAACCAAGGAATAGGTAGGCTTGCAGAACTTGTCAGAATGAAAGAATGATCTACTATAGATACACTGATTCAGAATTTGCATTTAACAAAATATCTGAGTGATTTGAAGATATGTTAAAATTTGAAAAAAATGACAACCATTAATCAGTGGGTTATTTGCAAGTAATACTGATTTTACATTTTTTAATATTATTTTTAAAAATAAATATTGTACAAAGTAGAGGGGTTCATTATAATATTGCCATACATACATATATTGTACTGTGATTGTATTTGCTACCTATTGTATTACTATTTTTAATTCCCCCTTTTTCATCTACCTCTGCCCTTTGTGAGCCAGTTCTGGGGTTTGAACTCAAAGTCTGAGTGCTGACTCTGAGCTTTTATCCTCAAGGCTAGTACTCTACTACTTGAGACACAAGTGGTAGAACAAACTGGTGGCTAATTGGAGATAAAATCTCACAGACTTTCCTGCCCAGCCCACAGTTTATAAACTGTGATTCTCAGATCTCATCCTCCTGTGTAGCTTGAATTATAGGCATGAGCCACCAGTGCCAAACAAATTAATGGTACCTTCCCTCTCTTATTTTTTTTTACAATTATAATGGGTTTCATTATGCAATTTTCATACATGAATACAATATATTTTGATCATATTCATCCTTCTATCACCCTCTCTTTTAATGTAGCAATATTTATGCCAACATCATAAAAACCAAACAATAAAATCTATTTATATGTATTCTTTTCTCTAGGAGTAAGCATATTTTGAAGACATATTCATTTACACTTTTTGTTTGTCTGTGCTGAGGACTGAACCCAAGGCTTCATTGAATGCTAGGCAAGTGTTTTACTAGTGAGCTACACCCTAGCCCATAGATTGATCCATTCACTCATTTTGTGTGTGTGTGTGTGTGCACGTGCGCGTGCGCACGCATGTGCTATTCATAAGGCTTGAACTCAGGCCCTTGGGTGTTCTCACTGAGCTTGTTTGCTCAAGGCTAGCACTCTACTACTTGAGTCACTGTTCCACTTTTGGCTTTTTAGTGGTTAAATGGAGATAAAAGTCTCACTTTCCTGCCCCCCAGCTGGCTTTTAACTACTATTCTTAGAATTCAGCTAAGATTACAGGTGTGAGCCGCTGGTACCTGACTTATTCACTTTTTTAAGCTGTCAACAGAATTAATGAACTTAACCTTAATGATCTGAAGAGAGAATATTGCTTGATAAAGAGACAAGTAAGGTGTAACAACTTGATATATCCCTGTCTAAAGGAAATGGAAGTCTAGTAAACAGGATCAACACTGTTTTTTTGTTTCTTTTGATAACTTCGCTGTTTTATAATTGTAAGAGACTTTCTGACCAATAAAATATAGAAAAAAATTAATATAATTTTAAAATAGAAAGTGCACATATTACAAGGTCAGAAGTGAGGCCCGTGTGTCAAAAACCTTCTAGTTCTAATACTGACAATTACACTTAGTAGCTGCGTAACCATGGAACTTTTCTTTATCTTTTATTATTAAAATCATTACGGTGCTGGGGATTGACTCAAAGGCCTTATGCATACTGGATAAGCACTGTAAGACTGAGCTAACACCCTGAGGCACCCAAACTTTTCTTTTTGTCTTTTTTATTTTTAAACAAAATGATTATATTATAAATAAAACAATGACATGCCTCATTGATATAGCCACAACCATCTCAATCACTTCCAAAATATTTTAACAGTTTTCAACATACCATACACAATTCAAAAGTAATTCAAGAATTTTTCATAAATTTATACACTCATGTAACAAACTCTATGATCCAGTTTTAAAATACTACCCCGACTCCCAAATTTTCCTCATGATGGGTCTACACAATCAATCACTCCTTCCACTCTGTTCTCAGGCAACCCTGATCTACTAGGTGGTTTTGTAACTCCTCTCCTCTCCCTCTCCTTTTCCCTTCTCCCCTCTTCCCCCCTCCTCCCTCTCTCATTAGGGATTGAATCCAGAACCTCACATATACTAGGCAAATGCTTTACCACTGAGTTACACCCCAAGTCCCATGATTTTTCCTCTATGTTTCTATTGAAACAGAGTAATAATCATTACAGTACACTGAGTACTACAGAGACAGCACTGGGGCAAGTCAGAGCCAGAGGAGCATTGGGTGATACTGACTCACTGAGAAAAAGTAACTAAAAGTCAAACAAAGAAGAACATCCTGGCTCCCATCCACTGATATCCCAAAGAAACCAGGAGAGATGTGGAATAGCACTGTGTGGACAACAAGCACCTTAATTGAAACAAGACTGTTAAATCGAAGGAAAATATGAAAGGGTTCTGAGATAAACTGAAAGAAAGCTTGGTGCAGTGCAAAAAGGGAGTCATCAAGGCTGAAAAAAATTGGAAAAAAAAGAGGAGAAAGATGATAAGTTACTCGGTAATTTTTCTTTTTCTTACAAAACTTTAAGCCCACAATGACATAGGCAACTCTTTTTAAAAGAAAAAAATTGAAAAGTAAATGATTTAGTTTTAACTGTGTAGTATTTCTTTATATACTTAATACATTATTGAATATGTCTTTAGATAGCCTTCTCTTAGTGCATTTTATTTTATTTATTATTATTTTATTTATTTATTTTTTGGTCGGTCCTGGGGCTTGAATTTTGGGCCTGGGCCCTGTCCTTCAGCTCTTTAGCTCAAGGCTAGCCCTCTACCACTTGAGCCACAGTGCCACTTCCAGTTTTCTGGTGGTTTATTGGAGATAAGAGACTCATGGACTTTCCTGCCCTGGCTGGTTTTGAACAACGATCCTCGGATCTCAGCCTCCTGAGTAGCTAGGATTACAGACATGAGCCACTGGTGCCCAGCTCTTGCTGCATTTTAATTAACCATTCACCTTGTCTGGTACAGTAAGGGGGAAAGAAAAGCTCAAATAAAATACTTGTGATAAGCAAACACCACTTTTTTGCTTTTGTTCTAGTACTGGGGCTGGAATCCAGGGCCTAGGCACTGTCTTTGAACATTTTTGTGAATGGATAGTGCTCTACCACTTGAGCCACAGATTCCCTTCTGGCTTTTTGCAGGTTACCTGGAGATAAGAATCGCCCAATTCCCTTTAAACCATGATCCTCAGATCTAGCCTCTGAGTAGCTAGTTTACAGAAGTAAGTCTTAGACACCAGATGCAAACACCATTTTGTAAGTGCACAAAGAAGAGCTGCACTATTCTGTTGACATTCTGTATGCTTCTAGGCAAATATAATTTTTATTAGAAAAAGGGATAAAACATGTAGTCGTTTGTATTTGATTCCTTTTGCTTAGCATAATGTCTAATCCAGCTCTTGACTATACAATCAGTTCTGTTCTTCCCCGAACTCAGTCCGAAATTCAGAAATCTTTCTTTCTTTCTTTCTTTCTTTCTTTCCTTTCTTTCCTTCCTTCCTTTCTTTCTCCTCCTCCTCCTCATCCACCACCTCCTCCTCCACCACCTCCTCCTCCTCCTCCTCCTCCTCCTCCTCTTCTTCTTCTTCCTTCTTCGTGTGTGTGTGTGTGTGTGTGTGTGTGTGTGTGTGTTGTGGGGCTTGAACTCAGGGTCTGGGCTCTGTCCCTGAGCTTTTTCACTCAAGGCTAGTACTTCAGCAGTCTACTACTTTGAGACACAGTTCACTTCCAGGTTTTTGGTGGTTAATCAGGGATAAGAGTCTCATGGACTTCCTGTCCAGGCTGGCTTTGAACCACGATCCTTAGATCTCAGCCTCCTGTATAGCTGGGATTACAAGCATGAGCCACCAGTGTGTGGCTCAGAAGTCATTTTTAATGTATTTTCCATACCTACATCCAACTTGTTGCCAATCCATACCAGCACTGGCTACCTCCAAAAAAATGTTTGTATGTTCTTTTTTTCAGTGCTGGGATTGAACCTAAGGTCAGTATAGGTCCATCAAGTGTCCTACCATTGTGCTAGACCTGTCGCTCCCAGCTATGTTTTGCAACTACCATTTAATTTCCCTGCCACTGCTACCACCTAACTGAAAGCCACCTTAAATACTGTGATAACTTCTCTGAGGTATTCTAACTTTTATGCTTTTTCCAAAATCTGCTTAGCATGCAGAAATCTGAGTCTTCTTTCAAAAGTGTACATTAGATTATGTATTGGTAAACTAATTGTTTTGCCTACAACTGGCTTATAATTTGTGGGGCTAATGCAAAATAAAATTAGCTGGATTATTAAAAAAATTATTGAGAAAGGCAAAATAATGGCAGCAGAGCATTAACCCAGTATGAGTACCTTCTAGATAAAATGTTCATTTAAGCAAAGAGCTATGTGCGATGACAGCACAGGCCACATCCCCACAAAGCTGGCTCTGTCTGACACAGAGGAAACTGTCAATAAAATTTACCAAGTATTTATTTAATCTATTTAGTGCCAGCACCAAAGCTTGAACTCAGGGCATGGACACTGTCCCTTAGCATTTTTGCTCAAGGCTGATGCTCTACCACCCATCACACCTCCACCTGTGTCTTTTTGGTGGTTAGAGATAAGGGTCTCTTGGGCTTTCCTGCCTTGGCTGGATTCAAATCTGGATTCTCAGGTTTTAGTCTTCCAGGTAGTTAACAGTACAGGCATAAACCACCAGACACCTGGTGATAAACTTATTGTTTAAATTTTTTTTTTGTTTTTTGTTTGGTCGTGGGGCTTGAACTCTGGGTCTAGGTGCTGACCCTGAGCTCTTTAGCTCAAGGCTAGCGCTCTACCACTTGAGCCACAGTGCCACTTCCTGTTTTCTGGTGGTTAATTGGAGTCTCAAGGGCTTTCCTGTCCAGGCTGGTTTTGAACCGTGATCCTCAGATCTCAGCCTCCTGAGTAGCTAAGATTACAGGCGTGAACCACTGGCACCTGACAATTTTTTTTAATTGTTATTATAAAGGTGATGTACAGAAGGGTTACAGTTACATAAGTCAGGTAAAGAGTATATTTCTTGGGCTGGGAAGTTGGCTCAGTGGTAGAAGCGCTTGCCTTGCATGCATGAGGCCCTGGGTTCGATTCCTCAGCACCACATAAGCAAAAAGAAAAAAGCCGGAAGTGGCACTGTGGCTCAAGTGGTAGGGCGCTAGCTTTTAGCTGAAGAGCTGAGGGACAGCGCCCAGGCCCAGAGTTCAGACCCCATGACTGGACCAAAAAAAAAAAGAGTATATTTCTTTTTGGACAATGTCACTACTTCTCTTGCTTTCTCCCAACTGACTTTTTTTTTTTTTTTTGGTAGGTCGTGGGGCCTGAACTCTGAGCCTGGATGCTCGCTCTACCACTTGAGCCACAGCACCACTTCTGGCTTTTTCTGCTCATGTGGTGCTGAGGAATTGAACCAGAGCCTCATGCATGCAAGGTAAGCACTCTATCACTGAGCCACCTTCCCAGCCTGATCCCAGCTGACTTTTAAAGCATAAGAAAAGCTATTTAACTTCATTCATAATGAAAACAGTTCTGGGATTTTAAGAAAAATGAATCATATTGACCAAAAAAAATTGAAAGCTTGGAAAGACATCATACAGCCAAGATTGGGACAATAAATAGGTATTCTCATGTATTTGCAGCAAAGTAAAATGATATTCCTCTTTTGTATGGAAAGAACTAGTTGTATCTATCAAACTTCACATGTATTTATAACTCAGAAAACATATTTTTGGAAATTTGTACTGGAAATTCATATACCTCAAAAATTACAAAACAAGTATACACCAGCTTTTCATTACAGTATTATTTTAATTGTTAAAATATTAGAAATTACCTCAATGAAAAATTATAGGTGGCTGAACAGAGTGTGATCTATCTGTCTATCGATCGATCGGTCGATCGATGGATCTATCATTTTAAAAATTAAGATCCTTGTAAATTGATATAAAATGATTTCCAAGATATGTAATTTTTGCATTCAACCATATGGAACTAACCAGTATAAATAACCAGGAAGCTGATTAAAAAAATTGAGAAACTATTTCTAGACAATGTGTCACAAGGCAAAGCAGAACTGTAATATACAAAGAAGGAAATGAGAAATGTCTAGTGTTTTGCCTTGCAGCAACTTTCAGACCACGAGACAGAAAGGTGGAATTCCAGAAAAATAATGCAGTCTTGGTTTGAGCAATGGAGGTAGTTTGAGAGACAGGAGACAGAACTTGTGAACAAAATGCCAGAAATAATGGAGCTACCTCAAGAGAACGTTAAGGATCCCCTTAAGTCTTTGCCTGAACAATAATCTGAGCATGAATAGAATGAGACTTTTCTAAAGCTGGGCAAATAACAAATGCACTGATCAAGATTCATTGTACACATACATGGACTGTTGAAATCCTTTGTGCAATTATTTGAAGATAAAAGAAAGTCACATTTAGTAGTAGGGATAAACTAACCAACAGCAAATCTACTACAGATCTGTCCTAATTGAGCTTAAAAATAAACTTTGTAGTTGGTGGGGTGGCTCAGTGATAGAGTGCCTGATCAATAAGCACAAGACACTGAGTTCAAATTCCATTATTCACACACACACACACACACACACACAAATTAACCACCCAGCCACCACCACCACTTTATTGGTATTAAAAAAAAATTTAATACCAATAAAATTTATTTGGGATTGGGATAGTTATGCTTAAATGGTATTTTTTTTGTTGTGAAAATACCGTACAGAGGGGGTTACAATTACATGGACAAGGTAATGAGTACATTTCTTATCAAGCATTGTTGCCTCCTCCTTTGATTCCCCCTCCCTCTCAGTACTTCTTAAAGACAACAATTCTAAACATTCAACAGTTTTAACATTTACAAGGTCTGTCATTCAATAAAAGCAACAGGTAAATGAAGAGCAAATTGAAAATAGCACACAAGGGATTTGTGTGTGTGTGTATGTGTGTGTGTGTGTACTAGGGCTGAACTCAGGGCTTAGGCACTGTTCCTTAGCTTTTTTCTTTAAGGCTGGCACTCTACCACTTGAGCTACAACTCCACTTTCAGTTTTTTCCTGTTTCGTTGGAGAAAAGAGACTCACAGAATTTCCTGCTTAGGTTGGCTTTGAACCATGATCCTCACATCTCAGCCTCCTGAGTAGCTAGGATTACAGACACAAGCCACTAGTGCCTGGCAGCACACAAATTTTGTTTTTTTGATGCCAGAGACTGAACCTAAAGTCTCATGAATGGTGGTACGTGTTGTACTACTGAATTACACCCACAAATACTTTAAATAAGCTATTATAAATATAAATAAGGATTTAAAAGAAAACATGAAGATAATGGGAGAGATGAAAGAATTTATAAGGGAATACCTGAAAGTGAAAAATAAAATATATGAAGACTTCCCTAAATTTAGCAATGCCCTGCACACTGAAGAAGAGATCATTGACGTTTAAGGTGTAGCAATAAGTCAGGCACTGGTGACTTATGCCTGTAATCCTACTCAGGAAGTTGAGATCTGCGGATCACCTCTTGAAGCTAGCCTGGGAAGAAACATCTATGAGATTCTTATCACTAATTAATCCCAAAGAAAGAAAAAAGCTGGAACTAGAGCTGTGGCTAAGGAGTAGAGTGCTAGGCTTGAGCAAAAGAAACTCAGGGACAGTGCCCAAGCCCTGAGTTCAAGCCCCGGGACCAGCACAAATTAAAAAACAGTCTTTGTGAATAAATATAGCCTTAAGTTTCCTGATTGGAGAAGAATATGAATCAAGAGCCAATCCAGATATTCAATGAATCCAATGTAGGATAAATAAAAAAAATTCCATCAAGGATCATCATAATCAAAGTGCTAGAGATCATTGATAAAGAAAAATTTAGAAATAGTCAGAGAAAAAGGATTGTTAAGTACAGGAAAACAAGGATTGGAAGGATTGTAGACTTTTAGACAGAAAGAATACAGGATTGGGGCTGGGAAGGTGGCTCAGTGGTAGAGTGCTTGTCTTGCATGCATGAGGCCCTGGGTTCAATTTCTTAGCACCACATAAGCAGAAAAAGCTGGAAGTGGTGCTATGGCTCAAGTGGTAGAGTGCTAGCCTTGAGCTGAAGAGCTGAGGGAGAGCGTCCAGGCCCGGGGTTCAGGCCCACGACCTACAAAAAAAAAAAAAAGAAAAGAAAAGAAAAGAAAAGAAAAAAGAAAGAATACAGGGTAGAAGAGAAAGGACAGCATCTTTTTTTTTTTGGGGGGGGGCCTGAACTCGGCCTGGGTGCTGTCCCTCAGCTCTACCACTTGAGCCACAGCACCACTTCCAGCTTTTTTCTTTTTGCTTACGTGGTGCTGAGCAATTGAACCCAGGGCCTTGAGCATGCAAGGCAAGTGCTCTACCACTGAGCCACCTTCCCAGCCCAAAGGACAGTATCTTTAAAGCACTGAAAAAAAAAAGAAAACCAATCTAGAATTCTGTGTCCAACAAAATTATCTTAAAAAATTTAATATAGTTCAATTCCCATTGCCAAAAAAAAGCAAAACAAAAAAACACCAGAAACCTTGTGTGAAATAATTTAATTGGTTTCATAGCAAAAATAAGTAAGTATGTATATATATATATATACATATGTGTATGTGTTTGTGTGTATAAAATCACTTAATTTATCCATTCTACAACCATCACGTTGTATACCAGAAACATATACATTTTAAAGTTCTTAAGGTCATGTGCAGTGGTTCACTCCTGTAATACCATCTACAAGGGAAGAAGAAATAGAGAGAATCGAAGTTCAAGGTCATGAGCAAAACTTAGATATGATGACAAAAGCTTGTCATCCCAGATAGACAGGAAACTTTGGATTGGGGAACTGGGGTCCAAGGCCAGCCCCAGGAAAAAACAATCCCTAAATGAGAAATGGTCTAAAGCAAAAGGGCTAGAGTAGTTGTTCAAGTGCTAGGGTATTTACTGAAGAAGTATAAGGCCCTGCGTTCAAAACCAAGTAACAGCCGGGCGCTGGTGGCTCACGCCTGTAATCCTAGCTACTCAGGAGGCTGAGATCTGAGGATCGCGGTTCAAAGCCAGCCCGGGCAGGAGAGACTGTGAGACTCCTATCTCCAAGAAACCACCAGAAAACTGGAAGTGGCGCTGTAGCTCAAGCGGTAGAGCGCTCGCCTTGAGCTGAAGAGCTAAGGGACAACGCCCAGGCCCAGAGTTCAAGCCCCACGACCGACAAAAAAAAAAAAAAAAAAAAAACCAAGTAACAATGGGCAACAACAACAAAATAATTTTTCTTTTAGAGGTAAAAGAAAGGTTTCTTTTTTGAGATAGGGTGGTCTTATGTAGTTCAGGGTGGCCTCAAACTTGCTATCCCTCCTGCCTCAGACTCTCCAGTGATGAGATTATAAGTGCTATGTCAGCACTTAGGGTAATAAAGGGATTTATTTTTAGACAAAGAGAAATGGATCATTTGCAACCAGAATACCTTCACTGCAAGAAATATTTTAAAAAGTTCTTTAATCTAAAGGAAATGATACCAGATGGATCTTGGATCTATATAAAGAAACTAGTAAGAGAAATAGTTAGGTTAAATGTTAAAGACTTTTCACTTTTAATTTCTTTAAAATATAAGTGAGTACTTGGTGCAACAATATATTGTGAATTAGGTGCCAGTAGCTCCCTCCTGGAATCCTAATTACTCAGGAGGCTGAGATCTGAGGATAGAAGTTTGAAGCCAGGTGGGCAGGAAAGTTCATGAGACTCTTATCTCTGATTACCTACCAAAAAGCCAGAAGTTGAGCTGTGTGTGGTTCAAAGTGATAGAGCATTAGACTTGAACAAAGAAGTTGAAGAACAGTGTCCAGGTTCTGAGTTCAAGCCCCAAGCCCATCACACACATTGTGTGCTTGAACTCAGAGTTTATATGCTGAAATTAAAGTGTGACAGTAATAGCACAAAAAACTTGAGCAAGGAAATGGTACTTAAGTTATAGTTGAAGTAGTCTAACATCATTCAAAGGAAGGGCTGGGGGCTGGGAATATGGCTCAGTGACAGAATGCTTGGCTAGCATGCATGAAGCCCTGAGTTTGATTCCTCAGTACAACAAAAACAGAAAAAGCTGGAAGTAGTGATGTGGCTCAAGGGGGAGAGGGCTAGCCTTGAGCAAAAGAAGCTCAGGGATAGTGCCCTGAGTTCCAGTCTCAGGACTGTCAAAAAAAAAAAGAAAAGAAAAAGAAAAAGGAAGGGCTGGGGGTGTGGCTCAATGGTAGTGTATCTGCATATCAAGTGTGAAGCCAAATTCAAAGTTCTGGGTTCAAATGCCAGTATTGTGCCCCAAATACATACATACATACATATATAGGTATATATGTGTATATATACACGTACGTACACACACACACACACACACACACACACACACACACATACACAGCCAGTCCTGGGGCTTGAACTCAGGGGCTAGGCACTGTCCCTGAGCTTCTTTTGCTCAAGGCTAGCACTCTACCACTTGAGCCACAGCACCACTTTCAGCTTTATCTGTTTATGTGGTACTGAGGAATTGGAAGGGCTTGATGCATGCTAGGTAAGCACTCTACCACTAAGCCATATTCCCAACCCTCAAATACATATTTTCAAATAGGCTTTCTTTTGAAAAGCATATTATTTAAAGGAGATGATGATAAGTTGAAGATGCACATTGTAAAGCCCTAGAACAACCACTGACAAAACTGGAAAGGACATTCAATCCAGGACAGTTGTCACATGCCTGTCTGTAATCTCAAATCTTATGAGACCAAGTCAGGGATATATATCTCTAAACCCACTGGGGATAGAATAGTAAATCATACCAAACCAAGGCAAGAAAAGATGAAAGATGGAATAAATTATAGGTGGATTAGGAAAGAGAGTAAAGACCAAGTGGGTAGACACAATCATAATCATATCAATATATACTAACTACAAGTGACCTGTAGCTTGAAATTAAAAGTCAACTATCTTCAAACTAAATAAAAAGGCAAGACCCAACTACAGCCTATCTACAGAAAAAGCACTTTATAAGTAAGAGGTAAATACAGATACATCATGCAAAAACCAAGAGCTGGGATGGCCAAATTATTACAAGAATATAGTATGCCTTAGGACAAGATGCAATGGTGGAGATAAGGCATTTCAAAATGATGAACAAGTCAATTTGTTAAGTATGAAGATTTAACAATACTGAATGTTTATATAGTAAAACCAAAAATTACCTGTGACAAAGAGGGTTATTACCTAATGATAAAAGGCCAATCCACCAAGAAGATAGCAATTTTTTTTCAAGGGGAAGGGGAAGATAGTAATCTTAAATTGTAAGTACCAACTATCAGAGTTTCAAAATACATGGCGCACAAAAGCTGACAAAAAAGAACTAAAAGGTAAAGTACACAAACCTACAATTAGAGCTGGAATCTCTAACTATTTGATAATTGCCAGAAATACCCAAAGGGTATTTCAACACCTCTTATAGGACAAGACAACAGAATAATATTCCCTTTAAGTATTCATAGCACATTCTGATCATATCGAGAGTTAGAACATAAAACTCAACAAACTTAGAAGGATTAAGATACACGGAATGTGTTCTTTAACCATACTGGATTTAAACTAACCCTTCCTTATCAGCAACAGAACAGTGAAAAAAAAATCCCCTATTAGATGGAAATACCACTATCCAGTTCTAAATAATTCAGAAGTCAAAAAGGACATCTGAAAAGAAAATTCAAAATACACTGAATTGAATGAAAATGAAGATATAAAATTTGTGAGATATTTGTGAGATATAAAGCAATTATGTAAGAAAGTATATAACACTAATGAGAAAAAAGTCTTACTGTATATTAAAAACAAACAAAAAAGTGTGATTCTGGGGCTGGGAAGGTGGCTCAGTGGTAGAGCGCTTGCCTTGCATGCATGAGGCCCAAGGTTCGATTCCCCAGCACCACATAAGCAAAAGAAAAAAAGCCAGAAGTAGCGCTGTGGCTCAAGTGGTAGAGTGCTAGCCTTGAGCTGAAGAGCTGAGGGATAGTGCCCAGGCCCAGAGTTCAGGCCCCACCGGACCAAAAAACAACAACAACAGAAAAAAAAACAGTGTGATTCTAACTCAACAAAATACAACAGGAAGACTGTGATTTGAATATGAAATGTTCCCCACAGGCTCAGCTGCTGAATGCCTGGTCCCCAGCGGGTAGTGCTGTTTTGGGAAGTGATAGAAACTTTAGGAGGTGTGATCTAGTTAGAGAAAGTGGGTCACTGGGGACATGCCTTTGAAGGCTCTAACTGGTCTAGTCCCTTCCTCTTTCTCTGCTTCCCACCCCATCTTGAGGTGAAGAAACTCCTGTGTCACAAATTCTACTGCCATGATTTTCTGCTCAAGTACATGGAGCCATGTGACCATAGACTGAACCTTCTTAAACTATGAGCCAAAATAAGTCTTTCCTCCTTCATAGTATTCATGCTGGGTATTCTATCACAGTAATGAGAAAAGTTAACTAATACAGAAGAGAAAAAAACTATAAAGCAAACAGAAGGAAATAAATACAGTAGCAGAAATCAATAAAATTAAACATCCAAGTGAAACTGAAATATAAATTTAAGCTGGATTTTGGTGCTTCACAGCTGTAATCTTAGCTACTCAGGAGGCTGAGATTGGAGGATCACAGCTCAATGCCAGGATTTGTAGAAAAATTTGAGACTCCCTCTCCAATAAACCAGCTCAAAGCCAGACTAGGGGTGTGGCTCAATTGGTAGACTATCAGGCATGAGCAAGAAAGCCCCAGGCCCTTAGTTCAAGTACCTGTACCAGCACACACATACACACAAGCAATAAATTTTAGCAAACTTTCGTGTAAAAACTATCACAATACCTACAAACTAGAAACAACTCAAATATCTATCAATGGATACTATTCAGCAATTAAAAGGAATAAAGTATTGATACATGGTACAACACGTATGAACCTAAAAAATACGCCACATGGACTGGGTGCTGTTAGCTCACACCTGTAATCCTAGCTACTCAGGAGGCTGAGATCTGAGGATCACTGCTCAAAGCAGCATGGGCAGGAAAGACTGAGATTCTTATCTCCAATAAACTACTTAGAAACAGCTGGAATGGTGCTGTGGCTCATGTGGTATAGTGCTAGTCTTGAGCAAAAGAAGCTCAAGGGTAGTGCCCAGGCCCTGAGTTCAATCCCTAAGGCCAGCACACACACACACACACACACACACACACACACACACACACACACTGTGAATGGGGGTAATGCCTCACAACTATAAATCCTAGTTATGCAGGGAATCTGACATCTGGAGGGTTAAGATTCAAAGTCAGAAAAGCCTCTGAGAGAGGAATGACTCAGTGGTAAACACCAACCAAACATGCAAGATGAACAAGAGCTAGAGGCCCTGAGTTCAAACTGTAGTACTATAAAATAAATTCCAATTAGAAAACAAGCAAAAGACATAAACTGGAAAAGCTATATGAGTGACAAAGAAAAGATACTTTCAACCTGGCTTACTAGTGACTTCAGATACGCAAACTAAAACTCAAAATAATGCTGTCACTGGTGGCTCATGCCTGGAATCCTAGCTACTCAGGAAGCTGAGATCTGAGGATCATGGTTCAAAGCCAGGTGGGACAGAAAAGTCTGTGAGACTTTTTTTTTTTTTTTGCTAGTCCTGGGGCTTGAATTCTGGGTCTGGGTGCTGTCCTTGAGCTTTTTTTTATTTGGGGGGGGTCCGGTCGTGAGCCTGAACTCTGGGCCTGAGCATTGTCCCCCAGTTCTTCAGCTCAAGGCTAGCGTTCTACCACTTGAGCCACAGTGCCACTTCTGTTTCTGGTGGTTAACTGGAGATGAGTATCACGGACTTTCCTGCCTTGGAACCCTGATCCTCAGATCTCAGTCTCCTAAGTAGCTAAAATTATGGGCGTGAGACACCAGTGCCTGACTTTCTGAGTAATATTGGAGATAAGAGTCTCACAGACTTTCCTTCCTGAACTGGCTTCAAACTATGATCTTCAGATCTCAGCCTCCTGAATATCTAGGATTACAGGCATGAGCTACCAGTGCCAGGCTTGTGAGACTTTTATCTCCAATTAACTGCCACAAAGCCAGAAATGGGGCTCAAGAAATGGCTCAAGTGGTAGAGCACTATATCATTGAGTGAAGAAGCTCAAGGATAGTGCTTATGTTCTGAGTTCAAATCCCATGACTAGTGCCACGTGCACACACACACACACACACACACACACACACACATGCACACACACACAATCTTACAAAGATGTCTATTTTTAAAGCTAAACTAAAAACAGTGACAATTCCAAATACTAGTGAGAATATGGAGACATTGGATCTGCAATACACCAATGGAAAATGGTACAGCCTCCTGAAAAATAGTTGGGCAGTTTCTACAAAACTGATATATACTTGGAGCTGGGAAGGTAGCTCAGTGGTAGAGCGCTTGCCTTGCATGCATGAGGCCCTGGGTTCGATTCCTTAGCACCACATAAGCAAAAAGAAAAAAGCCGTAAGTGGCTCTGTGGCTCAAGTGGTAGAATGCTAGCCTTGAGCTGAAGAGCTGAGGGACAGCACCCAGGCGCAGAGTTCAGGCCCCATGACTGGACCTCCCCCCCCAAAAAAAAACTGATATATACTTACTATGTGATACAATGATTTCACTCTTGGTCATATATAGCAGAGAAATGAAAACTTACGTCACAAAAATGGTATACAATGCTCATAAAAGCTTTATTGTAGTAGACCATGACTGGAAACAACTCAAATGTCTTCATAGAAGTGAACCATTAAACTAACTGCGCTATATCCATACAAGGATATTCTACACATAATAAAAAGGAACAAATTCTTGATATGTGCAGCAATATTGAGAGACTTCAGGGGAATTATACTGATTAAATAAAGAGCCATTCTCAAAATGTTACATACTTGATGGTGCAATGGATACTTCAAGATGACAAAATTATAGGGATGGTGGATAAATTAGTGGTGGCAGGTAGTTAGAGATATTGGGGTTACATGAAAGAGTTCTTTTGTGATACTGGAACAGTTCTGTATTTGATTATAATAGCAATTATAGAGATTTACATGTGTGGCAAATTTGCATAGAGCTATTCATGGGCACACACCATGTAAATAAATACATATTAAAAAAGTTTTGAAATCTGAATGAGGCCTATAAATTGCAGCAACTTCAACTTCTTGGTTTTGATGTTGTTACTTCAGTGATATTGACGCTATTACTGGGGGGAAGCTTGGTAGTAGGTGACTGGAATATCTTTATACTATTTTTGCAATTTCTTAGGGTCTACAATAATTTTTAAAATAAATATTTATAAAAGGCAGTCCAGCCAGGCGCCAGTGGCTCATGCCTCAAGAGGCTGAGATCTGAGGATCGCAGTTCAAAGCCAGCCCAGGCAGGAAAGTCCGTGAGACTCTTATCGCCAATAAACCACTAGAAAACCAGAAGTAGCACTGTGGCTCAAGTGGTAGAGCACTCCCCTTGAGCTGAAGAGTGCAGGGAGAGTGCCCAAGCCCAGAGTTCAAGCCCCATAACCGACCAAAAAACAAACAACAAAAAAACCCCAAAACAGTCTACACTTAGTAATATAGCTACATATATGAAATAAACATGAAACAAAGTCTGAAAGAACAGAGAAAAAATTTCCATATTTGAATTTACAGGATTTTGACCCTCCTTTGTCAGTGACTGATAGCATAAAGGGACAACAAGTCAGTAAGGGCACAGAAAGCCTGAGCAATGCTATCAGCTAACATAATCTAAATTGATCTGATTGAGAGTTACAGGATATAACCACCATTAATAGCAGAATACACAATTTTTACTTGTATAAGGAACATTCACTAGATCTGAGGAATATGATTCAAAGCCAGCCCAGGCAAGAAAGTCCATGAAACTCTTATCTCCAATTAACCACCAAAAAGCTGGAAGTGGAGCTATGGCTCAAGTGGTAGAGTGCTAGCCTTGAGGATTGTAGATCAAACCCAGTTCCCAGGCCCTGAGTTCAATCCCTAGGAATCCTATAGGAGAAAAACAAAGTATATGTGGAAATGTAATAGTGGAAAATGGAATTATTTTCTTCCCAGAAAGAAATAAGGCAAAGAAGTACACTCTTGCTGTTTCTACTCAATTTTGCCCTATAAAGCCTACTCAATGCAATAAAGCAAGAACAAGAAAAGGCTGATAAAAACAGTAAGAAATAGAACTGACTTTATTTACAGAACAGATATTTAAGTATACAGAAAAATCCAAGAAATCCACAAAAAAAGCTACTAGAATTCTTAGGTTACTTTATTACTTTCCTTTTATATTTCTCTTGTCCCAGATAGGGACTCACTTATTGGTCATTGACAGGCACCCTACCACCGGAGCCACACTTTCAACTCCTTCAACATCGATTTATTAAGAGCCTAGAATCTAACATCAATTTTAGTTCAGTGTGCTAACAATGATTAACTACAATGTGAAAATTTAAAGTACTATTTAGAAAAATGGAAAGAATTAAATACTAAGCAGTAAGTTTGTTAAAATATTAAGATCTATAAAGTGAAAACCCAAACATTGCTAAGATAAAGATTATTTATGTTTATGGATTCAATAATGTTAATTTTTCATAAATTGAAGCTATACATTTTTGTTTATAAAGAAAATGTCAGGGGCTGGGAAGGTGGCTCAGTGATAGAGTGCTTGCCCCACATGAATGAAGCCTTGGGTTCGATTCCTCAGCACCACATAAGTAGAAAAAGCCAGAATTGGCACTGTGGCTCAAGTGGTAGAACTCTAGCCTTCAGCTGAATTGTTCAGGGACAGCACCCAGGCCCACAGTTCAAGCCCCATGACAGCCAAAAAAAAAAAGGAAAACATCAAGATTGTACCAAAACTTATATAAATATTAAGGGATGTAGAATGGTAGAAAAGAAAAAAACATTTAAAAGGAAAACAAACTTGGAAAACCTACACTACCTAATTAAAAGCCATTTATTATAATTTTTTTTGCAACCCTAGAATAATCAAGGTATTTGGGTGTATGTAAACATAGATTGTCCAGAAAAACATTCACATGTGAATCTATAGTTAAATGAATGGGGAAAGGATACTCTTCTCAATAAATTTCTCAAAGAGAACAAAGATTCCTGTGCAAATTTTCATTCTTAACACATACTACCCAGAAAAATCAACAGAAAATAAATAAACATACAATAAATGGTAAAACTAGACTGGGCACTGGTAAATCATGCCTGGAACCCTAGCTACTCAGGATACTGAGATCTAAAGATCACAGTAGCCAGCCTAGGCATAAAGTCTGAGACTCCATCTCCAAATTAACTTTCAAAATTCAGGGCTGGATATATGGCTCAAGTGGCAGAGCAATAGCTGAGCAAGTGAGAATGCGACACCCCGAGGTCAAATCCTAGTACCTCCCCACCCAAAATTATAAAACTTCTAAAATTAAAATATAGGCCAGGTGCCAGTGGCTCACACCTGTAATCCTAGCTACTCAGGAGGCTGAGATCTGAGGATCATGGTTTGAAGCCAGCCCAGGCAGGGAAGTCAATGAGACTCTTAGCTTCAATTAAACACAAGTGGTAGAGCACTTGCCTTGAGCTGAAGAGCACAGGGACAGGACCCAGGCCCAGAGTTCAAGCTCCAGGACCACCACCAACAACAACAAAAAGGAGAAAATAATCATAAGTTTATTAGGACATAAACAATAGAAACCATAATGGGCTGAGTGTAGCTCAGTGGTAGAGCTCCTACCTAGCATTCCTAATACTCTAGGTTCCATCCTCACTGAAGAAATTTTATTAGTAAAAAAACAATGCTTGACAAGAAATGTACTCATTGCCTTCCTCATGTAACTATAACCCCTCTGTACAGCATTTTTACAATAAAAATAAAATTTTTAAAAAAGAAGAAACAATGAGCTGGGTGCCAATAGCTCTACCTGAAACCCTAGCTTCTTAGGAGTTTGAGATCTGAGAATCGCAGTTCAAAGTCAGCCTGGGAAGGAAAGTCCATGAGACTCTTATCTCCAATAAATCACTAGAAAACTGGAAGTGGTGCTGTGGCTCAACTGGTAGAGCACTAGCCTTGAGCTGAAGAGCTGAAGGACAGCACCCAGGCCCAGAGTTCAAGCTCCATGATCGACCAAAAAAAGAAAAAAGAAAAAGAAAGAAAGAATGAATTACTAGTAAAAGCCCCAATAAGTTGAGAATTTATCAAAATTAAAACTACTCTTCTAAGTCAGGCACTGGTGGTTCACATCTATAGTTCCAGCCACTCAGGGGACTGAGATCTGAAGATCATGGTTTGAATCCAGCCCAGGCAGGGAAATCAATGAGACTCTTATCTCCATTTAACCGTCAAAAAACTAGAAGTTGATTTGTGATTCCTGTGGCAGAGCTCTAGCCTTGAGCAAAAGAACAGGACAATGCCCAGGGCCTGAGTTCCAGCCCCAGGACCAGTCACACACACACACACACACACACACACACACACACACACACACACACACACACACACACACACACACACACACACACACACACACACACACACTCAAACAACCACAACAGAAAAAAACCCTCTATTCTTCTAAAGACCATAACAAAGAAAAGAAAGCCAGATGCTGGTGGCTCACACCTATAATCCAGCTACTCGTGAGGCTTAGATCTGAGGATTGTGATTCAAAGCCAGCCCAGGCAGGTTGTGAGACTCTCATCTCCAATTAACTACCACAAAGCTGGAAGTGGATTTATGGCTCAAATGGTAGAATGTCAGCCTTAAGCAAAAAGCTAGGGGAGGGTGCCCAGTCCTTGAGTACTGAAACGCCCTAGTACTGGCCCACAAAAAATAAAAATAAAATAAGGTCAAGTCTCAGTCTAGGATAAAATATCTATAAAACACATAGATGATAAAGAAGTCACAGCTGAGTTTGACTTTTGAGAAGATCATCATCTAAGTAAAAGATGAGCAAGATATATTAGCAGACTGTTAAAGTGTACAAACACAGGAAAAGATATTCAATATATTTAGTTACTAAATTAGCAAATTTAGTCAAAACTTTAAGTGTGAGTGGCAATGTAAGTGATGTTACTGTTTTAAAAAATGGTTTTACAGCCTCTTATAAAGTTATTCATGCACTTCCCATCTTATATGGGTGGGAATTTCTGCTTTTACATCCTTCTAAATACTTATTATTATTATTATTATTATTAATATTATTAACATTACCAGTACGTAGCATGAACTCAGGACATGGAGGCTGTACATTAGCTTTTTCCACTGTGGCTGATAGTCTACTATTTGAGTCATAGTTCTAATTCTAGCTTTTTGCTGACTAATTAGAGATGATTCTCATGGACTTTTCTCCCAAAACTGACTTCAAACCACAATCCTCAGATTTCAGCCTCCTTAGTAGGTAGCATTACAGATATGAGCCATTAGTACCAGACTCTTTAAGTATTTATTAAATAAAGTAAGTTAAATATAAATGAGACCACACAGGACCTATACGTGGTTGCTCTTATCACATTAATTCAGAAGGGCACCAAGCCAGAAACATTTAAAGCTATTTCCATACAAATAAATAAAGCTATTTTTATACAATTCAGTATGTCTCATCAATCACAAAGGAATAAGCTACCAACACATAGAACATCATGGATGAATTTCATGAACAAAAGAAAAGTAGTCACAAAAGAACACATAGGATTCCATTTAGATATAATTCTAGAAGAAGCAAACCTAATTTATAGTGACAGTTATTGCCTGCAGCTAGTTATAAGGGGAATCAATTGCAAAATGGTATGAGGGACTTTTGAAGGTTATAGAAACATACTATATGCTTATTGTGGTGGTTACACAGATGTGAAAATTACACAGTTCACTGGCTGTTTAAGTTTAAAAGGTAAATTTTAACGTATATAAATTATGCTTCAATAATCCTAAAAGACAAAGTACAGAAGAATACATGAAAGCTGTCATCACTTCAATACTGTCCTAAAAATAACCATGCAAGGTGAAACTCTGTGAAGCAATTGTGTATGTGTGTGTGTGTGTGTGTGTGTGTGTGTGTGTGGTGTCTGTGTGTGTGTGGGGGCTGGTCCTGAGGCTTGAACTCAGGACCTGGGTGCAGTCCCTAAACCTTTTATTTTATTTTATTTTGAGTCCAGTCGTGGGGCCTGAACTCTGGGCCTGTGCACTGTCCCTCAGCTCTTCAGCTCAAGGCTAGCGCTCTACCACTTGAGCCACAGTGCCACTTCCGGCTTTTCTCTTTTTGCTTATGTGGTGCTGAGGAATCGAACCCAGGGCCTCGAGCATGTAAGGCAAGCACTCTACCACTGAGCCACCTTCCCAGCCCGTCCCTAAACCTTTTAGCTTAAGGCTAGAGCTCTACCACTTGAGTCACAGTTCCACTTCCAGGTTTTTTTCAGTTGTGGGGCTTGAACTCAGGGCCTAGGCTCTGTTTCTGAGCAATTTTGCTCAAGGCTTCTCCTCTACTACTTGGAGCCACTGCATCACTTCTGTTTTTCTGATGGTTAATTGGAGATAAGAGTCTCAGAGACTTTCCTGCTTCTGGCTGGCTTTGCATTGGGATTTTCAGATCTCAGTCTTCTGTATAGCTACGATTACACGCATGAGCCACCTGCACTGGGCTTCAGTTTTCCAGCTTTTTGGTAGTTAATTGAAGACAAGAGACAGCTGGCTTCAAGCTTCAATCCTCAGATCTCCTACTAAACAGCTAGGATTACAGGAGTAAGCCACTGGTGCCTGTCATTGTGAAACAATCTTTTTTTTTGAGTGTGTGTGTTTTTTTGTGTGTTTTTTGTGTGTGTGTTTTTTATTTTTGATCCGGTTGTGGGGCCTGAACTCTGGGCCTGGGCACTGTCCCTCAGCTCTTCAGCTCAAGGCTAGTGCTCTACCACTTGAGCCACAGTGTCACTTCCAGCTTTTTTCTTTTTGCTTATGTGGTACTAAGGAATTGAACCCAGGGCCTCAAGCATGCAAGGCAAGCGCTCTACCACTGAGCCACCTTCCCAGCCCTTGTGAAACAATCTTAATAATCAATGGAAGAAGTATGATTGTTCTTGACCTTTAATTTTTTTTTGGTCGTGGGGCTTGAACTCTGGGCCTGGACACTGTCCCTGAGCTCTTCAGCTCAAGGTGAGCGCTCTACCACTTGAGCCACAGTGCCGCTTCTGGTTTTATGGTGGTTTATTGGAGATTGGAGTTTCACCGGCTTTCCTGCCTGGGCTGGCTTTGAACCACCATCCTCAGATCTCAGCCTCCTTAGTAGCTAGGATTACAGGCGTGAGCCACCAGTGCCCAGCTGACCTTTAAATTTTTTTTGCCCAAACGTTAAAACTCTTTTCCTATTGGCTATAAAGTTATATGGAAATAAAACAACTCATTAAATGAATCTTCATAATATACTGTAACTTAAAAAGTTAAGACTACTGAAAATTAAAGCGTTCTGTTTCTTTTTTTTTTCTTTTTTTGTCGGTCATGGGGCTTGAACTCTGGGCCTCGGTGCTGTCCCTTAGCTCTTCAGCTCAAGGTTAGCACTCTACCACTTGAGCTACAGCACCACTTCCAATTTTCCGGTGGTTTACTGGAGATAAGAGTTTCACAGACTTTCCTGCCTGGGCTGGCTTTGAACTGCGATCCTTACATCTCAACCTCCTAAGTAGCTAGGATTACAGGCGTGAGCCACCGGTGCCCGGCTTTTTCTTCCTTTTTGTCAAACTGCTTTTTCTCTTTTGTAGCAGCAAGCTCACCTTTACTAAGTTTGTTTTTGTGTTTAGGAGATTGAAGGCCTACAATTTCTTCTATCACTACATTGATGTTCAATTCCAATTTTCACTGACAGCATTGTTGCTTTGTATTAGCATACATTAGCTATACACATGCACACAATGTATTACAATCACAAACCCTCTTTTCTCTCCCCCTCTCCTGGTATTGTCACTTTTATTCCTTCACTGCAGTTTTCTCTGCTGGCTAACTCTCTCTTGAAGTTCTGCAAACTGTCATGAGGGTTAGTTGCTAAAAGACAAGGAGGCAAGACCACATGCTCTGTTGTCTGTGAATAAATTCAGTAACAATCACCAGGGCTGGGAAGGTGGCTCAGCAGTAGAGTGCTCGCCTAGCGTGCATGAAGCCCTGGGCTCAATTCCTCAGAACCACATACACGGAAAAAGCCGGAAGTAGTTTTGTAGCTCAAGTGGTAGAGTGAGTTTCTTGAGCAAAAGAAGCTCAGGAACAGTGCCCAGACCCGGAGTTCAAGACCCACGACCAGAAAAAACAAACAAACAAAAAACCCCAGTCACCAATCAGAGAGAATTTAAGTGAAATGATTGGTCACTGATCATTCTGCTCATCTGTTATTTGCAAGGTGATGTGTCAATGAAGCTCTAGCAGGGAAGTTTAAACTTCATGCACTGTCTCAGAGTTAATATATAATCTAGCTAAAATTTGAACTATTTTTAGGAGATTGTTGTCAAATAGTCTGTGTGTGTGTGTGTGTGTGTGTGTGTGTGTGTGTGTGTGTGTGTGTGTAATGGAGCTTGAACTCAAGGTCTCACACTCTCAATTTTTTCCATTCAAGTCTGACACTGTATCACTTTAAATATCTCTCCACTTTCAGCTTTTTACTGATTAGTTGAAAATAAGAGTCTCACAGACTTTCTGACTGGGCTGGCTTTGTATTTGTACCTTGATCCTCATATCTCAGCTTCTAAGTTTAGCTACAGGTATGAGCCACTTACTGGTGTCTGGCTCTGAAACTTGGTCTTATTGGAATCATTTGAGGCCAGCACTGTTATCTGTTTAGCAAAAAAAGAGGAAAATAAGAAAATACAAATATGTGTGGTGCCTTTCTTTTTGCAAAAGGAACACCGAGAGGTTACGCTAGAAATTGGTTATTTACACTGTGTGGTGTGTATGAGGCAGAAGGGATAGAGGAGTAAGCATTTTTATTTTGTTTTTTTGTTTTGTTTTGTTTGTTGGTTATGGGGCTTGAACTCTGGGCCTGAAGGCTGTCACTCAGGTCTTCAGCTCAAGGCGAGTACTCTACCACTTGAACTATAGCTCCACTTCCAGGAGTAAGCATTTTTAGAACACTCTATTCTTTAGTAGTTTTGACTTTGTGTTCATGTTTTGTGTAGTTAAAAAAAACTAATCCATAAGAATGTGGAAAAACGCTAAAACTGCACATAATAGAAACAAATCAGCTTAACTTTATTTTAAATAAAGCATATAACCATACTACAGGTGTTTTTTGTTTGTTTTGCTTTGGTGCCAGTCCTGGGACCTGAATTCAGGGCCAGGGCTGTGTCCCTGAGCTCTTTTGCTTGATTAGATCGCTACCACTTGAGCCACAGCTCCACTTCCAGCCCTCCTCCTCCTCCTCCTTCCTCCTTCCTCCTTCCTCCTCCTCCTCCTCCTCCTCCCCTTCCCCTTCCCCTTCTCCTTCTCCTTCTTCTTCTGGCAGTTAATTGAGATAAGAATTTCATTGACTCTGCTGCCTGGGCTGGCTTCATACTGTGATTCTCAGATCTCAGAGTAGCTATTATTATAGGCATGGGCCACTGGCAGCTGACAAGTAAGTTTATAACAATATTTTTTATTTTAGGTTCTCAGTTTAAAGATAACTGACTATAAGCTAATATTGAATGCTGTATGTTTGTTTTTCTCATATGATGCCATAATTCAGAAAAGTCTGTGTGATTTAGCATTGAGCAAAAGAACAAATATATTTGTCATGTTGGAGACACGTTTTCCCTGTTGGTAAAGAAAGCACAAAGATGGGGAGGGAGGATACTAAAAAGAGCCTGAACTGCAGGTGCTAGCATGAACTCACTATTTCAAGGGCATGTGTGATTCTGTCCAAACAGATAGATATAGTCAAGTTTATGCATAAGTTTCCTATGTTAGCTGAAAAGCTAAGAAACAGTAGCAACCCTTTGTAACAAGTACATATCACTCTTAGATCTTTCTTTTTCTTTTTCTTTTCCTTTTCCCTAAATACTATTCCCTACTAAAGAGAAGCAGTGTATTTTGGATGATTCATCTCAAGACTAGAACAGAGATAGTGTAAGATGAACATAGCATATCTTCTTATATTAGAGAGTTAAAAAGGGCTCAAGGAAATGATAGGGGTGTGGGGAAAGGAAGATTATTATTTATTTATTTATTTTGTCAGTCGTTGGGCACTGTCGCTAGCTCTTCAGCTCAAGGCTAGCGCTTTACCACTTGAGCCAGAGTACTACTTCTTTTCTGCTTATGTGGTGCTGAGGAATTGAGATCAGGGCTTCGGGAAAGCCTTCTACCACTGAGCCACTTTCCCAGCCCTGGAAGATTTTTTTTTTTGTCAGTCGTGGGGCTTTAACTCTGGGTCTGGGCACTGTCCCTCAGCTCTTCAGCTCAAGGCTAGTACTCTACCACTTGAGCTACAGCACCACTTCCAGTTTTCTGGTGGTTTACTGGAAATAAGAGTTTCATGGGCTTTCCTGCCTGGGCTGGCTTTGAACCATGCTCCTCAGATCTCAGCCTCCTGAGTAGCTAGGATTACAGGCATGAGCCACCGGCGCCTGGCTCTGGAAGATTTTTTATTGTGCAAAATTCCTAATGACTTGAGATCAAAATAAAAGTGACAATAAATGGACTATAACTTACTGAAAAAACACATGAGCCATATAGGAGTAAACTAAAGAAAAGGGAAAGCTCTTTCTTATAGTATAATGCCAATTAATAAGTATAGAAAGATTATTATAAGTAACCTTAGGAAATTATGTTTCCCTAAGTGTGGGTTGGACTAACTGATTTTTATTTATTTTATTTACTTTTTTTTTCTGTCATGGGCTTGAATCTAGGCTTGGGTGCTGTCCCTGAGCTTTTGTTCTCTAACACTTTAAGCCACAGCTCTCTACTTATCAATTGGAGCTAAGAGTCTCATAGACAAGTCTGTGAGGCTGATATGTGAGAAATATTCCACCTTCTTTGCCATAAGAAAAATACAAAACAACAACACCCTAAGATTCTATCAAACCCCAGTCAGGATGGCAGACATCAAGAAAACAAACAACAAATGCTAGTGAGGAACTGGAGGGAAAGGACCCTCATATGCTACTGATAGGAACATAAACTAGTATAACTACAGAAATCAGTAAGGAAATTGTGTGTGTGTTTGTGGTGTGTGTGTGTATGTGTGTGTGTGTACGCTAGTCCTGGGAACTATATTCAGGGCCTGGATACTGCCTCTGAGCTTTTGTGCTTAAGGATAACCTTTTACCACTTGAACCACAACTCCACTTCTGGCTTTTTTGGTGGTTAATTGGAGATAAGAGTCTCATCTTTCTTATCCAGGTTGGATTGGAATCTTGATCCTCAGATCTCAGCTTCATGAGTAGCTGGGATTATAGGCATGAGTCACCTGGAGCCTGTCAAGTATGGATATTCTTTAAAAAACAAAAGAGAAACCTACCCTATAGTCTTGTCATACCACTATTGGACATATATCTGAAAGAATAGAAATCAACACACAAGAAAGATACTTGCTGTGTGTGGGAATGGGAGAAGGAGGGGGAAGTCCTGGGGCTTGAACACAGGGTCTAGGAACTGTCTCTGAGCTTTTATGCTCTAGGCTAGGTCTCTACCACTTGAGCCACAACTCTACTTCCAGCTTTTTTGTGCTTAATTGGAGATAAGAGACTTTCTTGCCCAGCTGGCTTTGAACTTTGATCCTCAGATCCCAGCCTCTTGGGTAGCTAGGATTACAGGAATGGGTGACCAGTGCCTGGCTGCATAGATATTTTATTTGTATCACTATTCACAATGCCAAACTATAGAAGCAGCTGAAGCGCCTAACAACAAATAGACAAAAAATACAATATATATGTAAATATATATGAATATTATACAGTCATAAAGGATATTATAGACTGGGATTGTGGTTTAGTGGTACAGTGCTTGCCTAGCATGCATGAAGCACCTGGGTTCAATTCCTCAGTACCACATAAACAGAAAAAGCCAGAAGTGGTGCTGTGACTCAATTGGTAGAGTGCTAGCCTTGAGCAAAAGCAGCTCAGGGACAGTGCCCAGGGCCTGAGTTCAAGCTCCAGGACTGGCAAAAAAAAGAAAAAGGAAGGAAGGAAGGAAGGAAGAAAGAAAGAAAGAAAGAAGAAAGAAAAGCATGAAAGAAAAGAAAAGAGAAAAGAAAAGAAATATTACATACCCTGCCATTTCAGGTAAGTGGATGAAATTGGAAAGCATCATATTGAGAAAAGCCATGCTCAAAAAGCCAAATGTCTTATATTTTCCTGATATGTGGAAGCTAGAGTTAAAATACACACATGCACACACATATATTTATGGAAATATACACATTTGTATACTTATATACACAAATGTACACACAAAAACATGATTCTATCCATGGGATTATGTAGGAAGATGAGGAGCAGGGGAGAGGGAAAAAGGAAATGAAGGGTAAATAATTTTGAAATACAGTATAACTATAGATGATAAAAGGAACTTCATGGAAAGCTGTTAATCAACAGGTGATTAGCAGGGAAGCAAAAGAGAGGGTTATTCTAAGCAAAACAGAATATATGCATATTTGAAATACCATATTAAAACCCTTGGTGCAACTAATATAAACTAAAAGAAATGAATACCAGGAAAGTAAAACAGGTTTTAGTGTAGGTGTGTGTGTGTGTGTGAGTGGGGAGGTACTCCAAGAAGTGGGAAGAGGTCTAAAAAAGAGGATGAATGAGGGGACTGATGGCTCTAAGCTTATAATCCTTGCTACTCAGAAGGCTGAGGTTTGAGAATCAAGGTTTAAAGCCTGAGCAGGAAAGTCTGTGTGACTTAAAAAAAAAAAATTATAGGGCTGGGAAGGTGGCTTAGTGGTAGAGTGCTTGCCTTGTATGCATGAGGCCCTGGGTTCGATTCCTCAGCACCACATAAACAGAAAAAGCTGGAAGTGGCTCTGTGGCTCAAGTGGTAGAGCACTAGCCTTGAGCTGAAGAGCTGAAGGACAGCGCCCAGGCCCAGAGTTCAGGCCCCACGACCGGCAAAAATAAATAAATAAATAAAATTAAAATACACACACACACACACACACACAAAGGTGATAGTACATTTTTTTTGGACAATGTCACCACTTCCCTTGCTCTCTCCCAGTGTTTCCCTCCCACCCTCCACCTATAAGTTGTTTTTTGTTTTTTTTTTGGGTCCGGTCATGGGGCCTGAACTCTGGGCTTGAGCACTGTCCCTAAGCTCTTCAGCTCAAGGCTAGCGCTCTACCACTTGAGCCACAGCGCCACTTCTGGCTTTTTTCTTTCTGCTTATGTGGTGCTGAGGAATCGAACCCAGGGCCTCATGCATGCAAGGCAAGTGCTCTACCACTGAGCCACCTTCCCAGCCCTCCACCTATAAGTTGTATAGCTCATTTTCAACATAGTATCCAGACAGTACCATTGCTGCATTTGTTCAACCTTTGTCTCTTCTTTTCTGTGCCTCCCCTTACATTCTCAAAGACACATAAATGAGCAAACAGAACAAAAAGAAAACAAAAACATCAAAAAAGAAAAAAAAAACCTCTTGTTTTCATTTCCTGGAGTTTATTTCAATAAGCATTATTTTGTATGATCAGATGTACATAGGCATTGTGCTTTCCTCTCTTAAGACTATCCTCCTTTGTCTTAACTGTGGTAAATGCCTAGAGACCTGTATAATTTATTATGTCCTGGTGTATTTTAGACCTAGCTTCTGCATATAGAGAAAACATGCTGTTTGTCTCTTTGAGCTTTGCTTACCTTGCTTAATATGATTTATTCGAGTCCATTTCCCTGAAAATAATGGCTTTTTAATGGTTGTGTAATGTTCCATTTTGTATAGGTACCACATTTTTGGATCTACCCATCTGTTGTAGGGCATCTAGGCTGTTTCCACAATTTGGTATTGTGAATAGTGCAGCAGTGAACATGGACGTGCAAGTGTTTTGTGATATCCTGGCCATGTGACTCTTATCTCCAATTGATGACCCAAAAGCTGGGAGTGCTTGAGCTGTGGCTCAAGTGGTAGAGTGCTGGCTTTAAGCACAAAAACACAGGGACAGTGTCCAGTCCCTGAGTTCAAGCCCCAGGCCTGGCACTGAGAGAGGTGGGGGGGGGGTGGAGAGAGAATGAGCAAAGACGAGTATAATCCGTATAGTTTATTTGCATTTATGCAAATTGAACAATAAAACCTGATGGGATCATTTAAGAAGAAAAGAGGAGATAGGGAGAATGATGGATGAAATTGATGGGGATGCATAGTCTACATGTGTGAAAATGTCATAAACAAAAAATCCTTTATACAACTAATATATGCTAATAAAATGATAAAGTGCCTAAGCTGGCACTTTAAAGACATTCTTTTTTTTTTTTTTTTTAGGTCAGTTGTGGGGCCTGAACTCTGGGCCTGGGCGCTGTCCCTCAGCACTTCAGCTCAAGGCTAGTGCTCTACCACTTGAGCCATGGCACCACTTCCGGCTTTTTCTGCTTATGTGGTACTGAGGGCCTCGTGCAGCCAAGGCAAGCAGTCTACCACTAAGTCACCTTGAGAGAGACTTTCAGGCAGAGGCACCTAGCAGAACCATACTCAGATTTCTGACCCACAAAACTCATGAAATAATGTTTGTTTTAAGCCATTAATATTCTACCCAAAGTGCCTACTTTAAATATATTCACAAGGAAACATGAATCAAAAGCAATAAGTTACTTATTAGAAATGCCAGTTTGGCCAGGTGCTGGTGGCTGGCTCCTGTAATTCTAGCTACTCAGGAGGCTGAGTTCTGAGGATTGAGGTTCAAAGCCAGCTTGGATAAGAAAGTCCATGAGATTCTTATCTCCTTTTTTTTTTTTTTTAAATTTCTTATCTCCAATTAACCACCAGAAAACTGAAAGTGGTGCTGTGGCTCAAAGTGGTAGAGCGCTAGCCTTGAGCAAAAGAGACAGAGCCCAGGCCCCAAGTTCAAGCTACAGGATCATCATCATCCGCCACCACCACCACCACCACCACCAAAATGCCAGGTTCATGTAAACAAGCAAGGCTGGAGAACTGTTTCAGATCAAAGTAGACTAATGATACATGACAATGACATAAAGGTATAATCCTGAACTTTAAAAAATCTATAAAATAATGGTAAAATTTAAATATAAATCACAGATGCTAATCATATTTTATCAATGTTAAATTTTCTGACTTTCATTATTAAAATTCAGTTATTTAAAAGCACATTTTTGTTCTTAGAAAATTCGAATGAGTTGGGGGTGCGGGCGCCAGGGGTGGGGGAGGATGGGAAGGGATGGAAAGGGGGAACAAAGGAGGAGGCTACAATGCTTGGTAAGAAATGTACCCATTATCTTGCCCATGTAATTGTAACCCCTCTGTACAGTATTTCCACAATAAAAATAAAAATAAAGAAAATTCAAATGAGATGTTCATGAATAAACTTCTGTATAACTTACTCTCAAATGATTCAGAAAAAATAACGTGTGTACACACACATAAGTATATGCCATAGTTTGTCCTCCATATCTGTGGATTTAACCAATTGCAAATCAGAAGTATTTTCTGAGAAATTATATCTAGGGTCTAGGAAGTAGCTCAGCACTAGATTGCTCACCTAGAATGCCTAGAAACTGGGTTTGATCCCCGGTAACACACACACACACACACACACACACACACACACACATCTGTCCTAAACATGTACATACTTTTTTCTTGCAATAGCTATTACAAATAGTGCTTCTGTTGTGTGAGGAATTACAAGTAATTTACAGATTATTTAAAGTAATACACAAATATAATCATTTTTAAAAATTTCTTTCCTTTCTTCCTCCCCTTCTTCGCTCCCTCCCTCCCTCCACTCTCTTCCCTCCCTCTTCAGATGCTTATAAAAAGTAAATGGTAGGTACACAAATCTTTACATAGTTATTATAACTCTTTTGTAAATTTTAAATTCTTTCAAAACTGAAAGTTAATTAAAAAATCGTGATGATATCAAACAGAATTACAAACATATTTACTCTTTGATTCAGCAATTCCAATTGCATTTCTGGGAATTCATCTTACAGATATACACAACAATGCAGCTAAAAGATTGGACACTCAAAGACTGGAAATAACAGAAGTATCCACTTATTAATGACTGGTTTCTAGCCCAATAGAATATCTAAGCAGTTGCTTTTAAAAAAGAGGAAGCTCTTATGAATTAATATGGACAGATGTTGAAGGTTATATTGTGAAAAGCAAGATACAGCTCAGTATATAGTGCTTTTGTTTGTTTTTGTTTTTGTGCTGGTTAACTAGGGCTTGAACTCAGGGCCTGAGTGCTGTCTCTGAGTTTTTTCATTCAAAGCTGATGCTTTACCATTTGAGCCCCACCTCTACTTCTGGCTCTTTGGTGGTTAATTGGATATAAGAGTCTCATAGACTTTCCTGTCTGGGATGGCTTTAAAACTCTACCCTCAGAGCTGGGTGCCGGTGGCTCACGCCTGTAATCCTAGCTACTCAGGAGGCTGAAATCTGAGGATCACGGTTCAAAGCCAGCCAGGGCAGGAAAGTCCGTGAGACTATCTCCAATAAACCACTAGAAAGCCGGAGTGGCACAGTTGCTGAAGCAGTAGAGTGCTAGACTTGAGCTGAAGAGCACAGGGACAGCGCTCAAGCCCAGAGTTCAAACCCCACGACCAACAAAGAACAAACAAACAAACAAAAAAACTCTATCCTCAGATTTCAACCTCCTGAGTAGCTAATATTACAGGCTTGAACTACCAGTTCCTGGTAGTATGTGTGCATTTTTTTTCCTGTATAAAAAGTGGGGAAGTAAAAACTGTATCTCTAGATTTGCATAGATGTATGATGAAAAGATGCATAGATGTATGATGAAAAGATGCTGGATAAACTAATAAAATTTTTACCTACAGAGCCAGGTGCTGATGGCTCATGCCTGTAATCCTAGCTACTCAGTAGGCTGAGATCTGAGGATCATGGTTCAAAGCCAGCCTGGGCAGGAAAGTCTGTGAGACTGTTATCTCCAATAAACCACTAGAAAACCAGAAGTGGCAATGTAGCTCAAGTAGTAGAGCACTTGCCTTGAGTTGAAGAGCTGAGGGATAGAGCCCAGGCCCAGAGTTCAAGCTCCCACAACCAATCCAAAAAAAAATTTTTTTTTACCTACTTGACATATGAGGACAATGAAGTGAAATATAAGTAAGAAAAGATAGCAATGAGACATCTCAACATTTACCTATATATTGTTTTGATTTTTGAGCTATTTAGGTGTGTTTCTTGCCAAATAATCAGATAAAAAGTAACTAATGAAATAATAGAGCTGGAATATCATAGTTGAGTGTATAGCACTTGACTAGCATGTGCACAGCCCTAAATTTAATCCTCAGCACAGAAATAAAAAAAGAATAAAAAAAGAAAATTACTAAGATTGAAATAGATGTCAGATCCAGGCTCTGGTGGCTCACATCTATAATACTGGTTACTCAGAAGGCTGAGATCTGAGGATTGTGGTTCAAAGCCTGCCTGGGCAGGAAAGTCCATGTACTCTTATCTCCAATTAAACACCAAAAAAAGCTGGAAGTGGAGTTGGGACTCAAGTGGTAGAGCACTAGTCTTGAGCTAAGGGACAATGCCCTGAGTTCAAGCCCCAGGACACTCTATCTTTTCTCCCTTCTCTCCACCCCTCCCTCCCTCCCCCCGCCCCACATATAAACACACAAGATGTCAGATCTTAAGTACTGAAATGGAAAGGTTCCTTGAGATATTATTATGGAAAATTTCCTAATATATTAAGTTGTAGGACAGTGCACACATATTTGTGCATGTACATAGAAAATGCTTAGAAGAATTCATAACCTTGAATTGACTTTGTAGTGTTGTCTTGAGAAGGCTGTGAAGCATGGGGTGGAACACAGTGGTTGATTTTTTTCTCTGACAAAGTTGTAATTTATTTAGCAAAAAAAGATGTTTAAAAATTTCCATCAAATACTGTCATAGTAGCAGTAATTAAGAATAATGGTGCAATTTAAGGAGAATAAGATTTACTTTAATTACATTTCAAAATCACACAGATATTGTTATTATCTGTTATTATTATTGTTGTTATTATAATATTGTTATTATTATTGTGGAAAAAATCTCAGTTCTTAGAAGATCAAAAGTACAATTTCATTTCAATAAAATATTGTGGTTGACTTTTAAAATTTTTTTTCTTTTTTTTTTTTGGGGGGGGGGATCTGGTCGTGGTCCTGAACTCTGGGCCTGGGCTCTGTCCCTCAGCTCTTCAGCTCAAGGCTAGCGCTCTACA
>NW_012267266.1:2082099-2085117 GCF_000151885.1 Dipodomys ordii
TGGGGCCTGAACTCTGGGCCTGGGCGCTGTCCCTCAGCTCTTCAGCTCAAGGCTAGCACTCTACCACTTGAGCCACAGCGCCACTTCCGGATTTTTTCTTATTGCTTATGTGGTGTTGAGGAATAGAACCCAGGGCCTCACGCATGCAAGGCACATGCTCTACCACTGAGCCACCTTCCCAGCCCTTTTTAATGTCTTTTAAATTACTTATTATTTATAATATTTATAACAAAAGTTTAATGAGTTTCATATAATTTAACTGTATATCAAGCTACAACATACCTTTATCTTCTTGGTGAGAAAGTTCTACCATGAATAAAGTTCTACCATCACTGTTTTCAACTTTTATATGTTAAGGAGCAATATAGGATATTTAAATAATCTGTGGGCATACAAGCTCCAAAAGTACTTGCAATAAAATTCTACAGCTTTTTTGTGGTTGCTACAAATCTTTTATTCTACACATTCCTCCTCTGAATTTTTGCTGTTTGTATGACAAAAACAGATGGTGAAAAACAGATTGAAATGTTTCATGGAAGGTTTGATGGCATATAAAAGGCCATAGGTTTTGGGGGCTGGGAAGGTGGCTCAGTGGTAGAGCACTTGCCTTCCATGCCTGAGGCCCTGGGCTTGATTCCTCAGCACCATATAAGCAAAAAGAAAGAAAAAAGCCGGAAGTGGCGCTGTGGCTCAAGTGGTAGAGTGCTAGCCTTGAGCTGAAGAGCTGAGGGCCATAGGTTTGATCCCTAGCATTAGAACAAAACCAAAACAACCATGCAATCATGAAACAATAACATTTAAAACAGAGCCCAGTATGATGCACTGTTTGTGCCTGTAATCCCAACACTGAGGACACTGATGCAGGAGGGTCATGAGTTCAAATTTAGCCTGGGCTAGCTAGCAAGACTGTAGGTTTTTTTTTTTTTTTTGGTTTTGTTAAACAACTTAATAAGTTATGATCCAAATAGAATTTGAGGGACAGAAGGGAACGGAACACCAGGACTAGTCTGAATAGTGGAACAAATATGAATTAGACACAGTAAGATCAGATGGAAGCCAGGTGCTTCTGACAAGAAAAAAAAGAGATAGAAAGAAAAACAAATCGGGAGTCACTCAGCCTTGAACTTGAAAACAACAGTGTAGAGCTACCAGAGGTTTATTATGCTCAGCCTTATAAAGAGTTACCTAAGTGAATAGATTTCAACAGTGGAAGAAAAGAGATCTTAGATCAGCTCCACTACCTTTTTCAATAATTTTTTCCTAGTAGCAATTATATTCCTATTATTTGATTTAGAAATCGCCCTACTCATTCCACTCCCATGAACATATCAATTTTCTTCAATAAAATATCCAACCACACAATTCACATCTGCATTTACACTTGAGTCTTCCTTAGAATCTCAAACTGGACAAGCCTACAGCTCAGCTCTTGTTTTTTCTTAAATCACCCTTTTATAGTCTTCCATTTAACTTAATGGTACCTTTACCCACGTAACTAATTAATTTAGAAATCTGAAAATCTTGAAAAACATTATTTTTTTTGTAGTTCTGGGTTTTGAACTCAAAGTAGTACACTTGCTCTACCATATCCCCAAACCTTTTTGCTATGCTATTTACAAAGATATGTTCTCTCTTTCTTCCCCCCCTCCCTCCAGGCAGGTCTGGGATTGTACTCTTCCTACCTATACTTTTTACTTAGGTGGGATTATAGAGATGTATCACTAACCCAGCATGGAAATCACTCCTTTTATATATATATATATATATATATATCTTCTAGTATTTTTTGAAATCACTTTTTTTTTGGCAGGTCTTGGGGCCTGAACTCTGAAGCTCTTCAGCTCAAGTCTAGTGCTTTACTACTTGAGCCACAGTGCCACTTCTGGCTTTTTCTGCTTATGTGGTGCTGAGGAATCACACCCAGGGCCTCATGCATGCAAGGCAAGCACTGAGCCACCTTCCCAGCCCTGAAACCACTTTTAATCATCATTCATCTATAGTCTTTATTCAGTCAACAATATTTTACTGAGGATCTACTACTTGTTAGGTAACTATCTTGCTAGGCATCGAGTAATATAATAAAAATTCCTGTCTTTTTTTATTTTTGGGTCCGGTCATGGGGACTGAATTCTGGGCCTGGCACTGTCCCTCAGCTCTTCAGCTCAAGGCTAGCACTCTACCACTTGAGCCACAGCACCACTTTCGGCTTTTTTTCTTTTTGCTTATGTGGTGCTAAGGAATCGAACCCAGGGCCTCATGCATGCAAGGCAAGCGCTCTACCACTGAGCCACGTTCCCAGCCCAAATTCCTGTCTTCTTTAATTTTATATTCCATCACTATGACTTTAGAATTTGTTCCCTAAATATATCGCCGATCTGCCTTATTCCTTTAGTTTCCCATTTCAGTCAGATCTATTTTTTATCAGTAACAACATAATATCTTATATTTATAACCCTCATAAATTGTGTCTCCATAATCAGCCAGTCATCTTTAAAATTCCAGTTATATCTTGTCATTGTTTTAGTTAAAATAATTTAATATGTCATAAGCACAGTTTCTTAGACTAAAATTCAGGTTCCTTTATGTGGTTTACAATGCTCTGTTCACCTTGTTATAGTCTCTATTTTCCATAGTTTCAGCTTCTTAAATCTTTTCAAAGCTTAAGTCAGTCTTTTTCTGATTTTAGGATCTTGACACATGCTACTCCCTCTGCCTGACATTAATCTTTTACTCTCCTTTTTACCTAGCTTGCTTCATTCATCTTTCAAATCTCAATCCAAATATGAAAAGAGCATCTTTGCCTTTTGTATTTATTGTCCCTGATGACACTTACCATATTGAGAAAAGTCTATGTATTAGAATTCCTAGATGCATTCTTGCATGCCATATGGAATCAATACACACCTTTTATATGAATGAATGAATGAAGCTGGATGCTGGTGGCACATGCTGTAATCCTAGCTACTCAGGAGGCTGAGATCTGAGGATCATGGTTCAAAGCCAGCCTGGGCAGGAAAG
>NW_012267266.1:2085409-2113330 GCF_000151885.1 Dipodomys ordii
AATACACACCTTTTATATGAATGAATGAATGAAGCTGGATGCTGGTGGCACATGCTGTAATCCTAGCTACTCAGGAGGCTGAGATCTGAGGATCACAGTTCAAAGTCAGCCTGGGCAGGAAAGGCTGTGAGACTTCAATTAACTCCCAGAAAACCAGTAATGGCACTGTGGCTCAAGTGGTAGAGTGCTTGCATTGAGCTGAAGAGCGTAGGGACAGTGCCCAGGCCCAGAGGTTAATCCCCATGACCAACAACAAAAACGAATGAATGAACCACTACTCGACTTGCACACATAGTTAACTGTGTGGATAAACTCTTGCCAACCTATACACTGCAGAGAATCTGAATTTATGTAGTGGAATAACTTTTTACTCCTCTCATATCATATCAAGAATAGAACATCATGAAACCTCTTATTTTTTTAAGTATATAAAATATACAAAAAATTGTCTATTGTACTTCATGCTTCTTTTTTTTTTTTTTTTGGGTCCGGTCGAGGGGCCTGAACTCTGGGCCAGCGTGCTGTCCCTCAGCTCTTCAGCTCAAGGCTAGCGCTCTACCACTTGAGCCACAGCGCCACTTCCAGCTTTTTTCCTTTTGCTTATGTGGTGCTGAGGAATCGAACCCAGGGCCTCAGGCATGCAAGGCAAACACTCTACCACTGAGCCATCTTCCCAGCTCCTGTACTTCATGCTTCTAATCTCAGCAGTTAGGAGACTGAAACAGGAGGATCACAAGTTTGAGGCCACTGTGGTCTACATAGTGAGACCCTTATTTAAAACAACAACAGCACCAAGTTTTTCTGTAAACTAAAAGTAAGTCATCATACAGGAGGACCCATTGCAACAATGAGATGTACAAGTCGTTATGTCCAAAAACGAACTTTACAACTTTGGTGGGGTGAGACGGGGGGGCGGGGGGAAGGATGGGAAGGGATGGGAAGGGGAAACAAAGCAGGAGGCTACAATGCTTGATAAGAAATGTGCTCATTATCTTACCCATGTAATTGTAACCCCTCTGTACAGTATTTTCATAATAAAAATATATTAAAAAAGTCAATCATCAGAACATAAAACCTATAACATCTAAACAGACATAAAGTAATTTTATGAAGAATTTGTAAGAACCCTATACCTTTCATAATAACCAAGAAATGGAATCAAGTGTATATTGATAAATGACTAAAGAAAATGTTAGTTGGGCACCAGGGGCTTATGCCTAGCTACTCAGGAGGCTGAGAAACTAAGATCAAGGTTTGAAACTAGCCTGGGCAAGAAAGTCTGTGAGACTCTTATCCCCAATTAACCACCAAAAAGTCATAGATGAAGCTGTGACTCAATTGGTAGAATGCTAACCTTGAACAAAAAAAGCTCAGGGACAGCACCAAGTCCCTAAGGTAAAGCCCCAGGATTGGCACACACACAGGGGGAAAAAAAGAAAAGAAAAAGAAAGGAAACATTGTATATATACACAAGGAATGCTTTTCAACCACATATAAGTATAAAACCCTGCCATTTGTGACAACATAAATGGAAGTAGAAATAATTATATTAAATAAGTCAGACACAGAAAAACAAATTCCACATTTTCTCAGTCATGTGTGGGACTAGAAATTTTTGATCTCATAGTAGTTAAGGGTAGAATGATAGTTACCAAAGGGAAGTAGGCTAAGGAAAGGTTGATCAGAGCAAATTAAATTACAGCTAGATAGGAACAAGAAATTCTGTTATTTTAACTGCACAGGGCAGCAATATGTTTTTAAAAGTTAGGAAAAAGAATTTATTTATTTTGTCAATCACGGATGTGATTGATGTTGTCCCTGAGCTTTTCTACTCAAGGCTAGCACTTTACCACTTTGAGCCCCAGCTCCACTCCTGGTTTTCTGGTGGTTAATGAGAGATAAGAGTCTCAGAACTTTCTTGTGTAGGCTGGACTCAAACTGTGATCCTCTCATCTCAGCCTCCTGAGTGGTTAGGGATACAGTGTGAGCCAGTAGCACCTGGCAATTGTGAGCAAGTTGGTTTCTTTTCTTTTCTTTTCTTTTTTCAGTCCTTGAGCTTGAACTCAGGGCCTGGGCGCTGTCCCTGAGCTCTTTTGCTCAAGGGTGGTGCTCTACCACTTTGAGCCACAGTGACACTTCTGGAGAAAGATTTTTTTGAAAGTTTCACCATAAAAAATGAATGTTTCAAGCCGGGTGCTGGTGGCTCATGCCTGTAATCCTAGCTACTCAGGAGGCTGATATCTGAGGATCACGGTTCAAAGCCAGCCCGGGCAGGAAAGACTGTGAGACTCCTATCTCCAATTAACCACCAGAAAACCGGAATTGGCGCTGTAGCTCAAGTGGCAGAGCGCTCGCCTTGAGCTGAAGAGCTGAAGGACAGCGCCCAGGCCCAGAGTTCAAGCCCCACGACCGACAAAAAAAAAAGACTGTTTCAGAAGATAGATGGTTAATTTCTTTAAATATTATGCAATCTATACATGTGTCTAAACGTTACAGGACACCTAATTAGTATATTCAGCTTTTACGTATCATTTAAGAAAATTTAAAAAGTCTAATGCAGTAAGAGCTATAAAACATAATTGAGAGCAACTAAAAGAGCTCTAATTAAATGAAAATGATACATGCCATGTTTATGGAGTGGATGTCTCAATACTGTTAAGATGAACCTTTTCTTTCCCAATTGAGCTACATATTCAATGCCATCTTGCCTTCCCCCAGGAAACTGATATGATAATGTTAACTTATTTGGAAAGATAAAGGACCCAAAATAATCAAAACAGTATTGACAATGAAGAAAAACGCTTGAAGATTTACCTACCTGATTTCAAGACTTACTATAAAGTTACAATAATCAAGAAAGTGCATCATTGGAAGAAAAACAAAATAATCTGTCAGTGTGTAGAAGAAGAGCTATAATGTACCAATGAAATAATTCTTAGCAAGGGTGTCACAGCAATTCAACAGAAAAATATTTTCAATAAACAATATTGGAAAATATGGGAGGAAAGGTCCTAGACCCCTACCTCATTTAATTGCTCCTTTTACCACATTTTAAATAGGGTAAACAGAAAGGAGGTGTCAACAGGTTAAATAAATGCACCTTGCACACTAGACCAGAAATATTCACTATCTCTCCTGAGATATTGCTAGAACATGGAATTGCATGAGCTAACTCTAGTAAATGCAAGTGACAAATGTTTGTTGAGACACATACCTTTTCTTGGTTGTCAAGCTTTAGCAGACCACAAGTAATCATCAGAACCCAAGGGGAACATGCCAAATGATCTGATTTGCTGAATTCCTTTTAGAGACTCAAATCCAAGCAGCATTTTCTAATAAAATCAACATAACCTATATAGAATCCATAGCAATAAGGAAATCTATGTGAGTACTGAGACATAGCTTTATGAATCTTTTTTTTTTTTTTTTTGTCGGTTGTGGGGCTTGAACTCTGGGCCTGGGCACTGTTCCTCAGCTCTTCAGCTCAAGGTGAGCGCTCTACCACTTGAGCCACAGCACCACTTCTGGTTTTCTAGTAGTTTATTGGAGATAAAGAGTCTTATGGACTGTCCTGCCCGGGCTGGCTTTGAACCATGATCCTCAGATCTCAGTCTCCTTAGTACCTAGGATTACAGGCGTGAGCCACCGGCACCCAGCTACTTTTATGAATCTTCCTACTGTATTTTTTCTCTTGATTTACAGTAATTCTCCTTTCATAGTTCTATATTACTCACTCTATATAATATTGCTCTCCAGGGATAATGATTTCTTTTTCCTTTTTTCCTGTTGTATTTTAGTTTGAAAGCTCCCAATTCACTCACAGTGAAATATTTCTATAATGATGAATTTAATTTGCAAATTTACTCTGTAATTTTTGAAGTCTTTCTAAACTGCTATATGGAGAAATGCTACGTGACCTCTGGATCCATTTATGTAACTGCTTGATTAAAAGGATCAGTCCATACCCAGCATTGTATGCTCAAATTCACTTAAAGTATTTGAATTGGCCCAATTCACAAGCCTCAAATAGGTAACAGGGAGAGAAGCTCTGTGTACTACAGAAAAAGAAGGAAGGTACCTAGTGGACAAACACAAAACAAAGTCTGACTTCCAGTGGTGGGCACAATCTAGTTTGAAATGCAAGGCTCAGCATGAATGGAAGCATAGGACACTGAGTCATAAGCTCTTCAGGGGAACAAGGTTTATGTATAGCAATTTCCATGAATCTATATATAAGCTTATTGAAATGATTGGCTAACCTTATCAGACATAATGCATTTTTGCAGTCAGTCATTTTTCTCTAAGAAAACTTATAGAGAAATAAATGAAAAACTCTTGTGTAGAGTGAGAATTGATAAGCAGTAACTCTGAGTTATGAATGTGCATTTTTTATAATACAACGATCAATTTTGTTCTTTTTTGTTATTGTTGCTTTTTGTTTTCACTGGTCCTGAGGCTTGAACTCTGGGCCTAGGCACTGTCCCTGAGCAACTTTTTGCTCAAGGCTAGCACTCTACCACTTAAGCCACAGTGCTATTTCTGGCATTTTCTATGATTTAATTGGAGATAAACGTCCTACAGACTTTCCTACCCAGGCTGGCTCTGAACAGCAGTCCTCAAATCTCAGCTTTACAGGCCTGAGTCAACAGCACCCAGCTGCTTTTTTACATCAATGTAGTTTGAATATCAAAATAAAATCATAAAATGTAATAAAATAACATAAGATATACAGTCAGAACATGTTACAGGTTTCCTGCCTAGAAGGCACTAAATGCTGTAACTCATCTGATACACATATCATGCCCCTTCATGGTCCCTCTCAAGCTCACTGCGACAAATATTCCTCATTTTAGGGCCTTTGGTCTTGTTGACCAAAATGATCTTCCCTGAGATCACTGAAAATGTCATACAAGAAGAAAATCTATTTGTGACTGGACTTACAGTTTCATCAAGAATTTCTCACCCCACAGGGAGGATTCAGAATAGACAGAATCATCCCTTCTTGCTGCAGGCTTCCTACAATGAGTTGCTGTTCAATAAGTAGGGCTTCCAAGAAGGAAGTTCACCCAACCTGGATTAGTAGGAGCAAGGCACACCTGATAGGATTATGGCATCTTAGTGCTACAGCCAACACTGAAGTCTGGGGGCCTAGAGTAGAGTAGAGATCTGGGAGGAAAGAATCCAAGATGGCCCTTTTTGAATGTTCAGCACTTCAAAGCCATTTAAAAAAATGCAATCAGGAATAATAGAAAAATAATCTAAAGCTTAAAAAAATCACAGAAATTAATTTGGGAGTGCAACTTCATAGAGTGATTACTGAGATCTGGCAGTCTACTACAGACTGTCAGTGAAGACCAAATGTGGCACAGTGGTGCCCCAGTAGAATGGCTTTCTACCTTCCTTCTCATAGCCCAAGGAACCCTCCATGCACACCTCACCTGAGTGCAGCCCTCGGCTGAAAAGCTCAGATGGCTGGGCTGAAGCATACAGTATGGCATCCACTATGTCTTGAATCAGTTTGCACTTCCATGACCTAACTGACCGAGTAGCTGGGCTCTGTGGCACTTGACACCAAATTGAAGAGGGTCAAGCTGTTAGGCTTAGTCATTCACCAGCACCCATCTAGTGCATAGCATCAGGGAGCCATGGACACTTGCTGAACACTACCCTAGGCTTAAGGGCCCAAGGTCCTAGCTATGATGGCATAGGAAGCCATTGGGACCCCAGTCAGAATCAGAGGCTCTCAGTAATTTGAGTAATTGGAACTCCCAGAGAGATATTCTTAGCCAAGTGGTCTACACAGAAGGCATGCTGAAAAATTGGCCTTATCTTTCTAGTATGGTGGTTGTGCTGTGATGACCGTGATGGTGACATTAATTTCTGGGCTAGCTTCTGGTTCAAGGTCACATGCTATGAACTTGCAATTATTTGGAGGAAGATGATGCTCTGAAGGGTGTACTCTTTTGTATTAGACACCTGATCTCTCTGTGTGCTCTGAGATCTGAATCATGCTTTAAACTGATTTTTATTTTTTGCTGAGGGATAGAATATTCAGGAATTATTGTGGAAGTAGAGGTAAGAATTTCAATCTCAATGGCCCTTGGTCTATTGATTCCTCCTTCTTCCAAAGCCATGAAATATTTTAAAAATCTTTTTGACATCCAATGTACTTAAAGTCTGTTTTTCACTCTTGTTATGAAGACCTAACTGGATCTAGGCATTCTAGGCTGCACAAGACCTACATGACTCCTGCACCAGGGAAATCATCCCTGGTAGTCTTCACTCTCAGCATGGAGTTACCTAGTGGCACATCTTTCTGAAGGCCAGCTCTGTTAAGATCCTAGCTGAACCCAAGGCTTGGTGTTGACATTGAGCCCCATAATCAGTGGTACCATTTTGTGATGGATTCCCACCATTTGAGACTGTTAGCGTTAAGCAAAGGGAGCTATGCTGTTTCTGGCCTAGTGACTCTTCCAACAAAAACTTGATTCATTTTTTTCCTCTGTTGTTTTACTTCACTGACAGAGAAAAGTTGCTAAAGTGGTAATATTGTAAGGAACTGTTTACAATATTGGGGTCTACTTTAGGTTCTATATAAACTCTTGCTTCTGGCTGGGTTAATGCAGAGATATTTTATTTACTAACATCCTTGCTAAACTATGACGTAGCAACATCTCATCCTGGAGATATATTATGATTACTAATGTTAATTTTAAAGGAATGGTGAAAATCATGTCTTGGGGTATATATTTTCCCAGTCCATCCTGTCATTCACAAATAAGTCTCTATTCACTCTGAGTGAAGTAATTATTCCATTTGAGCATAAACCTACAACTTCTGAGCATGTAAGTCCTACACTGAGCCAGTGTACTACACTGAAGCCCAGATCTTTTCTTTTTTAAGGATTAGTGCCTGAGCACTAATCCCGGAGCTCTTCAGTTTAAGGCAAGCATTCTACCAATTGAGCCACAGTGCCACATCGTTTTCTGGTGGTTTATTGGAGATAAGAGTCTCACAGCCTTTCTGCCTGGGCTGGCTTTGTACTGCAATCCACAGATCTCAGCCTCCTTAGTAACTAGGATTATAGGTGTGTCCCACTGGCACCTGGCTTAAAAAAAAAAAAAGGTTTTTCATTACTCACCCCTCAGCCAACTGTTGGGGATTGAACTGTAGAACTCCTGAGAGATCATCTAGTAGGAAGGAAAACCAGCAGGAAGGAAAACAGTACCTTTTACAAGGGGTATATTTTGTTTACGATTCCTGGTGCTCAACCCAGATAAGCCCCTTTCTAACCATCTTCCAAAAATAGAGTCTCCAATGATAAAGGAGCAAAGCTTATTGCTAGTAAATCCAAGTGTTCCCGATTGAGGTTTGAAGGACTTGGAGTTACAAAAGGAACATTTCCAGTCTGCTGTAGTATTTTCTTTTGCATCTTCATATAGTTCAAATTAAAGTGGTTTACATACCTAATTATTCAACAAGATGTCTGAGTAGAAGAGCCACTAAGAGGCTCATTTATCTGTTTCTGTATTTGGTGGAACAGCAGGTTTCTGAGTCACTGCTCTAGAACCACAGCCCAATAAGAGAAGAATGCAAGGTTCTGGAAAGTTGAAAGCAGAGAAAGATGTTTCTCACTTAGTTTACAAGTTAACAGGCAATGGTATTTGATTGGTTATGCAATCAAATATTTCTGGTAAGTCATAACCCTGTGACTTTATCACATAAAGTCCAAGTTATGACTTCTTTCAATTTCTTCTAGATCTTGATATGCTTGACCTAAAATGTTTTTAAAAATTTTTTTCTACCCACACTCCTTTTACTGTTTCTATGTTGTGAGATGAACTGTTGACTAAGTCTTCACTTGAAAACATACAGGAAACCTCTAAGACATTTAACAAAAAATAAAATCGTATGATCAAGGTATTTATTTTGAAACTTTGACCACTTCCCTGGTTGTTTGCTTTGTAGAATAGATTAGGCCAGGTTCTAGTGCCCCACACCTATAATCCTAGCTACTCAAGAGGCTGAGATTTGAGGATTGAAGTTTGAAGACAGGCAGAACAGAAGAGTACATGAGACATCTCCAATTAACCAGAAAAAAGCCAGAAGTAGAGGTGTGGCTCCAGTAGTAGAGTGGTAGCCTTGAGCAAAGAAGCCAAGCAAGAGCGTGAGAACCTGAATTCAAGCCCCATTACTTGCACACACATGCATACACACAAAGATAGATTAGAAAGTTGGCTTTTAGTAAGTGTTTGATATAGAAGGACATGTAAAATTAGTCTGCACTATGATTCTTTTCCAAGAGATCACTTTCTAATCATCATTCAATTCAGACATCTTATTGAATAATTAGGTATGTAAACCACTTTAATATGAACTAAGACAGTGTGTGTGTGTGTGTGTGTGTGTGATAGGACTTGAACTCAGGGCCTGGCTGCTATCTCTGAGCTCTTTTGCTCATGGCTAGTATTCTACCACTTTGAGCCACAGTGCCACTTCCTAAGAAATTATATTTTGTACTCAATGGTATTATACATAGTAGATATTTATGTGACTTTCTCTAAGAGAAATTACAGTGCTATCAACATTTTTTCATATATTTTAGATTATTTTAAGTCAATGGTCTTCCTAATGACAATTTCTTCAAAAAAATTTTTTTTGGGGGGTCCGGTTGTGGGGCCTGAACTCTGGGCTTGGGCGCTGTCCGTCAGCGCTTCAGCTCAAGGTCAGCGTTCTACCACTTGAGCCACAGCGCCACTCCCAGCTTTTTTCTTTTTGCTTATGTGGTGCTGAGGAATCGAACCCAGAGCCTCATGCATGCAAGGCAAGAGCTGTACCACTGAGCCACCTTCCCAACCCCTTCACATTTTCTTGAACCAAAGCCCTTTCCATATACTATCCAGAAACATCTCCTTCCATTATTTTCAATTACTTTTGTCATAGGCTCTCATTTGCCATCAGTATTTTAAGAATATATCATAGACAAAAAAGAATATGTCATAAATGATATGCACTATTATTGGTAACTTTCTATTAGATATAGTTCCCAAAAATGAACTCAAAATGTAACATCAGGGAGTAAATCTGACTTTCCTGAGATAGGAACTTACTGGTTTGCTCCATATGCCTTCACAACTATGTGTTTTGTTTTGCTTTTTGTTGAATCTTGTATGGGAAAAAATGAGTTTTCCACCAAAATTACTCAGTTCATGATCAAAAACTGTCACATGTCACTGAGAAAATTACAATATAGGCCATTAATTGTAGATAAAAGTCTCACAAGCCGGGTGCTGGTAGCTCATGCTTATAATCCTAGCTCCTCAGAAGGCTGAATTTGAAAACTGTGGTTCGAAGCCAGCTTGGGCAGGAAAGGCTGTGAGACTCAGAAAGTAGTCAGAAAGTACTCAGAAAGCCAGGCACTGGTGGCTCATACCTGTAATCTTAGTGAATCAGGAGTCTGAGATCTGAGGATTGTGGTCAAATCTAGCTTGGGCAGGAAAATCCATGAGACCCTTATCTCCAATTAACCACCAGAAAACTGGAAGTGGAGCTATGGCTCAAAGTGGTAGAGAAGTAGTCTTGAATGCAAAAGCTCAGAGACAGCATTTAGGCCCTATGTTCAAGCCCCATGACCATCACTATCACCACCACCACTAACAACAAGTAGTGAAATAATGTTTACTGGTAGACTACATTCCAGTTTTCAATGGAGTTGTAACTGCCAAATTATAGCTAAACACTTTATTCGATGAAATTAACACATACCAACCTGCCATAATATATAAGAAGACAAGCAAAGTCCTTGAAATTCTTTCATTACTGGAATCAGAAGTGTAAACATCTAAACTCACTGCAGTTACTCTCAGAAAAAAATCAACAAATATTTTAATTATCCTAAAGTTACAAATGAACCACGAGCGTCAACTCTCATGTTACCAAACCAGAATATCTCCAACTTTCAATTTTTAGTGATCAGTTTAAATCACTTAAATCCCATTGGAAAAGATTGTTTTTTTAAATTACGAAGATTCAGAGATGGAGGCATGGCTCAAGTGTTAGATCAGCTGCCTAGCAAGGCCTTGAGTTCATACTCCAATATTACAAAGAAAAAAAAAGTATAGTACAAAATTTCACAGGATCCTTATTTACATTAGTCAGAGAAAAAAGTTGTCCCATATAGCACAGTCTTTCTCCCCATTTCTATGGTCTGAAGTTGTGACCTCTTAATCAAGAATGTGCCTAGGCACTTCAGATTTTTAAATTTGCTCCACAAGCCCAGGAACCGGTGGCTCACGCCTGTAATCCTAGCTACTCAGGAGGCTGAAATCTGAGGATCAGGATTCAAAGCCAGCCTGGGCAAGAAAGTCTGTAAGACTCTTATCTCCAATAAACCACCAGAAAACCAGAAGTTGTGCTGTGGCTCAAGTGGTAGAGCACTCACCTTGAGCTGAAGAGCTCAGGGTCAGCACGCAGGCCCAGAGTTCAAGCCCCATGACTGTCCAAAAAAAAAAAAAATTAGCTTCACAAAATTTTAGAATAGCTTTGATCCAACCCACAGGTATCCCATTATGTGATATAGAGGCCCATACTGTTCATAATTACTTTTCCGAACAGAATATCAAATATATTGGCCTTGAAAACCTAAGTCCCTTTTTAGTCAACTGATAGAAAATGGCAACTATTAATAAACCAATAACATTTTAGTTGAGCAGAACCCCTCACCCACCCTTCAGCCCCAACTAAATCCCCTCCCTCCTCCCACCATGTGTTTCTCCATCTCCCTTTTGGTTTGATTGTTCTACTGCCCCCCTTCGCCCTACCACCCTTGGATCGTAATGTAAAATTCTTTTACAATGTCAAGAAATTATTAAAAATACAGGTACTTTGAAAAATAAAAGAGAAAATAAAATGGCAGCTATTAATTATCTACAAGTAAACCAGATGTTTTACATATTACTCCTAGTCCCATTCTACTCTTTTCAATGAGATGTTATTCTTCATTTTGCTGAAGCTCGAAGATATTAAAAGGTGATCTAGTCAGTATTCTCACAATATAAAAAAAAAGTGATCTAGTTAGGAATTATCTCAACTGCTGTCATCTACAATACTGTCTGAAAACTCTGAATACTAGAATCCAGAATCCTCAGAGCACTTCCATCCATTCATTAAATGACTGTTGAACAAAGGCTTTTTAACACAACCTGGAAGCATAGCTGAGATCCCTGGGTTTTTAAAATACAGTATAAGAATCATGATTATTTATGGCTTAGCTTTCAGCAATTTGTCCCTAAATCAAGTGAGTGTACAGCAACCACCATAATTAGACAGTATTGGCTTAGCTTCTCAAATTAATTTATTTTTCAATTATGTCTTTCTTTCTTACTACATCTTTCATTCTGAAAGTGAAAGATGGCCATTTGAGAACTGGCCATGTGGTAAACATTTTGACAACTTCTACAATACAATAGTGGGGGGTGTACTGCCCTACCATTTTCTTAGTATTCTTACAGAATACTGCACTTTGTAAATTTGATTTGTAACTTAATATAAATTAAAACCATATTTTATGTAGATTCAAATACTTTCTTATAAAAGTTACGTAAGTAAGTTGAGTAATGATAATTCACACCCATAATGTTAGCTACTCAGGAGGCTGAGATCTGAGGATCACAATTCAAAGCCAGCCCAGGTAGTAAAGTCTAATGAGATTTTGGTGGTCTAACCAACCACCCAGAAAGCAGGAAATGAAGGTGGGCTTAAGTGATACAGCACCAGCCATCAGTGAAGAAACAAAGGACAGTGCCCTGTTTCTGAGTTCAAGTCCCACCACCAACAAAACAACATGTCACACAAGTAGAACCACATAATTTATATTTGCTTTTTTTTCCTCCTAAATCTTGGTTGTCAAGAAGCACAGTGATGTGAATCTTGGTTAAGAGCAACTTCTTCATTTTAGAGTCATTTGGTTGTCTTTGCTTCTCAAAGTGGTTTCTAATCTTTTCTATTAATGTATATTTGAATTATATTTTTGAAAGATAATTGATAATAAAAGAAAAACAATTTTAACATGATTTATTGCCCCTTGATGAAATTCACTCCAAAAGAAACCAGGTAATACTTTTTCAAGAGCAATACAACTCTGTGTCCAATTTCTGTTAAACATTCTACTGAAAACATAAGGTATTGGGGAAACACAGAATCTATACTTCCTAAAAATGTTCCACGTTTGCAAAAGTGAGGGGAGATTTAATGTAGGATGCAGAAGGAATTATTGCAAAGTGTGTTCCAGTATTGAAAATATCCTCAAGACACATTAAAAATGTTAAGTTATTTCTTTTTTGTTCGTTTTTTTTTTTTTTTGGTCAGTTGTGGGGCCTGAGCACTGTGCCTCAGCTCTTCAGTTCAAGGTTAGCACTCAACCATTTGAGCCACAGCACTATTTCTGGCTTTTTCTGTTTATGTGGTGCTAAGGAATTGAACCCAGGGCCTCTTGCATGCAAGGCAAGTACTCTACCACTGAACCACCTCCCCAGCCCTTATGTTATTTCTTCAAAGAAATTCTCAATGATGAAAAGATAAACAATAATTCATTTTGTCACATTTGTGAGTTCAGATTATTTCATTAAGTCATTAATATCAGTGCAGGGAGAATGAGCAAAGTAAACATCTAAGTTTATTATATTAGTTACATCTAACACACATATACCGTATTATTAAATGTATAGTTGGGGCTGGGAAGGTGGCTCAGTGGTAGAGCGCTTGCCTTGCATGCCTGAGGCCCTGGGTTTGATTCTTCAGCACCACAGAAGCAAAAAGAAAAAAGCCAGAAGTGATGCTGTGGCTCAAGTGGTAGAGCGCTAGCCTTGAGCTGAAGAGCGCAGGGACAGCGCCCAGGCCCAGAGTTCAGGCCCCACGACCGGACCCAAAAATAAATAAATAAAATGTATAGTAAGGACAAGACAGTTTTTCACCGTTTTTCATGTTATAAAAAATTGTGAATTTTTGGAAGTTGAATGATTTAAAAACCTGAAATGACTTAGGATTCTGAGATACTATTAATGCATGTATCCCAATGACCAGAAAGAATAAATGTCCTTTAAAATAAACTAGACACACTTTATGAAATTTGCCAGCAATCTCAAGTGTAGTGGAAAACTACTCCATTGGCGCCAAGGATGTAGCTCAGCAGTGGAGGGCTTTCTTAGGATAGATACCCCAGGGGGGGAAAGCCACTTTATTTATAGAAGTTGACTAAAATTTTCATTTATACTTTCTACTTAATTAGATTGCTCCCCCCCTAGAGAAATTTTTGTTCATCTTCTCTTGCATTTGCTAAGCAAACCATCTACCATTGTGCTACATTGCCAACTCTAGAATAATAATAAACAAATGGTGATCAGATAATCAGATGCCTGACACAAAGTGCTGCATGGCCAAGAGGAGAAAAAAAAGTAAACAAAGTTGATAAACTAAATCAGAAAATTATAGCAAGAAATTACAGCAAATAATAGAATACAAATTGTATATTATTTAGTAATATGGGATAAGATTTTGTGTATGTAGTTATAAGCAAGGCATGAAAAATGGTTATTGTGTTGTTGATGGTGTCTGCCACGTATATTGGCATGTTTTATTAATCCCAAATATACAGGAATTATCTAGACTGAGGGATATTTTGGTGCAAGCTCAGCGGAGAACATTCGATAAGGACTCACCTGAATTAAAGCATGATTATCTTTAGAAAACACCGAATCCCCTGACAGCAAAAGCGGCTCGCTTTTCTCACAGCTCTCCTGGCTGATGAGAGTGTCTGCATAGTTGGGCTGTGGAAAGATCAGGTGACTCTTTCTGGAGTCCGCGGTGAGCGAGACCTCGTGCGAGTAGGTCTGCAGGAAGGCGCGCACGCCGTCCACGCCCACAAACTGAGAGGCGGGCACGCCAGCCAATCCCTTCCCCGCAGCCTGGTGCGCGCGCAGGGAGTGCCAGCGGCGCAGGCGGAGCGCCAGCAGCACGATGACAAAGGCCAGGAAGACGCAGGAGACCGTGGCCACTGCCACCACCAGGTAGAGCGTTAGGTTCGAGGTTTCAGGGTTGGCAGGAGATTCTAGGCTGCTCAGATCGGCCAGGACGTCGGGAATGCTATCGGCTACGGCCACGGTGAGTGTGACAGTGGCTGAGAGAGGGGGCTGGCCGTGGTCCTGCACAGCCACCACCAGGCTCTGCTTGAGCACATCTCTGTCCAGCAGCGCCCGCGCCGTGCTCACTTCGCCGGTGTGCAGTCCCACCACGAAGAGCCCGGGCTCGCTGGCCTTGAGCAGGCGGTACGACAGCCAGGCATTCTGTCCTGAGTCCTTGTCTACCGCCACCACCTTGGTCACCAGGTATCCGGGCTCTGCAGAGCGGGGCGCCAGCTCCACGCCGGTGGAACCGTCGGTGGGGAGGGTGGGGTACAGGATTTCGGGGGCGTTGTCATTCTGGTCCACCACGAACAGCATCAAAGACACGTTGCTGCTGAGCGGCGGGTCCCCGCTGTCGCGCGCTATCACCTGCAACTGCAGGTCTCGGAACTGCTCATAGTCAAAGGATTGCAAGGCGTACAGGACCCCGGTGTCAGAGTTGATGGAGACGTAGGAGGATACGGGGACGTGCTGGAGGGCGTCGTCAGCCAGGGAGTAAGTGATTTGGGCATTCTTGTCACTGTCGGGGTCATGGGCCCTCACCGAGATGATGGAGGCGCCTCTAGGGTTGTTCTCTGGGATATACGCTGAATAGGAGGCCTGAGGGAAGACAGGCGAATTATCGTTGGTGTCTGCCACGTTCAGGGAAAGAAGAGTTTGGGTTGCCAGAGGCGGAGTTCCTCTGTCGGTGGCGGTCACCGTGATGTTGTAGCCAGGAACCTGTTCGCGGTCTAAGACTGTGTCAGTGACTAAACGGTAGTAACTTCCGTAAGATTTCTCTAATTTAAAGGGCAGATTCCCTTGAATCGAACAGAGCACTTGTCCATTTTCTCCAGAATCTTGGTCATTTACATTTAAAAGAGCCACTAAGGTCCCCGCGGGCGAGTTTTCGGGAAGGGAGCTGGTGAGAGAGGTGATGGTTATTTCGGGGGCGTTGTCATTCACGTCCAGAACTGTGATCAGGACTTTGGCCCGTGCAGAGTACCCCGCGTTGTCCGTTGCTTGCACTTCCATTTCGTAGAGCCGCGATTCCTCGTGATCCAGCTCCCCGATTGTTGATAGGGTCCCTAACTGACTGTCTAGCTTGAAAACCCGGGCCGCCTTGTCGTCCACGTACCGGAAGGAGTACATCACTTCCGCATAGGCTCCTTCGTCCGGGTCGGTGGCGTTCACCCGAAGCAGCTGAGTGCCCACCGCCACGTTCTCGGGCACACTCGCGCGGTACTCAGATCTAGCGAACGCGGGCGCGTTGTCGTTGGCATCGAGGACTGTCACGCGGATGCGCGCGGTGCCAGTGCGGACCGGGTCACCTCCGTCCGAAGCCGTGAGGACCAGATGGTGAGCGGCCTTTTCTTCGCGGTCCAGCGTGCTCTCCAGCACCAATTCCGGGTACTTGTTCCCATCCGCTCCGTTTTGCACCTCCAGGGAGAAGTGAGTATTCGGGCTCAGCTCGTAGCTCTGGAGAGAGTTCTTCCCGATGTCTGGATCCCAAGCGTGGGGAAGGGGGAAGCGCATCCCGGTGGCTGCGTGTTCACTCACTTTTATTTCTAATTCAGTTTCACGGAAGTAGGGGGCATTGTCGTTAATGTCCCTCACTTCCACTTCCACCCCGTATATTTTCGCTTTATCCTCCATCAGAATCTCTAGGTTTAATTGACACTTGACCGCCCCCAGGCAGAGCTCCTCCCGGTCGATCCGGCCCGCGGTGATCAAGCTGCCCCTTCGCGGGTTCAGAGCGAAAAGTTGAGCCTTACCTCTGGAGACGATGCGGACTCCTCGCTGCGCCAGCGCCCGGGGATCCAGCCCCAGGTCCTGGGAGATGTTCCCCACCCGAGAGCCTTTCTCCAGCTCCTCCGGAACTGAATAGCGAAGCTGGGTGCCTCCAGCTTCCCGCAGGACCCCAAGGACGACTCCCAGCAGGATCAGCCGTGAGCAGTCGCGCTGCAGTTGCAAGGGAACCGTTGTCATTTTTTTTTTTCGATGTTGATGACGATGATGACAATGACGACTTTCCAATTTTGCCTTTGATTGTTGAAATCAGGCTCAGCTCTTCGGCCGCCGGAATCGGACAGTTGCAGGAGGCTAGCTGCTCTCTCTGTTTTCTCTCAGAGATGTGCTTTTAGGCGCGTGCGAGGCTAGCGGGCTCCCTTTGCCTTTTTCTCCCTGATTGGTGAACAGCGGCGCTCAGAGTCCTAACCAATTACTACACAATCTTCAACTCCCGGAGAAGATTTTTGGTCTTTATACCTTAAATAGCTCCACCTACCGTTCTCCAAATAGAGAAACAGAGCCGACGAATCCAGCCGTGTTTGTTATAGTAGAAAGTTGAATTCTTTTAATTTTTTTCATACAAACCCACCTCCTTGAGATTGTTTTCTCTAGTTGTCCATGCATTACGACTTTTTCCAATGACCTCTTAACCAAATTTTAAGCTTCTATAAGCAGTAAGTTTAACTTTATAAATAACTGTAGTGCACCTGCTTTGAGATCCCTCCCCATCCCAACACACCTATTATGGAGGACTCCTTAGGAGGTTTCTTTCATTGAGAAATTATGTAATAATTTAGCCATTTGAATTCAGCTATGATTTGGGGAAAATTTTTTTAAAAGATTTATGAATTTGCCTAAATAGAACTACTTTAACAAATAGATATTTGACACAGGAGAATCAGGTTTCCATGGTAGTATCAAAACCAAAATATAAGAAATATGATTATACACACCTTGGAATCATGTCTGGAAAGAACTGAAGACATATCAGCACTTTTAGAATAAATGGAAGCATTCTAACTTCGGTTAACTAGAAGAAATGGTAGTGCTCTACATTTCAGCTAATGTATTATATTTTAAAGAATATTTGGTGTTTAAAAGGATTTGGCAAAAGAGAATTTGAAATCTAAAGAACATGGCAAACTTATCTTCTCCTGGCTAATTCTAATTACTGAAGATTGCTGGGAATAGTTTTGAAATCACATCAAAATACAGGGAAGAATCTAATACTTTCATTAGTGTGACTACTCACATTCTGGAAAGAAGCACTTCTTGGTAGAAAGTGATGACAATTGAACTCTCCAGTGCAAAGCATGCACTCTACAACTGAGCTACACTTTAGCCCTGGTAGCCATAGAATAAAAAATATTTTTAATATTGAGAGGAACCAATAGGTGGATATGCAAAAAGATTACACATAAAGTTGACTGAGTTTCAAAGAATCCCTGATAAACCCAAATATTATCAACTTATTACCTTGCCATTTTTTTGAGTCAGAAGTTCAATAGCCCAAGCTTGCCACAACATTGCTACCCTCCCTACCTCAAACTCCTGAGGGCTAGCTAGGACTACAGATGTGAGCCACCATGCCTTGGTCATGTCATTATTTTTAACTCCTTTTTATATGCATTTCCTATTAATTTATAATTGAGATAGAAAAATCTTTGTATACTCAAGATATTGCTCTCCCAAGAAACACTAATAGAAATAAATTTTAGTTCAACTAAAATTTTTGAATGGCAAGAGTATCATAATGCTTGTCAGAATAATTTGTTTTGTTTTTTTTGTATGTGTGGATAAAGTATTTCAAAATATTTGAAGGCTAATAGAGTTATTGACCCACAGAGAAAAATAAGGAAATATTAAAAGTGAGCAAACAACCATGAAGCACTAGTAGATATACTCTACCTAAAGATTTTCATGCCAACATATTGGTTTGGAAATTAAATCATACCATTTCAAATTAAAGAGAATGAAACTCACGTGAGTAGAAGCAACAACGTTTGGGTTCATTTTGTTACTCAGTGACACTGTCAAAGAAGCTTCCTTAGAAAGATCTTGTGGTGGGACCATTTCTGGCGTCATGGTGAGAAAATTAAACTTGCCATTTTGAGAATCAGAGGCAACGTACAGATTGTAGGAATAAGGTAGTGTCCCTTCATTGTAGTTGAGAGAAACCCCTGGTCTAGACTTAGAACAGAGACCAGACTGAAAGCAGCCCCAGGAAGCCCGATTGGTGGAGTGCCGCAGGCGAAGGGCAATGGCCAGAATCAAAGCCACGAGGAAGAGCACGGAAATCAGTGCCAAGGCCACCACCAGATAAAACTGCAGCTCTTCTTGAGGGTCAGAAGATGTGTGATGGTCCCTGAGGTCTGGCAGAGCCTCCTGAAGACTATCAGCAAATACTAGGAGCAGCGTGGCGGTGGCAGAGAGAGGCGGCTGTCCACCATCGCGCACAGCCACCACCAGGCGCTGGCGGGCCGCATCCCTGTCACCCAGGACGCGAGCGGTGCGGACCTCGCCTGAGCGCAGCCCCAGGCTGAAGAGGCCGGGATCGCTGGCCTGCAGCACGTGGTACGACAGCCAGGCATTGTGCCCAGAGTCGGCATCCACCGCCACCACCTTGGTGACCAGGTAACCGGGCTCGGCGGCGCGCGGCACCATGTCGAAGAGCGCCGAGCCGTCGGGCTCCAGCGCGGGGTAGAGCACGCGCGGCGCGTTGTCGTTGCGGTCGCCCACCAACACGCGCAGGCTGGCGTTGGCGCGCAGCGGGGGCGAGCCCTGGTCGCGCGCCTGCACAGTGAGCTGGAAGGAGCGCAGCTGCTCGTGGTCGAAGGCGCGCTGGGCGAACACCACCCCGCTGTGCGCGACACGTAGGACGACAGCGCGCCTGGCTCCAGGTCGCTGGCCAGGATGGAGTAGGACACTTGGCCGTTGGGCCCCAGGTCTGGGTCGGAGGCGCTGACTTGGGCGATGGAGGCTCCGGGAGGGTTGTTCTCAGCCACGTGGACCAAGTAAGAAGCCTGATTGAAAACGGGAGCGTTGTCGTTGACATCTTGGATGTGTAGGGTGATAGTTGTGCTGGAGGAGAGCGGTGGCTTGCCTTTGTCAGTGGCTACGATGGTGACATTGTACTCTGGAGTCTGCTCCCGATCCAGAATCCCATCTGTTACAAGCTTATAGTAATTATTAGCGGATGGTTCAATCCTAAAAGGAACTTTTTCTTTTATGAGACAAATGACCTCCCCATTGTCTTCTGAGTCTTTATCATGGCTTTTGAACAGTGCAACCACGCTTCCAGGTTTAGTGTCCTCTGCTATGGAACTGGACACGGAAGTAAAAACAACGTCTGGGGCATTGTCGTTCTCATCCAGAATTTCTAGTATAATTTCACATTCAGTGGCCATGCCGCCACCATCTTTAGCTTCTATGCTCATGGTATAACTGCTCCTGGTTTCAAAGTCTACAGGGCCTTTAGATTTAATTTTCCCATTTTGATGATCTAGCATAAACTTATTTCCAATATCATCTCCTAATGATTTAAAGGAGTAGGTGATCTCTGCATTGATGCCCTCATCCTTGTCAGTGGCTGTCACCTTTAGCACAGAGGTGCCTGGTGGCATGTTCTCCCTGAGACTGGCTTTGTACACATGTTGGCTGAAGACAGGGGGGTTATCATTGGCATCAGTAACCTTAATTTGAATTTGAGTGGTGCCAGTCAGAACTGGGTCTCCCCCATCTGCTGCGGTGAGGATCAGGAGATGGGAGCTCTGTTGTTCCCTGTCCAGGGGCTTCTCCAACACTAATTCTGGGGCACTCTTGCCTTCAGCCTTGTCCTTCACCATCACAGAGAAATGCTCATTAACGCTGAGCTGGTAACTCTGGAGAGAGTGAGGTCCTACATCAGCATCTATAGCAGATTCCAGGCCAAAATGAGTGCCTGGAGTTGCAAATTCATTGATTTGTAAAACAATGCTATTTTGGGTGAAATGAGGTGGATTATCATTTATATCTTTTATCTCCACATTTACATGAAAAACATTCAGAGGATTGTCTGCTACAATCTCTAAGGGCACCACACACAGGGGAATTTGTGGGCAGAGTAGCTCTCGGTCTATTCTGTCACTCACGAGAATATTTCCGTTCTCAGTGTTCACAGTAAAGTATTGTTTCTCCGCACTAATTCGAAGATTACGAGTCAGTAAATCCCGAACATGCAGCCCCAGGTCCTTCGCGAGGTTCCCTACCACCGAACCCCTAGCCATTTCTTCCGGAATCGAATAGCGGATCTGCTCGGAGAGCCCCGTACAGAACAAAGGCAGCAGAAAGGGAAAGAGTACTTGCCGCCACGGGGTTCTGCTCCTTTGTTTCGCCCTATATTCCATCCTTCCCAAGCGCCGCGGCAGCCTCTGATGCTTCACAAATTGCTCTCTCTACATAGAAAACTCGGTGCTTCCAGTTTCCGAGAATTCTGATCGTAATCAGATTTGCCAAAAAGAAAACCCAACTCCAAATCACCCTCAGCTTTGCTTCTGTGGCTGCGCAGACTTTCATCCTGGTGGATCCTGGGATCCAGCTCTTGCAGCAAATTGGCCAACAGCGGCGCCTGGAGTCGATTTAGAAAATTGCAGCCAGAAACCTTGCAAACCCAGTGGGTTTCAGCATTCCCACACTTATTGGGTTGTTTGGGAACTGGGCAGTTTATGAGTTTTGGATTCCTCTAGTCTCCAGTATATACTACTGAAGGTTCCTTAGAGATGTGATGCAATAGTAGAGCCATTAACCTAGTAATTAGAGGTTAAATTTGTATCTTTTTCTAATCAGAGGAAATGAACCTGTTAGAAGAACCAAGGAAAGTCTTCTTTCTCTCCAGAAAAAGATCATGTGGAAAAACAGTCCCACCACGTGCTATGGGAAATTTTTGACAACCAAGAAATGCACCCAGTATTTGATATGCAGATAATTTTCCTCCTTCAGATGATTGGAGCTTTATAGAGTATATTCAGAATAAAGATGGCGAATGCCATAAAATACTTCCCACGAATAAGAGAGATTTATGAAAAGGATGAATTATTTACATTTACTATAGAATATAAAGGTTTAACCTAGTAAGTCACTATAAGAATGTTCTGATACTCAATGTAAATGCCCCAGCAGAATTTTAGCATTACTTCAAAATAAAAAAATAAATATTCAAATATTTTAAAGGCAACCTTTTCTTATTTGTCAGTTGTGGGGCTTGAACTCTGGGCCTGGGCACTGTCCCTCAGCCCTTCAGCTCAAGGCAAGCACTCTACTGTTTGAGCCACAGCACCACTTTGAGTTTTCTGGTGGTGAAGTGGAGATAACAGTCTCATGGACATTCCTGCCCAGGCTGGCTTTGAAATGCTATCCTCAGATCTCAGCCTCCTGAGTACTTAGGATTACAGGCGTAGTTAGTGGCACCCAGCTCAACTTTTCCTTTTTGTTCTCAGAGTTCTTGGTTACTAGCACCCAACTTGTTTAACTTGTGCTTAAACATAAGGGACAACTTCATATCCCAAAACAATCCAGATCCTTTTTGATAATCTAATTGCAGTTCAAGTACAAGGCTTTAAGCTACTTTTCAGAGTTTGGAATTCCATGACATAAAATCTACCCCTAGATGCTCAAAGTACTCCAGTATTTTTCTTGACTTCAAGACAAGTTTAGGCTTTGTCAGAGATTTTTTTTCTCTCCCATAGTTTATTTTTGCAAAACACTACATCCTTAATTTACAATTGATTATACTAATAGCAATCCTAAGTGAGAAACTTGAAAGAGAATATGAACATGCAAGTAGATGAGCAAAATATCTAGATGTAATGAAATAACTGAGTTGAACTAATTACATAAATTACTTGTGATCAGATACACTAGATAAGACTCTTTTCCACATTTCCACACATATAATTCATAGTCCTTGCTCAGATAACAAGCATATTATTAGATGACTATCTGGGCTTCAGTGACAAGTTAATGAATACAATAATTTTGCCTATTTATATGTAATACAGAATGAGCTTATATAAGAAAAGAAGAATTTTGTATTCCAAGATAGAATGAAAATGAACAAAATATGTGGGTACTAACTAAATAAATCATTTTTGGGAGGATGATAGGATTGCAACCAAGGCCTTGTGCATGCTAAGCACATACTTTACCAGCAGTATAAGGTAGTTTCTTATGAAATCTAAATACTTACGTCATCTCTTATACTTCCAAACTACGTGAATAAATCAGAAAAGTGTAAGCATCATAGCAGATCTGAAAATAATTCTTGAGCTGTACCATATCAAAAATATTTTTATATGTGAAGGTACTATTTTACAAAGCCTTCTGTACAGACACTAAGTAAAAGAATAGAAGGAAATAGGTTCTGTTATTCAATTATTTCTTCAGATAACTTAATGATTTCACTGTAGTAACAGAAAAGTTATCTGGAATGTAGAAAAAGAAGTTCTCCCAAGAAATGCTCATAATTAAAACCCAGTCATTAGGATTGTAGGATGAAGAAATAAAACAAAGTTGAAATAGTTAACAAGATCTGAGTATATCATTGGCCATCAAAAAGTAAAATAATTGTCATGTGTTCAGTAACAAAAACTTTTCATGCATTAAGTATATCTGGGTATTGCTAGATAACGAGGAAGAGCTAGAGCATATGCTATCAAATAAACATAGTTAAAATTGAGCATTAGAAATCACAGTAAATAATTGTATACTATAACAATAAGTCAGTTTTAATAACTGAAATTGAAATAAATAAAAATATTTATGGGTCATTAACTTCAATCGTGACTAGTTTGCTTTGATAGTAAGCTACTACGCTATGTTAAGATCTGAGAATCAAGGTTCAAAGCCAGCCCAGTCACGAGAGCCCATGAAACTCTTATCTCCAATTACCCATCAGAAAAACTGGAAGTGGAGCTATGGTTCAAAGTGATAGAGTGCTAGCTTTGAGCAAAAGAGCTCGGGGACAGTGCCCACCCAGAATTCAAGCCCCATGACTGACCAAAAACGAACACCCCTTCAAAAAAAAAAACTAAAATTCAACTCACTACAAAGCAAGCCAAATAAGTTAAGTTGACCCTTTGAAATGAAAAGAAATGTGCCAAGAATTTAAAAAACAACTTCCACAAGGTCTTTCTGAAAATGATGATAATCTGATGAAAGGTAAAGTATACAAGCTCATATACCTTGTTCTAATTACAAATTGCTCTAACTACATATGAACTAACTATCCCCTCCCCAAACTCAGTTTTCATAAAAACTCAGTACCAAGACATCAACAACTGGGATGCAGAGAACTATATCTCACCTGATTATTGGTTGGGTCGCATTTACCTAAAATGGTAGCTGGATCTTCAGCTATCAAGAGAGGCTCACTTTTCTCACAGCTCTCCTGGCTGATGAGTGTGTCAGCATAGTTGGGTTGTGGGAAGATTAATTGGCTTTTCCGAGAGTCTGAGGTAAGGCAAACCTCGTGAGAATAGGTCTGCAGGAAAGCACGCACCCCATCCACACCCACAAAGTGTGAAGCCTGCACACCTTGTAACCCACTCGCGTCCTGGAGCAGGCGTGATGTATGCCAGCGTCGAAGTCTGAGCACCAGGAGCACCATGACAAAGATGAGGAAGACACAGGAGACTGTGGTGATGGCCACAACTAGGTAGAGTGTGAGGCCTGACTCATCATGGCTGGTGGGAACCTCCATACTGCCCAAGTCGGCCAGGACATCTGGGATGCTGTCAGCCACAGCCACAGTGAGCGTGACAGTGGCTGACAGGGGGGGCTGGCCATGGTCCTGCACAGCCACCACAAGGCTCTGCTTGAGGCTATCTTTTTCCACAAGTGTCCGAGCAGTGCGCACCTCTCCTGTGTGCAGCCCCACAGAAAACAGCCCTGGCTCACTGGCTTTGAGCAGGCGGTAAGAAAGCCAAGCATTCTGTCCTGAGTCTCTGTCCACTGCTACCACCTTGGTCACCAGATAACCAAGTTCTGCAGAGCGCGGTGCCAGCTCTACACCTGTAGAGCCATCTGTGGGGAGGGTGGGGTATAAGATCTCTGGAGTGTTGTCATTCTGGTCCATCACAAACAGAGTCAGTGAGACATTGCTGCTCAATGGTGGGTCCCCACTGTCACGCGCGGTCACTCCCAGCTGTAGGTTTTGGAACTGCTCATAGTCAAAGGATTGCAGAGCATACAGCACTCCTGTGTCTGAATTGATAGATATATAGGATGACAGAGGTATCCCCTGGATCGTGTCCTCTGCCAGAGAGTAGGTGACTTGGGCATTCTCTTTGCTATCCAGGTCCAGGGCAGTCACCGAGAAGATGGAGGCTCCTCTGGGGTTGTTTTCAGGAATGTAAGCAGAGTAAGAGGAGTGCGTGAAAACGGGAGGGTTGTCATTGTCATCTGCCACATTCAGCAAGAGGTGAGCTTCTGTAGACAAGGGTGGACTTCCTTGATCTTTGGCAGTCAGTGTTATATTGTAGCTCTCAATCTGTTCTCGGTCCAGTTCATTGTTTGTTATCAACTTGTAGTAATTTCCATAAGTCTTTTCTAATTTAAAAGGGAGATTGTTAGGAATGAAACAGAACACCTGGCCATTTTCTCCAGAATCTTGATCTTGCACATTTAGAAGAGCAATCACGGTACCAGGAGGCAAATTTTCTAGCACTGAAGTAATAGAAGAGGTGATAGTTATTTCTGGAGCATTGTCATTCACATCCATGATGGTAATCAAAATCTTAGCAGTGGTCAGCAAACCTCCACCATCTTGGCCTTGAACTTCCATCTCATAGAACCTATGTTTTTCAAAATCCAGAGGCCTTCCTAGTAGAACTTCTCCAGTTCGAGAATTCAGCTGGAAGGTTTCAGAAGCTTTGCTTTCCATATCCCCGAATGAATACATCACTTCACCGTTGGTGCCTTCATCTGGATCTGTTGCATTTACCACCAGCACGCGAGCCCCAGAGCTGAGGTTTTCCGGAACACTCACTTGATACACAGACTTCGTAAACTTGGGTACATGATCATTTACATCGAGGACTACAACGCGAACGGGAACTGCGCCCTTGAGAATGGGCTCTCCTCCATCCAAGGCTGTGAGGAGGAGGTGGTGAGACGCCTCTTTCTCCCGATCCAGGCCTCCCTCCAGCACAAGCTCCGGACTCTTGGTCCCATCAGTTCTGCCTCGTACGTGCAAAGAAAAGTAGCTATTTGGGCTGAGCTGGTAGCTCTGGAGCGAGTTCACCCCCACATCTGGATCCCTAGCGTTAGGAAGAGGAAACCGCGATCCAGGAGTTGCATGCTCACTGACTTTTATCTCTACCTCCTCTTCCCGGAAGCTGGGGGCATTATCATTAATATCAATTATTTCCACCTCCACTCCGTAAATCTTCAAGGTGTCCTCCACAAGAATCTCTATGCTTAAAATGCAGGAGGACACCCTCTCACACAGCTCCTCCCGGTCGATCCTACCAGCCGTGACCAAGCTGCCGCCTCGCGGATTCAGAGAGAAGAGCTGCATCTTTCCTTTGGAGACGATGCGGACTCCGCGCTCCGCCAGCTCCTGGGGCTCCAGCCCCAGGTCCTTGGAGATGTTCCCCACGAAAGACCCTTTGTCTGTCTCTTCTCGCACAGAGTATCGGATCTGCCCGGCTCCAAACTCCCGCAGTGTCCCCAGGAAAATGCACAGGAAAACCAGCCCTCTGCGGTTCAAGCTCTGTGGCAGATTCGCCATGGCAGGGTCGGAGCGGATATTCAGTGCTGTCTCGAGCCCGTTTGTTTTAAGAGTCTGTGTCCACGAGATCCTAGGTGGTTCGCATCAAAAATATATTGGGAAGCGAAGGAAAGTGCTTTATTTCCCAGCATCCGGATGTGTGAGTATCCATCTCATTCTGTTTTGTGTGGTAGAGGTTGGGGAGAGGGACGCAATAGCTCGCTGCCTTGAATTCCCTTATTGGTGAACAGCGTCGCCTAGAGTCCAGTTTTATTGTTGCAACCACTTAGAAAAATGGACTCGCTGATTCCAGAGGAAATTACTAAACTTACCTCTTCGTGAACCCTACATATTCGTGAAGCTAAAAATCGCAAATAATAGTAATGCAATTAACATGATCTTGAAAGCTTACCAAGACATCCTTATGATATGAGTGCTAAAAGATTTTGCTTAATTATATAAAAGGTTAGAAAATATTATTGGAACTGAAAACTTTCAAGTTGATAGTAATTTTTCTGAGTAAAGGGAGTTTGGCATTTGTGGATGTGACATAATTATCAATTATCAGGTACCATGCAGGACTATAATTCTTACCAGAAATAAAAATGAAATGTTTGATAAAATCTGAATGGCATTAGGATTGTAAAAACATCACGATAAAACTATAATTGCATGTTGTATCCTATCCCAAAAAGTATTTTAATGAAAGTCTCTCCTGATAGTTCATATTCATGTGTTTATATGTCCTGTGTATATGGTCCTGGAGGTCCCAGGATCTCAAGCATGCTAACACAAACTTTACCACTGAGCCATACCCTCAACCTTCAAAATTTTTACCTTATCATGTCTTTAACAAGAGGATTGATTAATAACTGAGTGTGTTGCTCTGGGATAGAATGCTGGGCTTCGGGCTGGGAAGGTGGCTCAGTGGTAGAGCACTTGCCTTGCATGCCTGAGGCCCTGTGTTCGATTCCTCAGCACCACATAAGCAAAAAGAAAAACAAGCCGGAAGTGGCACTGTGGCTCAAGTGGTAGAGCGCTAGCCTTGAGCTGAAGAGCTGAGGGACAGTGCCCAGACCCACAGTTCAGGCCCCATGACTGGACCCTCCCCACCCCAAAAGAATGCTGGGCTTCTTGCATGGAAGGCAAGCACTCTGAAACAAAACTTAAGTTTTAGGAGTATAACATATAAGTTTGATATATTTACCTTAGAATTTTTTTTGGGATGGGGTCCGGTCGTGGGTCCTGAACTTTGGGCCAGGATGCTGTCCCTCAGCAATTCAGCTAAAGGCTAGCGCTCTACCACTTGAGCCACAGTGCCACTTCCGGCTTTTTTTCCTGCTTATGTGATGCTGAGGAATCGAACCTAGGGTCTCATGCATGCAAGGCAAGCTCTCTACCACTGAGCCACCTTCCCAGCCCTAGAATTTTTTTTAAATCAAAGGACTGCTTGAACTCTTGAAGTAATGGTGCCGTAGAAGAACACGTTGCATATTGGCTTATAAACAAGCATTAATTAATTACCTGGTTAAAAGTCGTCTTGTCTGCTTCAACACTTGGAGTTAAAATGCTAGCCAAATGCGCAGAAGAGCTATCTTTGTTGAGAATATCCTGTGTGGCTTGACAATCATCAAGGGATGAAACAAAATTAAATTCGGCATTAGTTTGATTTCCAGGCACACACAAATTATATGCGTAGGGTAATGTTCCTTCACAGTAGTTGGGAGGAATCACCGGTCCAGACTTTGAGCTGAGAACAGAGCCAAAGCAGCCTTCCATGGCAGAGTTGGAAGAGTGTCGCAAGCGCAGAGCAATGGCCAGGATGACAGCCAGGAGGAAGAGCACTGAGATCAAGGCCAGGGCACTAACCAAGTAAAACTGCAGCTCTGCCTGAGGGTCAGAGGGGTCAGGATGATCAGTGAAATCTGGTAGCACCTCTTGTAGGCTGTCAGCAAAGACTAGCAGCAGCGTGGCGGTAGCAGAGAGGGGCGGTTGTCCACCATCGCGCACAGCCACCACCAGGCGATGGCGAGTCGCATCCCTGTCACCCAAGGCACGCGCCAAGCGCACCTCGCCGGTGCGCAGCCCCAGGCTGAAGAGGCCGGGATCGCTGGCCTGCAGCACGTGGTACGACAGCCAGGCATTGTGTCCAGAGTCGGCGTCCACCGCCACCACCTTGGTGACCAGGTAACCGGGCTCGGCGGCGCGCGGCACCATGTCGAAGAGCGC
>NW_012267266.1:2123092-2125513 GCF_000151885.1 Dipodomys ordii
CTGAGAAGGGCCAGCGTGAGGTGGTCAGAAGGATTCCTTTGAGCGGCCATTGTTTCCTGGTCACGGAATTCTCCCCAAATCCTCCCTGGACACGTTTTGTATTTCAGCGGGTTCCTTTTTCTTTCGGTGGCGGCAGGAATTCTCGGTCGCTTGAGCTCCTTAAATGCCGGGGTGAGTTTTGGGGTAGCCCAGGAGCCGGTTTGTAGGAGCTGTGGGTCTTTGTGCAGTTGGAGCCCTGATAATCGCGAGCGAGCTGAGACTGCTTCTCCCGGTAGGTGAACAGCGGCGCTCAGAGTCCTAACGAGTTACTGCACCCACTCGAGTGCGTCCTAGCAAACTTGAGTGTGGAGTTACTTTAATTTACACAGATTCTTTGGGGTCTCTGCTAATGTCTTTTGGGGTGAGGAAGTTGGGAGGCCCTCCCAGGGCTTCCGACATGCCAGACAAAGCTACATTCGCTGTCCTCACTCTACTCATATCTTTTAAGTAATTACTATTTGCAGGTGTGTGTGTGTGTGTGTTTTAAACAAACTGGGTAGTAAGCTCAAGTGGAATTAAAGTAGAATAATATGATAATGTTCGGGTAAATATACTACAGATTTGTAACACTTTTAAAACAAGCATGTACCCATTTTAAAACATAGACTATGATTATTTTATATCCTATAAGATGTCAGTTGTATTCAGAAGTGTGTTATAATTTTATTTGAAATTGTGATTGAAATGACCATGTTTTACTTAGCAAACATTCATATAGGGACTGTATTATGCTCCTTATGAAATAATTACTTTTAAAGTTTAGGATTTTGTATTTATTTGTTTAGCTTAAGGATGTGTGAGAGGCTGCCGAAATACTTTTTTCTAAGATAGTTTCATTAGGCCTTAACAAGTCAGTTTTTTGAAAAATGTACACACACACACACACACACATATACACATATATTATTGAGAAATTAACTTGACTTATTTAAATGAATGGAGCAGATAATTACAACCTAAAAGAAACATGATTGCCAACTAAAATTGGATGGTAATGAGAAAAGTATGTATGAGTATTACAAACATGAAAAAGTTAAAAACAAAGATATATTAATGTGGGTTATTTTTTTTTTTTGCTTTTAGTACTGTTTTTTAGTGCTCGATCTAAAACCCAGTGTATGCTAGGCAAGTATTCTACCATGAGCTACACCCTCAACACTGATGTGGGATTTTTAACAAATAAAATTTTATATTCAATAACCTGGGGGCACTGGTGCCCCCATATACATAAAATTTTCTCTTAGGCAGTTTTTAGGTAAGCTCATAGAAAATGCTTCACATATTTTCAATTATGCATCTCCATCAACACAACATAGCTTTTACTCAATCACAAAAGAGGAGAATCTTCACTTCTTTCATATAGAAAACAACTTGTTCAAAATGTTCATTATGTCTTCATGTAAAGAACTGTTCAAAATATTCATTGATTTTCAATGGGACAGGGTTTCATTGTATAGTTTAGGTTGGCCTTGGCCTCCATAGCCACAGTGTGCTGGCATTACAGCTATGTGCTGTTACCCCAGGACAAAGATGCTATATTTTTGCTTCAAAGATCTGAATATAGATACAGAGACTTAAAATAAAGAGGCAATAGCCTTCATTTTTTTCTGAGAAATTAATTATCTTACAATGTGGAAGGAAAGAGACTGAGAAAGAGTATGATTTGACCTCAAAGAAAAAGGACCATACATATAGAAGAAAGGCAAAGGACTAAAAGCAGAAGAAACCATTCCTCTTAGGGTACTTAGGTACCTAGGGTACTTAGGGGAACCAAAAGAATCCTTGGAAATGTGAACAAAGCTTGGAGTCATCTCCCATGTAAAAATAGATGCAGCTATAATTTTGTATACATTCACTATTCATAAATCTGCTGGTCATGTCCTCCATGCTTACAGTTGGAAGAAACTAAAAATGAAGACAACCACCAAAAGACTCCTAAGAGATTATTTGCAATAAATGTTTTCTTAGGAAGGAGTACCTGTTTCAATACTATGTGCTATTTCAGTGATGTGACCTTTTTTTTCTTTCTTTCTTTTTTTTTGTGTGCCAATTGTGGAGCCTGAACACTGGGCCAGGGCACTGTCCCTCAGCTCTTTCAGCTCAAGGCTAGCACTCTACCACTAGAGGCACAGCACCACTTGTGGCCTTTTCTGCTTTATGTAGTGCTAAGGAATCGAACCCAGGGCCTCAAGCATGCAAGTCAAGCACTCTACCACTAAGCCACCTTCCTAGCCCAGTGTATGACATTTTTTTTTTTTGGGTCCGGTCGTGGGGCTGAACTTTGGGCCTGGGCACTGTCCCTCAGCTCTTCAGCTCAAGGCTAGCACTCTACCACTTGAGCCACAGCGCCACTTCCGGTTTTTTTCTTTTTGCTTATGTGGT
>NW_012267266.1:2126683-2130448 GCF_000151885.1 Dipodomys ordii
CCCTGGTCGCGCGCCTGCACAGTGAGCTGGAAGGAGCGCAGCTGCTCGTGGTCGAAGGCGCGCTGGGCGAACACCACCCCGCTGTGCGCGCTCACTGACACGTAGGACGACAGCGCGCCTGGCTCCAGGTCGCTGGCCAGGATGGAGTAGGACACTTGGCCGTTGGGCCCCAGGTCTGGGTCGGAGGCGCTGACTTGGGCGATGGAGGCTCCGGGAGGGTTGTTCTCAGCCACGTGGACCAAGTAAGAAGCCTGGTTGAAAACGGGTGCGTTATCATTGACGTCAGTGACGTGTAGGTTGATATATGTCTTGGAGGAAAGGGGCGGTTTGCCTCCATCTGTGGCGGTGATGGTAAGATTGTACTCTGGGTCCCGCTCTCGGTCTAGCACTCCATCTGTCACCAGTTTGTAGTAGTTAGTAGTAGAAGAATGAATCTTGAAAGGAAGATCTTTTTCTATTTCGCACTTGACTTCCCCATTTCCTCCGAAATCCCCATCCCGCGTTTTGAAAATGGCAACAACTGTTCCTGGAGGGGAATCCTCTAAAATATGATCCGAGAGAGAAGTGAGGATAATTTCGGGGTGGTTGTCATTTTCATCTAGGATTTCTATTATGACTTTGCACTGGGAAGAGAGACCACCTCCATCCTTTGCTTCTACTTCCATGGTGTATCTGTCCACATCTTCATAGTCCAGTGACCGGTTATTCTTGATCATACCAGTTTTCTCATCCAGTGAGAACGTGTGTCTCGTGCTCTGGGCTGTGCTTCGGAAGTAATAGCTGATCTCTGCATTGGGTCCCTCATCTTTATCAGTGGCCATCACTTGCAACACTGGGGATCCTGGGAGTAGACTTTCACTAACGCTGATTCTATATTCGTCTTTGCTGAACACCGGGGGGTTGTCATTGATGTCCTTTACAGCTATTTCTATTTGAGTGGTGGCACTTTGTGGTGGTTCCCCTCCGTCCAAGACAGTCAAGATCAGGCGATGAGATCTCTGCTCTTCCCTGTCTAGGAGTTTCTCTAGAGATAACTCTGGGAACTTGTCACCATCAGAATTAATTCTGACCACCAATGAGAAATAAGGGTTAGGACTTATCTGGTAATCTTTAATTGAGTTTAAGTTTATATCTGGGTCGGTAGCAGGATCTAGGGATATTCGTGTACCAATGGCCATAGATTCAACAATTTCCAATTGTATTTTCTTTTTATCAAATTGTGGAGCATTGTCATTAATATCCTCAATCATCACAACGAGATGGAAGATATTTAAAGGGTTTCCCACCACGGCTTCCAGCTGCAACTCACACGTTTTTCTCTCCCCACATATCTGCTCGCGGTCTATGCGGTCCTTCACCACCAAGTCCCCGCTCCCCGCGTCCACGCTGAAGTGCAGCTTCTCGGCGCTGACTCGCAGCTTGCGAGCAGACACTTCTGGGACGCTGAGCCCCAGATCTTTGGCGAGGTTCCCCACCACCGAACCCCGGGGCAGCTCCTCGGGAATGGAGTAGCGGACGGGCTGGCAGAGCCCGGGGTAGAACAAAGACAGCAGGAAAGGAAGGAGTACCTGGCCGGGGCGGGGGCGTTGTCCCTGCGCGCAGCTCCCTCCCATTGCTCGCTCTGGCTTCAGGGTTGGAGACTGATGTCTACCGAGGCGGAAGAGCATTCGGCCCAGGACAGGCGCAGCCTAATTTCGGGGCTGGAGTCCTTTTACGTGGCCTCCGTGAGTGAGAGATTTTCTCTCTGTGTGTGTTGGTGGTTGTGCAGGAAATTCTCAGCTATGGACTTTGGGATCCGGGTGTCAAAGCTTGCTCTACGTTGGGCGACAGCGGCGCCCAGAGGCTCTACGCAGAACTACAGTCTGGCTTGGGTTGAATTCCTCACTTTCGAAATGTACACATTGTTCTTAGAAAGTTACCCGAAATTTTTAAGCTCAGCATAGAAGTAGACTTGATATTTATATATTTAGTATTTCAATAAATATTGCTAGCCCCAAATTTACACAACAAAAAGAATACTATATTTTATATTGTGTGCTTCAAGAACGGATGAACCAGCTGCCACATTGACCAACATAAAGGCAATCTCTCTTCAGTTCAGACCACACTCCCAACTTACTCTGAGGCAAATTAAAAATGTACCATTTCAATCAAACCTTCTTTTTAAAACGATGTATTAAGATCAAGAATTTTGTCTTATAACCTATTAGGTTTCTATAATCTGTTATCAATGCACAATACACCTACTAAGTTCAGGAAAACTAGATTTCTCCATTTTCATACCCTGCCCAGGCATCCATCCAGGTAGCAGTGCATTCTTGCTTGAAAGGCAAGTGCTATTTCTGCAGTATAGGACAATAATTATTTACCATATTGTAACCAATATCTACATTCTTATATTATCTTAAAATCAATACACATCTCAATGCTTATCAATACTAAGTATAAAAGGCAACCTCCAGGAGAGAAATTTAAAATGGGTGAGGGTGGCTCACACCTTAATCCTAGCTACTCAGGAGGCTGAGATCTGAGGATCACAGTTCAAAGCCAGCCCAGGCAGGAAAGTCCATGAGACTCTTATCTCCAATAATGACTAGAAAACCGGAAGTGGCACTGTGGCTCAAGTGGTAGAGTGTTCATCTTGTGCTGAAGAGAACAAGGACAGCACCCAAGCCCAGAGTTCAAGCCCCATGACTGACAAATTTTTTAATGGCAATTTTCCTGCTGAATGATTAAATATGACCCTAAAAGATACTTTGCTTTTGTTCCCTACTAGCTTAAAGTAAAGTGTGTGTGTGTGTGTGTGTGTATGTGTGTGTGTGTGTGTTGCTCCAGATGGAGCCTGAGGCTCTACCACTAAGCTAACTCCTTATACTCAAAAAATATTGACTAAGCTAACTACTTATCCTCAAAAAATATTGATTTAATTAAAAAGTCTTTATGCCATGAAGGGTTTCTAATTATACTCCCTACGTTCTTATTAGTAAAATACAAGATGTTTGAAAAGTGTCAATGACAAAGAAAATAAATCTCTATTTCCACACAAAACTAGCAGTCATTCACCTATGGATCATATGTTTAGAATTTTTAGTCAAGTTCAAAGTTTATTTTCAGATAGTCTCCTGGAATGTCTTTTATGACTTGAAAATTTGATATTATGTTTAAAAGATAATCTTTTCCTCCTTGCTAAATGCCAGTAAAATATTTTAGAATCTCTATATCATCTCGTGAATATATTCCTAAAATACCCATATACAGACTCATTTTTGTAGCCTCAAAGGTTGGAAAACCGAGCCAAAGATCACAAAGATCTGAAAAGTAATTCATTTTATCCTTTCACAGGGTTTAGTCTTAGCAATTTTTATTGCACAAGTTTATACCATAGGAAAAAGAAGTGTCTGCTTTATAACCTGACATTACAACATTAGAAAATTCTAATCTTTGATGATACCAGCAGAGAAAGGAAGCTACTGTCACCACTGAAAATGCTTCTCTAGCTGGGTGCTGGTGGCTCACACTTGTAATCCTAACTACTCAGGAGACTGAGATCTGAGGATCATGGTTTGAAGTCAGACCTGGCAGGAAAGGCTGTAAGACTCTTATCTTCAATGAACTACCAATGATTCAGTAATGGAGTTGTGGCTCAAGTGCTAGAGTGCTAGTCCTGAGTGAAAAAGCTAAGGTACATTACCCAGACTCTGAGTTCAAGCCCCACTATGGACACACACACACACACACACACACACACACACACACACACACACA
>NW_012267266.1:2132228-2139302 GCF_000151885.1 Dipodomys ordii
TGCGCGCTCACCGACACGTAGGACGACAGCGCGCCTGGCTCCAGGTCGCTGGCCAGGATGGAGTAGGACACTTGGCCGTTGGGCCCCAGGTCTGGATCCCACGCTGAGACTTGGATTATGGAGGCACCGGGCTGGTTGTTTTCTGGGATGTGGACGAGGTAGGCGGATTGTTGGAAAGTCGGCGCGTTGTCGTTAACGTCAGTAACCTGCAGAGTGATGACTGCGCTGGAGGAGAGGGGCGGCTTGCCCCTGTCCGTGGCTGTGATGGTGACATTGTACTCTGGGGTTTGTTCCCGGTCCAGGGTTCTATCTGTCATCAACTTGTAGTAATTATTGGAAGAAGAATGAATCTTAAACGGGTTATGGTTGCTTAAACTACATGCAACCTCTGCGTTTTCCCCAGAATCTCGGTCCCGTATTTTGAAGAGGGCCACCACCATTCCAGGAGGGGAATCCTCCAAAATCTTATCGGAAAGAGAAGTGATGATTATTTCTGGGCGGTTGTCGTTTTCATCTAGGACTTCTATGATTACTTTACACTGTGAGGAGAGCGATCCTTTGTCCCTTACTTCCACGTCTATGGTATACCTTTCTACTTCTTCGAAATCCAAGGGCTGACGAGTTATAATGTCTCCTGTGTTGGAATCCAGGGAGAACACGTGCGTGGCTTTGTCAGCCGCACCAAGGAAGGAGTAGGTGAACTCTGCATTGATGCCCTCATCTTGGTCACTTGCCCTTACCCTTAAGACAGAGGTGCCTGGACGTACGTCCTCCCGAAGGCTGACTCTGTACACGTCCTGGCTGAACAGCGGGGGGTTATCGTTGGCGTCCACCACCAGGACTTGAATCTGAGTGGTACCGCTTCGAGGCGGGTCCCCACCGTCTAAGGCTGTCAGCACTAAATGATGGCTGCCCTGAGTTTCTCGGTCCAGAAACTTCTGCAATACTAACTCTGGATATTTGCCACCATCCGGATTGTCTTTCACCAACAATGAAAAATACTCACTAGGACTTAGTTGGTATGTTCTTAGTGAATTCACATTAATATCCGGATCTTTGGCAGACTCGAGAATCGTTCCCATCCCAGGGCTGACAGATTCGCTTATTTCTAAGGTTATTTCGTCTTTACGGAATTGCGGAGCATTGTCATTAATATCCTCAATCATCACAACGAGATGGAAGATATTTAAAGGGTTTCCCACCACGGCTTCCAGCTGCAACTCACACGTTCTTCGCTCCCCACATATCTGCTCGCGGTCTATGCGGTCCTTCACCACCAAGTCCCCGCTCCCCGCGTCCACGCTGAAGTGCAGCTTCTCGGCGCTGACTCGCAGCTTGCGAGCAGACACTTCTGGGACGCTGAGCCCCAGATCTTTGGCGAGGTTCCCCACCACCGAACCCCGGGGCAGCTCCTCGGGAATGGAGTAGCGGACGGGCTGGCAGAGCCCGGGGTAGAACAAAGACAGCAGGAAAGGAAGGAGTACCTGGCCGGGGCGGGGGCGTTGTCCCTGCGCGCAGCTCCCTCCCATTGCTCGCTCTGGCTTCAGGGTTGGAGACTGATGTCTACCGAGGCGGAAGAGCATTCCAACAAAGGAACAGCCCAGTTTGGGAGCTGGGAACGAGTGTGCCGTGCGGGGTCTGTGCAGTCCGGAGTCTGTGTGTATGAGAGGGTTTCCTTCTGTTTGCTTTGGTGACTGTGCAGGAGATTCTCGGCGACTGGCTGAGGTATCCTAGGCATTAAGCCTGCTCTGCACTGGCCGACAGCGGCGCCCAGAGGCTTCATGTGGAACTACAGTCTGGCTTTTCTTTAGGTAATCTTTTATTTCTTGAAAAAGTATAAATTGATAGTCCAAAATATTTGAATGTCACTCCTCAGTAACTCCTTCGTGGAGGAACATTTTCCATCACAACTACTATGCTATATCTTGACAGGTATATTTTGACACACATCCTTATATGTCAAATGTTTATATTAGTTTTGGATAGATAAATGTGTTTCAAGTTTTAAAAAAGGCATAAAAAGAGTAGCAAGTGAAATTGTACAGATCTTCTATCTCATGGCTCACTGCTATCCAAATCCTCCACCCAGAGGAAATCACTGTTGTTCCTTTTAAGAGTAATTATCTATGAAACTGTAAGTACTGAAGAGAAATCTTCATTTGTCTTCAACCTTAGCCTATATTTAGTTAAAGTAAATAAGTCTTCATCCACATTTATGTATAGGAATGTTAATGCAACCATGCAGGATCTTGTTTTTCCATACAGGATCTTCTGTATTGCTTTTTAAAATAATTCTATTTACAATGGCTTACAATAGCCATGAAATCAAAAGTCTGGTTTTTAAATGTGTTTTTCCAAACAACGTATTCAGATATATGCACAAGGATTTGACTCTGGTAGAAATTTAGAATAGTAGTTTCAATGGTTTACTAGTTTAATATTATCCATAAATAATCCTCAAGAGTGTGGCCACCTTCCACATGCCTTTTGTTAGCCAAATGTTGATGCCATGTACAAATCATGGTCTCATACACTGTAGGTCACTATTGGACTATTAGTAACAAATCAAATGATCTAACCAAACATCCTTACCTTTATGCAACCAAATGCTCACATGGATAAGTCCACTGATGATTTGCCTAAAATAGTTTTGTGTACTTCTTTCCTTTTTTTTAAAGCTCCTGCAGAATTGGCATTTTCTCTTCACTTGTAGTTTACTTGGGGGTCTAAATTTCTTCATTTGAGTATTTCAGGTAGGTTTTCCTTCCTTTACATGTGAGAGCTTCTGAAGTACTCATGCCAACAACTCACTCCTGTTTTGGGGAACATGCACAAGTTTGTCTCCCCAGTCCATATTGATTTTTAGCTTTAGTGATTGGAGGATTTAATTTTATTTAAAGACAAAGACAGCAGAACTCTTAAGTCTACTCAACTAAACCTTGTATAAACACTTTAGAATCCCCATTGAGCAAAGAAACTCAAATAAAAATGCTTACTTTTCACATGGTAGTATGAAATTAGATAACCAAAAAGATGATGCAGTGTTAACAAGTATGGCTGCTAGTACATATTTTGAATTGTTGACAATGAAATATTTAAGTTTATAGGAAGTATATGTAACTTCAACTATCACCACAAGGTATAATAAACAAAATACAACCAGAGAAGCCTATTTTCCTCCCTGGAAAAACAGCCATGAGTAACCTTGGGCTTGGTGTGTTTCCAGTGAGGGTTATCATTTGTTTCCAACCATTACCTATGTTTACCAGACTCACCTTCAAAAGAGAGCTCAGGTTGTCTACAGAGGCAGAGTTTCAGTATGTGTCGACTCAGAAGAACATACAAATCAACAGACACTCTATATGGAAGTCTCTTTTAGGAACTGTCAACTTTGTACTCAGGAACTACAAAAAATAAGGTCCTAAAATTTAAGGTGCGGCTCAAGTGGTAGCATGCCAGCAATCCTTGAATGAAAATGCCAGGCAAGAGCATAAGGCCTTGAGTTCAAGCCTTACTACAGGTACCAATCCCCCCATAAATACAAGGTTCTTCAAAGCTAATCATAATTTATGATAACAGATCTTCATTAGGACTAAGTGAATTTTATCAGTAAGGTTTTGATTCTGGTTAAGTATTGATAATCAAATTCTACTTGCCTCTTGCAAGTCATTGAAATTTAGAGGAAAGTTATTTTTAAAATATTTAAAATTTCTATCACCATACTGCAAACCTAAAAGTGAAATTAACCATAACTGTTTAGAGAAAAACAAAAATGGAACTCACTGGAACCAAAGGCGAGTCTTCTATTGGAAACTTCGAATCATCTAATAAAGACAAAGGATCCTTTTTCTCACAGCTCTCCTGGCTGATGAGCGTGTCTGCATAGTTGGGCTGTGGAAAGATCACGTGACTCTTTCTTGAGTCTGCAGTGAGTGAGACTTCATGGGAATAGGTCTGTAGAAAAGCACGCACACCATCCGCACCCACAAAGTGCGAGGCTGGCAGGCCAGCCAATCCTTCTCCAGGAGCCTGGGTCAGGTGTGACTTGTGCCAGCGTCGAAGTTTGAGTGCCAGCAGCATGATGACAAAGGCAAGAAAGACACAGGAGACCACAGCCACCGCCACTACTAGATAGAGTGTGAGGCCTGAGGTGTCAGAGTCCTGTGGGGGCTCAAGGTTGACTAAGTCTGCTAGGACATCCGGGATGCTGTCAGCCACAGCCACAGTGAGTGTGACAGTCGCTGAGAGAGGGGGCTGGCCATGGTCCTGCACAGCCACCACCAGGCTCTGCTTGAGCACATCTCTGTCTAGCAAGGCCCTTGCTGTACGCACCTCACCTGTGTGCAGACCTATAGAGAACAGCCCTGGCTCGCTGGCCTTAAGCAGGCGATAGGAAAGCCAAGCATTCTGTCCTGAGTCTCTATCAATGGCCACCACCTTGGTTACTAGGTAGCCAGGCTCTGCGGAGCGGGGCGCCAGCTCTACCCCAGTGGAGCCATCCATGGGGAGAGCAGGATACAAGATCTCTGGAGTATTGTCATTCTGGTCCAGCACAAACACAGTCAAGGACACGTTGCTGCTGAGGGGTGGGTTCCCGCTGTCACTGGCAGTCACCTGCACCTGCAGTTGTTGAAACTGCTCATAGTCAAAGGATCGGAGTGCATATAGGATGCCGGTGTCTGAGTTGATGGATAAATAGGAGGACAGTGGTGTCCCTTGGATGTTATCTTCAGCCAGAGAGTAAATGATCTGGGCATTCTCTTTGCTGTCTGGATCAAGAGCTGTCACTGAGAAGATGGAGGCACCCCTGGGGTTGTTCTCAGGGACATAGGTAAAATAGGAGATGTGAGAGAAGGTGGGTGCATTGTCATTGATGTCTGCCACTTGCAGGGTGAAGTGAGCTTCTGTTGATAGAGGTGGGTTTCCACCATCTGTGGCTGTAACTGTGATGTTGTAAGAGGATACTTGTTCCCTGTCAAGGGCTCTGTGTGTCACCAGCCTGTAGTAACTGTCAATCGACTTCTCTAATTTAAATGGTAGATGCCCGGAGATGGCACAAGTTACTGCTCCATTCTGTCCAGAGTCTAAATCGTGCACGTTTAAAAGGGCAATGACAGTTCCCAAAGGTGAATCTTCTGCCACGGGACTAAAGAGAGAGGTGATGGTCACTTCTGGGCTGTTGTCATTTACATCTTCTACTGTAACCAACACCTTGGCGGTTGCAAGATATGCTCCTCCATCCTCTGCTTGTATTTCTAGTTTGTAGAAGCTCGTTTCTTCATAATCTAGTTTTTCTGATATTTTTATTTCCCCGGTATTTTTGTTTAGTTGGAATTTCACCAGCTGTGTGTCAGGTAATTTTCGGAATGAATATGTCACTTCTCCATTGGCTCCTTCATCCTTGTCGGTGGCAGTGACTGTTAGTAACCTAGTGCCTACTGGCAAATTCTCTGGAACATTCACTCGGTATTCAGGCAAGGTGAAGACTGGCGCGTTATCATTTGTATCGAAGACAGTCACAGTGATGAGGGCAGTGCCAGATCGAAGGGGAGTCCCCCCATCCGTGGCCGTCAGAACCAAGTGGTGAATAGCCTCTTCCTCCCGATCGAGGGCGCGCTCTAGCACCAGCTCCGGGTACTGGACCTCATCGGAGCGTGTCTGCACTTCCAGCGAGAAGTGCTTGTTGGGGCTGAGCTGGTAGCTCTGTAGGGAGTTCACACCCACGTCGGGATCAATAGCTTCCGGGAGAGGAAAGCGCATCCCTGGAGCAACATTTTCGTTAATTTTTACATCTAGATTCTCTGCTTGAAATTTTGGGGCATTATCGTTGACATCAGTTACTTCTACTTCTATCCCGAAAAGTTTGACCCTGTCTTCCACAAGGATGTTAAAGTTCACCAGACACCGGGGGCTCTGGGCGCAGAGCTCCTCCCGGTCGACCCTGCCCGCGGTGACCAGGCTGCCGCTCCGCGGGTTGAGAGAGAAAAGCTGCGTCCTACCTCTGGAGACGATGCGGACTCCGCGCTGCGCCAGCTCCCGGGGCTCCAGTCCCAGATCCGTGGAGATGTTCCCCACGAAGGAGCCTTTCTCTAACTCCTCAGGAACCGAGTAGCGGATCTGCCGGGCTCCGGACTCCCAGGGCATCCACAGGAAAAAACTGAGAAGGGCCAGCGTGAGGTGGTCAGAAGGATTCCTTTGAGCGGCCATTGTTTCCTGGTCACGGAATTCTCCCCAAATCCTCCCTGGACACGTTTTGTATTTCAGCGGGTTCCTTTTTCTTTCGGTGGCGGCAGGAATTCTCGGTCGCTTGAGCTCCTTAAATGCCGGGGTGAGTTTTGGGGTAGCCCAGGAGCCGGTTTGTAGGAGCTGTGGGTCTTTGTGCAGTTGGAGTCCTGATAATCGCGAGCGAGCTGAGACTGCTTCTCCCGGTAGGTGAACAGCGGCGCTCAGAGTCCTAACGAGTTACTGCACCCACTCGAGTGCGTCCTAGCAAACTTGAGTGTGGAGTTACTTTAATTTACACAGATTCTTTGGGGTCTCTGCTAATGTCTTTTGGGGTGAGGAAGTTGGGAGGCCCTCCCAGGGCTTCAGACATGCCAGACAAAGCTACATTTGCTGTCCTCACTCTACTCATATCTTTTAAGTAATTACTATTTGCAGGTGTGTGTGTGTGTGTGTTTTAAACAAACTGGGTAGTAAGCTCAAGTGGAATTAAAGTAGAATAATATGATAATGTTCGGGTAAATATACTACAGATTTGTAACACTTTTAAAACAAGCATGTACCCATTTTAAAACATAGACTATGATTATTTTATATCCTATAAGATGTCAGTTGTATTCAGAAGTGTGTTATAATTTTATTTGAAATTGTGATTGAAATGACCATGTTTTACTTAGCAAACATTCATATAGGGACTGTATTATGCTCCTTATGAAATAATTACTTTTAAAGTTTAGGATTTTGTATTTATTTGTTTAGCTTAAGGATGTGTGACAGGCTGCCGAAATACTTTTTTCTAAGATAGTTTCATTAGGCCTTAACAAGTCAGTTTTTTGAAAAATGTACACACAC
>NW_012267266.1:2146382-2151512 GCF_000151885.1 Dipodomys ordii
CTCTACCACTTGAGCCACAGCACCACTTCCAGCTTTTTTCTTTTTTGCTTATGTGGTGCTGAGGTATCGAACCCAGGGCCTCATGCATGCAAGGCAAGCACTCTACCACTAAGCCACCTTCCCAGCCCATAAAAGATCTTCAAATACAAACAATGTCTATAAATTTGTGCTCTGGAAAGCACCATCTTAGTGGAATGTTTGCTTGTCATAGAAATAGAAGAATGGGAAAAGCAATACTCAATAAACTTCAGGAAGAAAAATCCAATTGGGAAGTTAGTAGTAAACCACTGTAATCAAGTAACCCAATCCAAATTCCCCATTCAAGCATGATGATGAGAACTGTTCCAGGATGACTATGTTAATTATGAGAAAGCAATTTTACCAGACTAACTAAAATGCCCTCTTTTAGGTGTTGGGGTGAAGATTAGGCTAAGTGAAAACTTTGATGGCTCACACTTATTATTGTGAGTACTGGGACACCTAACATAGATGAATCACACACAGGCATGCATCTGGGCAGGAATTAAGGTCTTATCTAAAAAAATGAAGCAAAAATTAGGGCTGGGTGCTTGTCTCAGGAGTATGAATGCCTGCTGATCAAGCCTAAAGCCCTGAATTTAAGCCCCAATACTGCCAAAAGAGAGAAAAATGGTTGGAAATATATAATTATTATTGCTGCTATTATTATCATCAATTAATGCTATCTTAAAGTAGGAATACTTGATAATTGTCATAAACAGAAAGAAAAAATAGAACTCACAGGAACCAAAGGAGTGTCTTCAATAGGAAACCTGGAGTCAACTGAATCACCCAGAGGCTCACTTTTCTCACAACTTTCCTGGCTGATGAGCATGTCTGCATAGTTGGGCTGAGGGAAGATTAGGTGGCTCTTTCCAGAGTCAGCTGTGAGAGAAAACTCCTGGGAATATGTCTGCAGGAAAGCTTGCACCCCATCCACACCCACAAAGTGTGAGGCAGGCACACCAGTCAACCTGCCATTTGTAGTCTGCAGCATACTTGAGGCGTGCCAGCGACGTATCCTGAGCATCAGCAGCACAAGAACAAAGGCCAAGAAGACACAGGAGACCACAGCTACTGCCACTACCAGGTAGAGTGTAAGATCAGAGTCCTCCAGGTCATCAGGAGTCTTGATACTGCCCAAGTCTGCCAAGACATCAGGGATGCTGTCAGCCACTGCGATGGTGAGCGTGACAGTGGCTGAGAGAGGGGGCTGACCATGGTCCTGCACAGACACCACCAGGCTCTGCTTGAGCACATCTCTGTCCAGAAAGGCCCTTGCTGTGCGCACCTCACCTGTGTGTAGCCCCACCATGAAGAGTCCTGGCTCACTGGCCTTGAGCAGGCGGTAGGACAGCCAGGCATTCTGTCCTGAGTCCCTGTCTACTGCCACCACCTTGGTCACCAGATAACCAGGCTCTGCAGATCGGGGTGCTAGCTCCACTCCAGTAGAGCCATCTGTAGGGAGGGCCGGGTACAGGATCTTGGGAGTGTTGTCATTCTGATCCAGCAGGAAGAGATTCAGGGACACATTGCTGTTGAGTGGTGGGTTCCCATTATCATGTGCCTTCACCTGCATTTGCAGATGTTGAAACTGCTCATAGTCAAAAGACTGCAATGCATAGAGTGCACCAGTGTCAGAGTTGATGGAGATATATGAGGATAGTGGTGCCCCCTGGATGGTGTCCTCCACCAAGGAGTAAGTAATCTTAGCATTCTCATTGTCATCCAGGTCATGGGCAGTCACAGAGAAGATGGAGGTGCCTCTGGGGTTGTTTTCTGGGAGGTAGACTGAGTAGGAGGCTTGAGAGAAGGTAGGAGGATTATCGTTGATGTCAGTCACATACAGGGTAACATGAACTTCTGTGGATAGGGATGGGGTTCCTCTGTCTGTTGCAGTCACTGTAATGTTATATTCAGATGCCATTTCTCGATCAAGGTTTTGGGTTGTCAACAATCTATAATAATCGTCTCCTGAATTTTCTAATTTAAAAGATGGATTTTCCTGAATAGAACAGACAACTTGACCATTCTTCCCTGAGTCTTGGTCATGCGCATTGAAAAGAATGAGTACTGTTCCTGGAGGAGCATCTTCTCTTACTGGGCTAAATAGAGAGGTAATGGTCACTTCCGGTCTGTTGTCATTGACATCTTCCACCATAATTAGCACTTTGGTTCTCCCCTTCAATCCTCCACCATCTTCGGCCTGCATTTCCATTTCATATGAAGAACATTCTTCATAATCTAGAGGTTTTGCTACAAAGATTTCCCCAGTATCTTCATCAAGATGGAATAAGGGAGATTGTTTTTCATTAACTTTGCGGAATTTATACACCACTTTTCCATTGGCTCCCTCATCCGGGTCACTAGCTCTAACTGTAAGCAGCAGGGTGCCCGGGGGCACATTCTCAAGGACTTTGACTCGGTACATGGGCTGAGCAAAAACCGGGGCATTGTCGTTTGTATCCAACACTGTCACCTGGATGCGCACTGTGCTGGAGCGGCGAGGGTCGCCGCCATCGGAGGCGGTGAGGACCAGGTGGTGAATGGCCTCTTCCTCTCTGTCCAGGGCTCGCTCCAGCACCAGCTCTGGGTTTAAGGTTCCGTCGTCTCCGGTTTGCACATCCAGAGAGAAGTGGTGGTTGGGGCTGAGCTGGTAGCTCTGCAGGGAGTTCACGCCCACATCCGCGTCAGCAGCTTCTGGGAGTGGATAGCGCGCGCCAGGAGCGGCGATTTCACTAATTTTCACTTCCAGGTTTTCGGCCTCAAATTTTGGAGCATTGTCGTTGATATCAGTTACTTCTACCTCTATTCCGTAAAGTTTCACTCTGTCCTCAACCAGGACTTTAAAGGTTACGAGACACCGGGGGCTCTGGGCGCAGAGCTCCTCCCTGTCGATCCTGCCCGCGGTGACCAAGCTGCCGCTCCGCGGGTTGAGAGAGAAAAGCTGCGTCCTACCTCTGGAGACGATGCGGACTCCGCGCTGCGCCAGCTCCCGGGGCTCCAGTCCCAGGTCCTTGGAGATGTTCCCCACGATGTAGCCCTTTTCTCTCTCTTCCGGCACCGAGTAGCGGATTTGACTGGCCCTGGCCTCCCACAGCGTCCCCAGGAGCGCGCATAAGAGGGTCAGTCTTCTGCAATACTGACGTTCCGTTGGCGCAGCCATTGTTGCTTTGCTACGGAATTTTTTCAGAATGCTCTTTGTGCATTTGGTTCGTCAGGGTCTTCTTTTCCTCCTGTAAAGTCTGACGATCTTCTTTTTCCTAGATGAGAGCCAGAGTGTCCCCAAGTTAAGAGGTTTTGTTGCAGCCCAAGTGCCAGTTTGTCAGAAATGCGGGGCTTTGTGTAGTTGCAGAGCTGGAAATCCTGGTGTAGCTCTGCTTTTCTTAGAGTTGGTGAACAGCGGCACTCACAGTCCTAAATGGTTACTACACCAACTGAGAACCTTGACTGAAATTTCCCCCTTTGTTTTTTGAGATGGGGGTCTCACAGAGACGGATCGGTCAGGTTGGGCTGGGATGCTTGGGATCAAGCGATTCTCCTGCCTCAGTTTCTGAGTAGCTAGTTCTTAACCCCTGTAAGCCACAGCACCCCAGAAGATATGCAGTATTTGATTATCGATGATGAAAACATGCTTCTCTTCTCATCATGATTTTAGATTTTTCTATTTTTAAAATTGCATTTATTTTTTAAAAAGTAGAATGAAATTTCTTATCACTAGAAGTCCAATGCACTATCCATTGCACCACAGAGCCACCTTAAAATTTCTGTAAGTATTAAATCACTAGGTTTTATTTTTTTCTACTTCATATCAACTTTTTGGTAGAATTCTACATGCTCCAGATATGTAAATAGTTGTAATTTTATGGTGTGTCATTTACTTCAATGTCTTTTCAACTTTCAGAAGTAATTACTGTGTGTAATCCTCTTTGGAAACACATTTATATTTTAAATGTTTATACTTTTACTATGTACTATACATTATTGAAAACTATTGAATGAGCATATGGATAGATTATACACTTTGAAATTATTTTATAAGGTTATTTTGATGGTAAAATTCCCGGGGAAAGGTTTCTTTAAAAGTTTTGTGTAGTAAAAATATTTTTAAGCAGGCAATGGATTTTCTTACTATTGCTAAATTTTGCAGAATTATTTTTGTAATTAATCTTTTCTACTACTTCAAATGTTTAGTTTTACTTTAGTCTTCTGTGTAGCTAATTGATGCATGCACAAGAAAATGCAAATTAATATAAAGGGAAGAGCAGATATGATTTTCATTACCATTCTCCATCAAGAAGTAATACTTTTCTTTTGTCAGACTGAAGGTGGTACCTGAAACTTCAAGTATGCTAGGCAAGTGTATGTAATTGAGTTACATACCAGTAAGGGCTGGAGTGTAACTCAATGGGAAGAGCTTGCCTAGCATGTAGTCATGGGTTCAATTCTAAGCATTACAAAGAAGGAGAGGGAAGAAGAGGAAAAGAAGAGGAGGGACAGGAGAAGGAAAGGGGGAATGGGGAAGAGAAAAAGAGAGAAATAATGAAATTTAAGAGTGGTCTTAAACATCTGGGCACTGGTGGCTCATCCATGTAATTCTAGCTACTCAAGAGGCTGAGATGTGAGACTGCAGTTCCAAGCCAGCCCAGATAGGAAAGCCTGTGAAACTCATCTTCAATAAACTTCCAAAAAATCAAAGTGAAGCTGTGGTCAAGTGGAAGAATGTTAGTCTTGAGCAAAAGATTCAAGGCTAACACCCAGGCCTTGAGTTCAACTCCCAGGACTAGCACAAACACAAAACAGTGGTCTCAAACTTCTTATTTTAAAGGTTATTTAAAGCTACATGATAATCGAGAGCAAAGAACACAACATATAGAAACACACTATTAAAAAGTAAAGCTTGCAGTCCTGTCATCCTAGCTACTCAGGAGGCTGAGATCTGAGGATCATGGTTCAAAGCCAGCTTGTGCAGAAATGTTCCCATGAGACTCTTTTTTTTGGGGGGGGGGTCCGATCGTGGGGCCTGAACTCTGGGCCTGGGCGCTGTCCCTCAGCTCTTCAGCTCAAGGCTAGCGCTCTACCACTTGAGCCACAGCGCCACTTCCGGCTTTT
>NW_012267266.1:2151562-2152269 GCF_000151885.1 Dipodomys ordii
ATTTCAAATATGATCCTAGTTATGAAAATGAAGCCATTTACCAAGAGAAACTAGGGTATTAAAGACACAAAAATGAAACTTACCGGGATTAGAGTCTCAGGATGTGAAGTCAAGTCATCTCCATCATGGAGTGGAAGAATTAAGGCCCCAGGAGAACTACTGCCAACTACATCTTGAGTGGAATTACATTTTAGGAAATTTAGCTCTGTCTTGCCCATTTGTGTAACACACAGATTGTAGGAGTAAGGTAGAGTCCCCTCATTGTAGTTGAGAGAAACCCCTGGTCTAGACTTAGAACAGAGTCTAGATTGAAAGCAGCCCCAGGTGGAGAGGCTGGAGGAGTATCTTAGTCGAAGGGCGATGGCCAGAATTATGGCCAGGAGGAAGAGCACGGAAATCAAGGCCAAAGCCACAACCAGATAAAACTGTAGCTCCGCCTGGGGGTCTGAGGGCACAGGAATATCCCTTAGATCGGGCAGTGCTTCTTGTAGGCTATCAGCGAATACCAGGAGTAACGTGGCAGTAGCTGAAAGGGGCGGCTGTCCACCATCATTAACCACTACCAGAAGACGCTGGCGGGCCGCGTCCTTGTCATTCAAAGCACGCGCGGTGCGGACCTCGCCGGTGCGCAGCCCCAGGCTGAAGAGGCCGGGATCGCTGGCCTGCAGCACGTGGTACGACAGCCAGGCATTGTGTCCAGAGTCGGC
>NW_012267266.1:2163107-2227786 GCF_000151885.1 Dipodomys ordii
GCTCTACCACTTGAGCCACAGCGCCACTTCCGGCTTTTTTCTTTTTGCTTATATGGTGCTGAGGAATCGAACCCAGGGCCTCAGACATGCAAGGCAAGCACTCTACCACTGAGCCACCTTCCCAGCCCCCCCATGAGACTCTTATCTCCAATTAACCACTCAAAAACCAAAAGTGATGCTGTGGTAGAGCCCTACCCTTGAGCAAAAGAACTCAGGGACAGCACTCAGGCCCTGAATTCAAGCCTCACAACTGAAAAAGAAAAGCAAAAAACACAATGTGTAAAGAAGCTATTATCAAAAGGAAAACTAACAAAATGATTTATACTATATAATGGCAACTTTGAAGTATGACAGACTGTAGTTTTTGCCTTAAAAATGTAATAACTCAGAATTTTCTTTCCTTCTTACAGGAATGATGGGAAACATCTGGTTACTTAATGTTTAGGGCTCCAAATTCTAAGACAAATCTGGTATCTTTTTACCACTTTTTTTCTTCAAAGACAGTATGTCAGCAATGAAAGCATGAGAAATAGAGACATTTCCTTTTTTCTTTTCTTCTTTTCCTCCACCTTTTTTCTCTATTGGGTACTAAACCTAAGACCAGAAGCATACTGAATAGTGTCCTACCATTGAATTATGCCCTCAACTCCAGTATTTCATTTCCTTTAGGATTTTGCATTCAAAAAAATCTGAGAAAACTTAGGGATTTGGACCTGACCAATTTAGCGAGTCTTTCTCATTCACACAAATAAACACATATAGTTTTTCATACCTTTATAAAGAGGGGATGTCAAAATCATGATTGTATTTAGTATGAATAAGGAAACAGGGACACTGCCAAAAACAAAAGGTCCAGCCAAAGGTCCCTGTTCTATAGCAAAGAAACTGCTGTATTTTCCTTCACTAACTTCAGCAATAGTTTCCAGGGCCTAGAAAATCCTGGTCTGACCCTGTCAAGGCAATTGTAGGTATAGAGTTTGAAATTTAATAATCTCTGAGCTGGGTTTTTGGTTTGGTTTTGTTTGTTTTGGTGCAGATCCTGGGACTTGAACTCAGGGCTTGGGCACTGTCCCTGAGCTCATTTGCTCAAGGCTGGAACTCTACCACTTGAGTCACACCTCCACTTCTGTTTTTTTTTCCCCAGTAGCAGAGATAAAAGTCTCACAGACATTTCCTGCCTGGGTTGGCTTCACATTGTAACGCTCAGATCTCAGCCTCCTAAGTACCTAGAATTACAGGTGAGAGCCACCAGCACCCAGCTATGAGCTACTTTAAAAAGTGAAATTCAATAAATCTAGACCTGTGGATGATCTCATATCCAAATGTCCCTTAGTAGAAAAAGATTCCTCTACCCCTATAAATAATGATTGAATGCCTATCAATTTAAAATTTAATGCTTACTTCCATACCACATATATGTATGTGTATGTGTATGCATATGTGTATCTCTGTGTGTGTGTGTGTGTGTGTGTGTGAGAGAGAGAGAGAGAGAGAATGGTGTTGTGTATTCTCATCCAGTATCTGGGGAGGCTGAGGCAGGAGAATCTTCAGCCTTAGGCTTGGCTATGTTACACAACAGTTTTGAGGCCAGGAACTTATCCAAAAAGAAAAAAAAAAGATATCAATGGGTAAAATCCATTACCTCTGAAAAAGAGAAAAAGTATCTCCGATTCTTTTGCTACTGATAGTAAACACTCTCAGTACTCTACGTTCTGTATGTGCAACCTCATCACTTTCCCTGACATCTTTGATGTCAATAGTCACTAAAGATTCACTCCTCTCTGCGAAGAATAGAAGTACCACTTTAGAGTGAGAATAACTTTTTAAAGACAACTACTCACTATACCTGAAAAGATACACACTGTATTTGCCTGTAAATATAGGTAATTTCATGGATGAGGAGAAGTAGACATTTAAACAGAACTCACCGGTGTTAGAATCTCAGGATGGGAGGTTGGCTCACTGGAATTACAAAGTGGAAACATGGGTCCAGATGGATCACCACAAAGAATGTCTTGTCCTGAACTCAACTGCTCATTGTATTTCAGGAAATTTAATTCTGTCTTCCCCGACTGTGCAACACATAGATTATAGGAATAAGGCAAAGTTCCCTCGCTGTAATTGGGGGCACCTATGGGCCCTGACTTGGAACAGAGACCTGACTGAAAGCAGCCCCAGGCAGCTGGGCTGGAAGAGTTTCGTAGATGGAGGGTGATGGCCAGAATCACAGCAAGAAGAAAGAGTACAGAGATGAAGGCTAAGGCAACCACCAGATAAAACTGTAGTTCTGTCTGAGGGTCCGAGGGCGAAGGGTCATCGCGCAGGTCTGGCAACACTTCTTGCAGGCTATCTGCGAAGATGAGGTGTAGAGTGGCGGTGGCCGAGAGGGGCGGCTGTCCACCATCGCGCACAGCCACCACCAGGCGCTGGCGGGCCGCATCCCTGTCCCCCAGGACGCGAGCGGTGCGGACCTCGCCGGTGCGCAGCCCCAGGCTGAAGAGGCCGGGATCGCTGGCCTGCAGCACGTGGTAGGACAGCCAGGCATTGTGTCCAGAGTCGGCGTCCACCGCCACCACCTTGGTGACCAGGTAACCGGGCTCGGCGGCGCGCGGCACCATGTCGAAGAGCGCCGAGCCGTCGGGCTCCAGCGCGGGGTAGAGCACGCGCGGCACATTGTCGTTGCGGTCGCCCACCAGCACGCGCAGGCTGGCGTTGGCGCGCAGCGGGGGCGAGCCCTGGTCGCGCGCCTGCACAGTGAGCTGGAAGGAGCGCAGCTGCTCGTGGTCGAAGGCGCGCTGGGCGAACACCACCCCGCTGTGCGCGCTCACCGACACGTAGGACGACAGCGCGCCTGGCTCCAGGTCGCTGGCCAGGATGGAGTAGGACACTTGACCGTTGGGTCCCAGGTCTGGGTCGGAGGCGCTGACTTGGGCGATGGAGGCTCCGGGAGGGTTGTTCTCAGCCACGTGGACCACGTAGGAGGCCTGGTGGAAAACCGGAGCGTTGTCATTCACGTCGCCAATGCGTAGAGTGACGTTTTTGCTTGAGGACAGGGACGGCTTGCCCCTGTCCGTGGCAGTGATGGAGATATTGTACTCAGGAGCTACCTCTCGGTCTAAGGTACCATCCGTTACCAACTTATACGAATTTTTGGAAGAAGAGATGATTTTAAAAGGAACTTCACCGTCTAGTTGACAATTAACCTCCCCATTGTCTCCAGAATCTTCGTCACGTATTTTGATCAAAGCAATTATGGTTCCGGGCACTGCGTTTTCCAGAATCATGTCGAGTAGAGAATGGAATGTAATTTCTGGGCTGTTGTCATTTTCATCTTGAAGGTTAATTTCCACTGTACATTGTGCAACGAGTCCTCCACCATCCCGCCCTTCCACCACTACAGAATATTCCTTGATTTCTTCGAAATCCAGGCTCCTTTGAGTTGTAATTTCCCCGCTTTTTGAATTCAGACTAAAAACGTGTTCGGTTCTGAGGAAGGAGTACGTGATTTCCGAATTGAGGCCCTCATCTTGATCCGTGGCTGTCACCCGTAGCACCGTAGTGCCTGGAGGCACATTTTCCGGAAGATTGACTCGGTACAGTCCCTGGCTGAATACAGGGGCATTATCATTGGCATCTGTGACCTGGATCCGGAGCTCAGCAGTCCCGCTCAGGGGTGGCGTGCCACCATCCAAGGCAGTCAGGACTAAACGGTGAGAACTTTGTTGCTCCCGGTCTAAGGTTCTTTGTAATACCAATTCTGGGTATCTATTGCCGTCTTGGTTCTCATTTGCCAGAGAAAAACTAGGGTTAGGAGAGAGTTTATAATTCTGTAGAGTGTTTGAGGCAATATCTGCGTCTTCTGCCTCTTCTAATATAAATCGCGTGCCAGGCTGTGCGGACTCACTTATTACCAGCTCAAAGGAAGTCTGCGTGAATTTTGGCGCGTGGTCATTAATGTCCAAGATCTCCACAGTCACGTGATAAAAGTTCAATGGGTTTTCAGCCACAGCCTCAAATTCCAGAGCGCAAACTGGCCTCTTCCCGCACATCGCCTCCCTGTCTAGCCTGCTGCCGCTCACAAGCAACTCTCCGCTCTCTGCGTTCACCCTGAAGTAAGGCTCCTCCGAACTGATCCTCAGTTTTCGACTCAGTAGGTCCTGGGTACTAAACTTCAGGTCCTTGGCGAGGTTCCCCACTACGGAGCCCGTGGGCATCTCCTCTGGGATGGAGTAGCGGATCGGCTCTGAGAGCGCGGGCCAGAACAAAGACAAAGACAGCAGGAAGGGAAAGAGCACTGGGCGCCTGTCAGCGCGGCTGCTCCTCGCAGCGCCGCTCCCCATCCTTCTTGCTCCCCGGGGGCTTGCTCACCAGCCTGCAGACTCCAGATGACGAATGAGGTCCGTATGGCCGATATTCCGAGGCCGAGCAGACTTTACTTCCAGTTCCAGTCCATGAAAAGATCCTTCTTTCTGCTATGAAGAAGCGGTGTAAAGACTGGCGCTTGCGAGTCAGATCCGGCTGCTTTAGGAAGCCTGGTGCGGCTGCGCGAGAAAAGGGAGCGCGCCAGGCTCTCCACTTTGGCCAACAGCGGCGCCCAGAGTCCACAGCAGGAAACAGCAGCCTCTGTTACTCTAGGTAGGAAATTCTAGTTGTGTCTAATAAACATCAAGCCCTATTTTTATGTTCATATATTTAACAATAAGTTGTAAAGCCCTCTTTTGAGGACCATTTTCCTTCTTTCCAGATTGTTATAAAGACTGAGTTTTTACATAAGCCTACATATGTTGTTACTAAGCCTACATAAGTTGATCCATTCTTTCACCATTCTCCGAATACACATGGCACTCTTCTACAATTTATTGTCCTTTTGAGTAATAGCGTAATGAATAAAACAGTAATCTTGTCCTGAGACACTTCTCTACCGATTCCACAAATTCATGTCCTTTTTGTCTATATGTTGAAGCTGCTTTTATTTTTCTTTCATCCATTCCTATGATTTTACCCAAACATTTCCAGGTAATTAATGCTGTTTTGTATTACATATATTAGAGAGTATGGGTACTGTTAAACTTATTTTATAAGTTTGTGTAATCTTGTACCAAGTTTCAAACATTTCCTCTTTCCAAAAGCATCAACACTGCCTTTATAAAGATAATTTGTCTCTTATGTAGTCAAGATATGGTATGCCCTTCTGTATCTCAAAGTTACTTGGCCTATATCTATGTTTATATTAAATTGATTCTTAATCACTTACCCATCAATACAAAGCCACAAAAGGATATTCCAATAGACTGAATTATTTCTTTATGTACCTACATTATATTGAAGTAATGCCTTTTGAAGTGAATGAAATATGCTCATGGTAAACTTATAATGCTATTTTGTCTAATTTTATACCATTGAATTTCTTTGTGGAGTTGGAGGATCAAACTCAGGGGCTCATACAGGCTAGGCAAGCACTGTTCTTTAAGCCCCTATTTATTAAACCTTTAAAGAATATTTTAGGGATTACAAAGATCTGATATTCCACCAGAAAAATTTCTTATGTTTTATAAAGTTGTAAAGTAATATAGTCTAAGTACTAATAATATAGTCTACTCTGTGCTCCAAGATGCTACAGAAAGTATGAAGTCACCTACCACTCACTATATATGCAACATAGGATGGACTATTTTTTCTTCATTCTTTCTTTTTTGTCAGTCATGGGGCTCGAACTCTGGGGCCTGAGCGCTATCCCTCAGCTCAAGGCTAGCATGTTACCACTTGAGCCACAGTGCCACTTCCAATTTTCTGCTGGTTAATTGGAGATAAGAGTCTCATGGACTTCCCTGCCTGGGCTTGTTTTAGATTATAGTTCTCAAATCATCTCAGACTCTTGAGTAGCTAGGATCACAGGAGTGAGCCATCGGCATCTGGCTGGATGGGCTACCCTTGGGAAATATTCTTTTCCACTATAGAAGAAAAGATTGATCATGTCTTCTATTTTCAACTGATAATCTAATTAGGGGTTACCTTAATTCAAACTCATAGGGCCTGAACTCTGGGGTCTGGGCGCTGTCCCTCAGCTCTTCAGCTCAAGGCTAGTGCTCTACCACTTGGGACACAGTGTCACTTCTGGTTTTTTCTGCTTATGTGGTGCTTAGGAATCAAACCCAGGGCCTCATGCATACAAGGCAAGCACTCTACCACTAAGCTACCTTCCCAGCCCTCAAATGCTTTAAGAAGTAATAATATGTGTAGCAAAGATAGAAAATCATTTTAATGAGATTCATCAACTTGTTTAAAATTGTGTATATGAAATTTAGTATATGTCACTAAAATAATCATCTAAAAGTTTTTAATATTTCATATGGATGGACAACCTAAAAAACCCCATTGGAACTCTAATGAAATATGTTTGCTTTTTTTTTTTAAAGCTACTTTCAAGGGCTTAAAATGACACTTCAGATTTGATTTTGTTGGGATTTTTTTGGGGGGGTAAGGAACAGAAACACTACTCATTCTAGGATTTAAATTTCATATTTCAATTAGTGTAGGTCTCAGGAGGGGGTTATTACCACAGACACACACAACAACCCAGGACCAATCTTACCGCCTACCAAGATCCATCCTTTAAAAGTGCTTATATTTTGAAATATATGAAATAACAAAGATTTGATGGGTACTGGTGCAGAAATAAAACTCGCAAGATGTTTAAAGTAAAATATTTCAAGAGCCTAGTTATAGGTTAAGCATAATCCTTAAATTATGTCATATATTTGATGACTGTTGAGGCAATACAAGAATATGGAAGTCTCAATTCCTTTTTTGCAATTCATTTATACAATAGGAAAGTTATGGGGGGGGTTAAGTAAGTAATTCTTAACTGAATTCGTGACCGGAGGTAAATAGTGGAAGCTTAGAAAAGGTCGAATAATCTCTTGTCCAAGGCTTTTGAAAGCAAATCAGACAATAACCCATGATTGTTAGCATTTGATTTTATACTGTCACTAGCAAAATAAGCAAAATAGTGTGACATGCCTTAAAATTCCTTTGAGAAATAAATCAAAGAACTGAACTCACCGGTGCACAAGCCGCTTCACCTTTACTTTCATGAAAATCTATAGGTGTTACCAAAGAATCAGTTTTCTCACTGCTGTCTTGGCTGATGAGCATGTCTGCATAGTTGGGCTGAGGAAAGATAACGTGGCTTGTCTGGGAGCCTGAAGTAAGGGAGACCTCATGGGAATAGGTCTTCAGAAAAGTTTGTACCCCATCAATGCCCATAAAATGTGAGGGGGGCACACCCACTAGTCCACTTCCAGAAGCCTGGAGTAGGCGAGACTTCTGCCAGCGCTGAAGCCTGAGTGCTAGCAGGGCAATGACAAAGGCTAGGAAAACACAGGATACAATGGCCACTGCCACCACCAGGTGGAGTGTGAGGTCTGAACCACCTGGGACATCCGGGACCCTGATACTGCTCAAGTCAGCCAACACTTCCGGAATGCTGTCAGCCACAGCCACAGTGAGAGTGATGGTGACTGAGAGGGGAGGCTGTCCGTGGTCCTGGACAGCTATCACCAAGCTCTGTTTCAGTGCATCTCTGTCCAGCAGGGCCCTTGCTGTTCGCACCTCTCCCGTGTGCAGGCCCACCACAAAGAGTCCTGGCTCGCTGGCCTTCAGCAGGCGATAGGACAACCAGGCATTTTGCCCTGAGTCTTTATCAACTGCCACCACCTTGGTTACCAGATATCCAGGCTCTGAGGAGCGAGGTGCAAGTTCTACACCAGTGGAGCCATCTGTAGGGAAGGCAGGGTACAAGATCTCAGGTACATTATCATTCTGGTCTAGCACAAACAGGCTCAGTGACACATTGCTGCTAAGTGGGGGGTTTCCGCTGTCACTGGCAATCACCAGTAACTGAAAGTCTTGGATCTGCTCATAGTCAAAAGATTGCAAAGCATACAGAACACCAGTGTCTGAGTTAATAGAGATATAGGAGGACAGAGGCACTCCTTGGATTGTGTCCTCAGTCACGGAATAAGTGACCTGTGCATTTTCCTGACTGTCAGGGTCATGTGCAGTCAATGAGAAGATAGAGGCACCTCTCAAGTTATTTTCTGGGATATAGGCTGAGTAGGAGGAATGAGAGAAGGTAGGAGGGTTGTCATTAGTGTCTGCTACAATCAAGGTAATGTAAGTTTCAGTAGACAGAGGTGGTGTTCCTAGATCAGAGGCTATCACTGTGATATTGTAAGTAGAGACTTTTTCACGGTCCAAATATTTCCATGTCACTAACCTGTAATAATTATCGATTGACTTTTCTAATTTAAAAGACGGATTTTCCTGAATGGAACAGACAACTTGACCATTCTTCCCCGAGTCTCGATCATGCACATTCAAGAAAGCAATTACTGTACCAGGAAGAGAATTTTCCAACACTGGGCTGAACAGAGAGGTAATGGCCACTTCCGGTCTGTTGTCATTGACATCTTCCACCATAATTAGCACTTTGGTTCTACCCAGAAGAGCCCCCACGTCCTCAGCTTGTATTTCCATTTCATATGAAGAACATTCTTCATAATCTAGAGGTTTTGCTACAAAGATTTCCCCAGTATCTTCATCAAGATGGAATAAGGGAGATTGTTTTTCATTAATTTTGCGGAATTTATACACCACTTTTCCATTGGCTCCCTCATCCGGGTCACTAGCTCTAACTGTAAGCAGCAGGGTGCCCGGGGGCACATTCTCAAGGACTTTGACTCGGTACATGGGCTGAGCAAAAACCGGGGCATTGTCGTTTGTATCCAACACTGTCACCTGGATGCGCACTGTGCTGGAGCGGCGAGGGTCGCCGCCATCGGAGGCGGTGAGGACCAGGTGGTGAATGGCCTCTTCCTCTCTGTCCAGGGCTCGCTCCAGCACCAGCTCTGGGTTTAAGGTTCCGTCGTCTCCGGTTTGCACATCCAGAGAGAAGTGGTGGTTGGGGCTGAGCTGGTAGCTCTGCAGGGAGTTCACGCCCACATCCGCGTCAGCAGCTTCTGGGAGTGGATAGCGCGCGCCAGGAGCGGCGATTTCATTAATTTTCACTTCCAGATATTCAACATGGAATTTCGGATTATTGTCGTTAATATCAGTTATTTCTATTTCTATCCCATAAAGCTTTCCCTTATCCTCAACTAGGATGTTAATATTTACAAGACACCGGGGGCTCTGGGCGCAGAGCTCCTCCCGATCGATCCTGTCCGCGGTGACCAGGCTGCCGCTCCGCGGGTTGAGAGAGAAAAGCTGCGTCCTACCTCTGGAGACGATGCGGACTCCGCGCTGCGCCAGCTCCCAGGTCTCCAATCCCAGGTCCTTGGAGATGTTCCCCACGAAGGTGCCTTTGTTGGTCTCTTCTGGCACAGAGTAATGGATCTGTCCTGTCCCCGTCTCCCACAGTGTCCCCAGCAGCATGAACAACAGCATCAGCTTACTGTGTCCTTGGTGATTCTTCCAATCCGCCATTGTTGTTCTCTTACAGAATCCTGTCAGAATCTTCACTGGGCATGTGTATCTTGTTAACCTTTTGGCTGAGGTTCTGGAAAACTGAAGATCTCCAAATGTAGGGACAGAATTTTTCTGCAGCCCAGCACTTGGCTTGTGGGGTCTCTCTTTGTGAGTCCTGAGAATCGGGTAGCCTTTTTGGTGGCTTTTGTTTCACAGTAGGGGAACAGCGGCACTTAGAGTCCTAATCAGTTACTGCACCAAGATACACGTTGCTTAGATTTGAAATATTCTGCTAGATAAATGAGAAAAATACTGATCTTTTAAAAATTACTTTTGTTTTGAATTTATTTAATTAGCCTCTAAGTCCATATTTTAAAAGAAGTTGCCAAGGAGTGTGAGATGTATTGAAGATCTTATAAAAATACAAAGAATGGGCAGATTTTGGGGTTAGCATTATGTTAAATTACTCACCTTTCTGGAATACATTTGCTCCTCTAACCACAAATATGCCAGATTATTTCCCATCATGCCCTGAGACTTTATAGCCATATTATATATTCACACACATATATATATTCAGTAAGAACTACAGTCATTTGAAATTATTTTTAATGCAAAAGAAGATAATTGATTTGAAGTTGCTTTATTTTATTTAAGCTAATTAATCATTATAGTAGTTTTCTATAGTGCTTTCTATAGAGTTGGTGCTTCTACATATGCACAATTTTGGGTGCATACTGAGATGATTTGAAATTAACAGGCTAATGCCTGTAATCTGAGTATCATGGTTTGAAGCCAGCCTGGGCAGAAAAGTCCATGAGACTCTTATCTCCAACTAACTACTCAGAAAAAGGTGGAAGTGGTGCTGTGGCTTAAGTGGTAGAGTGCTAGCCTTGAGCACAAAGAGGCTCAGGGACAGTATCCAAGCCCTGAGTTCAATTTCCGGGACTGGCAAAAAAAGAAAGAAAAGAAAAAAGAAGGAAAAAAAGAAATTAATATTCTGAAACTTTAGTAATAAGATTGCTTTTATAATTAAAGTGAGTTTTTGGTATGCATACTGTGTGTGTGCAAATGCACACCCCTGCACACTACTAGATTTGAACTTAGTACCTCATACCTGCTAGGCAGATATTCTACTACTGGGTCCTGCTCCTCAGGTTTCACCAGAGATTATCTTATTTAAAAAACCACTTTTGTAGTTTAAGATAAAACACTTGAAAAGTATGGATTGATATCAACCAAAAGCAAGTCTCCACCCCAACTTTTTCACCAATGAGAGAAGATTCCATTTTAAAGCAGACTATTTTTTCTTTTTGTTGGTTGTGGGGCCTGAACTCTATGTCTGAGTGCTGTCCCTCAGCTCTTCAGATCAAGGCAAGTGCTCTACCACTTGAGTCACAGCACCACTTCCAGCCTTTTCTGTTTATGTGATGCTGAAAAATTGAACCCAGGGGCCTCAAGCATGCAAGGCAAGCACTCTACCACTGAACCACCTTCCCAGCCCCAAGCAGACTATTTTAAAGGTACACATATATTGTAAGGATCATTTTAGCTCCTTCAATATTTTGATCAGAAGAGCAGCAGAAAGAGCACAACAATAAATGTAGAAAGGTCAAACAATAAATGTCACTACAAAAATCTCTATCAGCAATTTTCAAATTAGCCATTAACCTAAGAAGTTGCTAAAGGATATTTAACTGGTATCTCTCTCTCTCTCTCTGTGTATGTGTGTGTGTGTGTTTTGGTGATTGAATTATGGTCCTCTAGCATTTGAGTCATACCTCAAGTTTTGGCCTTTTGCTAGTTAATTGGAGATAAGAGTCTCGGGAGTATCTTCCCTGGCTGGATTTGAAGTATGATTCTGAGATCTCAATTTCCTGGGTAGCTAGAATTATAGGCATGGGACACTGGTGCTGAGTTTTAACTAATATTTTTAAATAGTTGATACAATACACGGTGTGTACACTTCATATGCAAACCAGACTGGCAATTCTGTCTAAAAATTCAAGAAGATTGCTTTCACCCTATAGGTAGAAGAATGATGATAAGACCTCTAGATTTATTTTAGGGTTGTAAAAAGACAATTAAATTATATATTAGGAGTGTAAGAAAGGTGCTGGAAAACATTGTTTCTTTAATAGAGGAACCTGCTGAATGACCTTCAATAAAGTTTAATCCTGTGCTGGGCACCAGTGGCTCATGCCTGTAATCCTAGCTACACAGGAGGCTGAGATCTGAGGATCACGGTTCAAAGCCAGACCAGGCAGGAATGTCCATGAGACTCATCTCCAATTAACCACTAGAAAACTGGAAGTGGCACTGTGGTTCAAGTGATAGAGCACTAGCCTTGAGCTGAAGAGCTGAGTGACAGTACCCAGGCCCAGAGTTTAAGCCCCATGACAGATTAAAAAAAAAAAGATTAATCCTGAAAATCCTGTGTTATGAGCAAGAAGAATCTGGTTGTTGTTTTTTTTTTAAAGAATCTGTTTTTTTTTTAAAATCTTTTGATGGACCTTGTGTTAGGGAAATGATCATTGCATAAAAAGTTACAAAAAGCCCAGGAAGAAACACAGTTTAAGATATCTCATTAAAGGAACTTTGGGAAAAAAGCAAAGAAACAGAAGATTCAAAAGTAAAGAAAGAAAACAGCAGATTAGTATAGAAACTATACCAGTAAATTAGCAAAAAAATCACTAATTTTAGTTGAACTTCTTTTGCTTTAAAAGCTTATTTACACATCTTTTTAATTTTAATTTTATTGGTTACAGGGCTGAACTCAGGGCCTGGGTGCTGTCCCCAAGCTTTTTTTGCTCAAGGCTAACATGCTACTAGTTTGAGTGGCAGCTCCACCTGTGGTTTTCTGATAGTTAATTGGAGATAAGTGTCTCATGGTCTTTCTTCCTTGGGCTGGCTTTGAACCATAATGCTTAGATCCCAGCCCCCTGAGTAGTTGGGATTACAGGTGTGAGCTACCCTTACCCAACTTACATGTCTATTTTAATTTTTAGACTATGTCCAAGCTGTAAAAGGTATTGGTCAAAGAAAAGTGCTAGGAACAAGAATTTTGTGGTAAAAAAAATCTCTTTAGTTTCTTAGAAGAGCCAATAACAATGTCCAATGTTTCACATTGTAGGTAAAACTACACATTCATTGCTTTGTAAATCTGTAGGGAATACACCTATCAGCCACAGAATTGTTCCTACTATATCCATTTTTGAAGAGTTGTATGAGAGCTGTGTGTGTGTGTGTGTGTGTGTGTGTGTGTGTGTGTGTCCTGCTTGAACTCAGGGCCTGGTTATTGATTGTCAGCTTCTTTGTGAGGCTAGCACTCTACTATTTGAGCCACAGCCCTACATCCAGCTTTTTGTTGGTTATTTGGAGATACAGCCTCACAGAGTTTCTTGTTTGGGGCTAGCTTTGAATGACAACCCTCAGATCTCAGCCTCCTGAGTAGCTAGGATTACAGGCTAGTACTTTACCATTTGAGTCACAGCTCCACATTCAGCTTTTGGTGGTTAGAGATAAATGTTGTGGACTTTTCTGCCTGGGCTAGCTTTGAATTGAGATCCTCAGATCTTAGCCTTTTTTTGGGGGGGAGTCCGGTCGTGGGGCCTGAACTCTGGGCCTGGGCACTGTCCCTCAGCTCTTCAGCTCAAGGCTAGCTTTCTACCACTTGAGCCACAGCGCACTTCTGGCTTTTTTCTTTTTGCTTATGTGGTGCTGAGGAATCGAACCCAGGGCTTCAGGCATGCAAGGCAAGCGCTCTACCACTGAGCCACCTTCCCAGCCCCAATCTTAGCCTTTTGAGTAGCTAGGACTACAGACATGAGCCACCAGCATCCCATCCATGTATGAGAACTTTTTAACTGACTACAACTTTTTGGCAGGTGTTGCATGAGGGCCTCTGGTATGATATCTGAAAGTGTCTATTTTCCTCTGAGTATGGAGAACTGTATAGGAAAAGAAAAAGAAGGTATGCTTTAAAGAAAACACCCCTGATGGGAAGTTGGCTCACTGGAATTACAAAGTGGAAACAAGGCCCCAGATGAATCACGAAAATATTTGTCCCGAACTCAGTTGCTCATTACATTTTAGAAAATTAAACTGTTTTCCCTGACTGTGCAACTCACAGATTATAATTAGGGGAAACCATGGATCCAGGCTCGGAACAGGGACCAGGCTCAAAGAACCTAAGACTTTGTGCTGGAGTAGTATCTTAGGCTTAGAGCAATTGCCAGAGTTACTGCATGGAGAATAGCATGGAGATCAAAACCAAGGTGGCAATCAGGTAAACTTGAAGTTCAGCTTGAGGGTGGGTGGGCACAGAGTGGTCACGGAAGTCTGGTAATACCTCCTGTAGGCTATTAGCAAAGACCAGGTGCAGGGTGACAGTGGCTGAGAGGTCAGGCCATCCACCATCATGTACAGTGACCACTAGAAGCTTACTATTCGCACCATTGTCATCCAAGTTTCGACAGTTCAGACCTCGTTGGTGCAAAACACTAGGCTGAAGAGGCTGGAATTGCTGGCCAGAGTCGATGTCCACCGCCATCATCTTGGTGACCAGGTAACCGGGCTTGGTGGTACGCAGGACCATATTGAAGAGCACCAAGCCATCAGGCTCCAGCGTGGGATAGAGCACACGCTGAGTAGAGCAGCTATGGTCGCCCACCAGTACGTGCAGGCTGACGTTGGCATGGAGCACGGTTGAGCCCTGGTCATGTGCCTGCACAGTGAGCTGGAAGAAGCGTAGCTGCTCATGGTTGAAGGTGTGCTGGGTGAACACCACCCTGTTCTGTGAGCTCACAGATATGTAAGATGACAGAATTCTGGATCCCAAGTTGCTGGCTATGATGGAATAAGAGACTTGACCATTGGGACTCACATCAAGGTTAGAGGCTCTGACTTGAGGAAGATGTAGGCTACAGATGGGTTGTTCTCAGCCACATGGATCATGTAGGAGGCCCGTCTGAAAACTGGAGCATTGTCGTTTGCATTACCAATGCATAAGGTGGCATGTAAAGTAGAGGAGAGGGGTGGCTTACCCTGTCTGTAGCTGTGATGGTAATGCTGGACTCTGGTTCTGTTCATGGTCTAGAATCCCATCTGTCACTCTCTCTCTCTCTGCATATATATATATATATATATATATATATATATATCTTGAGTAAGAGATTATTTTACATGGATCATCACCATTGTGTCCAGAATCCTTGTCACAGATTTTAACCGAAGCAATATGTGTTTCAAGATCAGAATCCTCCAAGACTAGGTCTGGTAGAGATTGGAAGATCACTTCTGAGACATTGTTATTTTCCTCTAAGATTTCTTTTTTTGTGTGTACATTTTTATTGTAAAAATGTTGTATAGAAGGGTTATAGTTATATGAGCAAGGTAATGAGTAGATTTCCTATGGAGCACTGTTGCCTCCTCCTTTGTTTTTCCCCTACCCCTCTAAGATTTCTATCTCTACTGTATATTGTATAATCATTCTTCCACCACCTCTTGCTTCCAAAACCAGAGAATACTTTTTAACGCCTTCAAAATTGAATGTATTTGGAGTATCAATTTCTCCAGTGCTAGAATTCAGGTCAAATTGGGTGATTTTCACCTATGCTGAAAGAGAAATGATCTCTTAGTTTATGCCCTCATCCTGATCAGTGCAGGCACCTGAACCCAGTGGTTTCCCTGCGCATGCTTTCCTGAAATCTCACTCTGTATATGTCTTGGCTGAAAGGTTGCAGGGTTATCATTGGCACCAGTGACTAGAATCTGTATTTGTGCAGTGCTGCTGAGTGGTGGAGTCCCCAGATCCAAAACAGTCAAGGTCAAGTGGTAGTTACTCTACTTTTCCCAGTTGAAAGGTGTCTTCAATACCATTTCAGGGTATTTGCTGTCATCAGATTGCTTTGTTTACAAACGAGAAATGATCGTTGGGACTGAGCTGGTAATTCTGAAGTGAGTTGGTTCCAATATCTGCATGATGGGCTGGTCCTAAGATAAAGGGTGCCCCGGGCTTTGTGGACTCACTTATTTACAGTTCAAAGGAAACCTATGTGAATTTTGGCGTGTGGTCATTAATGTCCAAGATCTCTACAATTACGTGATGAAAGTTCAATGGGTTTTCAGCCACAGCCTCAAATTCCAGAGCCCAAACTGGCCTCTTCCCATACATCGCCTCCCTGTCTAGCCTGCTGCTGCTCACCAGCAACTCTCCACTTTCTGTGTTCACCCTGAAGTAAGGCTCCTCTGAACTGATCCGCAGTTTTCGACTCGGTTGGTCCTAGGTACTGAACTTCGGGTTCTTGGTGAGGTTCTCACTATGGACATCTCCTTGGGATGGCATAGCAGATCTGCTCTGAGAGTGTGGTCCAGAACAAAGACAAAGACAGCAAGAAGGAAAAGAGCACTGGGCATGTTCTCCATCCTTCTTGGTCCCAGTATCTTACTCCTCAGCCTGCAGACTCCAGATTAGGAAAGAGGTCTGTATAGCCGTTATTCCAAGGTCCAAGCAGACTTTACTTCCGGTTCCAGTCCGTGAAAAGATCTTTTGCTATGGAGAAGACCTGTGAAGATTGGCCTGGTGCGGCTGCGCGAGAAGAGGGGGAGCACCAAGCTCTCCACTTTAGCCAACAGCGGCGCCCAGAGTCCACACTTGGCAATTGCCCCTTCTGCTATTTCAGCTTAATCACTAGGGTAATTATAGCTGCCTATACAAACTAAGTTGTCGCATCTATATACTTAATAGCATTTAAAATCGTAGACTTAGAACTTCGTATACAATTTTCTGTATTTTTCGGGAAATTACGTAAATACGTGTTCGTTGACATTGTCATGTCCCAATCTTAAAATACATAGCAGTGATACAAAAATGACTGCAGCACAGACTTGGACTAAACCATCACTTTTGCCCTGCCCCACCCCAAAGCATCAACAATGCTGAAATGTATTTTAAAACAGGTACAAATTATACTTATCAAAAAATATTTTCAAGTAGTTTCAGTGATTTTTTGCAGCAATAATTATCTGATTCTCATTTCCTTATCTTTCTTTCCTTCTTAATTTCTGTTTTTGGGGGTTGGGTAGGTTATGAGGCTTGAATTCAGGGCTTAGATGTTTTCCCTGAGGCTCTTTGTGCGCAAGGCTAGTACTCTACCACTTGGGCCACAGCACCACTTCTGGTTTTTGAGAGGTTAATTGGAGGTAAGAATCTCATGGGAACTTTTCTGCCCAGGCTGGCTTTGAACCGTAATCCTCAGATCTCAGCCTCCTGAGTAACTATGATTACACATGTAAGCCGTAAAGATATTATGTAGCCTGAAGTTAGTCCATCCTTTCCCCGTTACACAGTCATTCCCGCTGGTTACAAAATGTAAGACCAATCTTCAGAGTTACTAGGAAATAGTATTATGACTTACAGCATAAAGTCACTGAGGTCTATTGAACTTCAGCACCAATCTTTATGTCTGAACTTGTTTTATGTCCCATTATGACTTCTGTATTGAAAATAAAGACCCCAAAATGTATGCATGTGGCTTCAGTTTAAAATCATTTTAAAGCACTTTGGTAAAAAAAATGGCATATCTTTTTACATAGATGAAAATTATATTTATGTCAGAGAAATTTTCCTCATAAAATGTTAGTAATACTGTGATCTCCCTAAGTGATTGTACATGTGAACACTGCAGAATGAATGATCTGTACTGCAGAATGAATGATCGTACATGTGAACACTGCAGAATGAATGATCTGTACTGCAGAATGAATGATCGTACATGTGAACACTGCAGAATGAATGATTTGTACTGTTGTCCTACTGTGCAGTTCCTTATATGCAAAATATAACCAAACAATACACATTAGGAAAATTGGCCTCATAATTAACACTCAGTTCCATGAATCAAAATTACCTTGAAATCTATTTTTACAGATGAAAATCTTCTGAGGTGTTCAGTGCAAGTTTACTATAATACAATGTGGAAGTAGTTAATCCTCAAACAGTTATTTGTAACTGAATTTTTCAGCAGACCCAATGAGTAAAATTGACTCATTTCCCTGGGTTTGAGTGCATAAGATGGTTCTTTCATATAGAAGCTTTTCAATATGCTGCTTTCAGAGCCCACAGATGCCGCATGGATGTACCTTTAAAATAGCATATTGGAGTTCTGTGTTAAGGTGTCATAATACTGTCATAATACTTGAAATGACTTGTTATATTTCTTGGTGCTTGTTCTGGGCCTTGAAATCAGGGCCTGGATACTATCCCTGAGCTTTTAGCAAAGGCGAGCAGTCTATCACTGAGCCACAGCTCCAGTTTTGGCTTTTTAGTGATTAGAGATATGAGTCTAACAGACTTTCCTGCCTAGGTGGCTTTCAATGGTGATCCTCAGATTTCAAACTCTTGAGTAGCTAGGATGACTGTTGGATTTTTGAGATAGGATCTCACTGTGTAGTTATAGTTGGATTCAAAACTCTTAACCCATGTGCCTCAGCTTCCTTGGTGATGAGGTCACAGGTGTGGGCCACAGCATCTGACTTGAAATGACATTTTATTTGACGTACATTATTTATTTTGGCCTGTGACCATTAGTATAGCGATGCTTTGTCTATTGTTAACATAGAGCTTAGTGGAGCTCAACATATTTCATTCTGGAGCTATCAATCTAATCTTCTAGAAGAGTCCCAACATTAATAGATATTTTTTCTATAAATTATGAATAAAAATCACAGTTTTGAGGGCTACCAACCTGGCACAAAAAAGTAGAAGCAAAGTACAGATAATAAAGCTTCAGGCTGAACAATCATTTAGAACCTTTCATAAATGTGAGCCCTAAAGAGATTCCAGAAAACGCAGCTAATGTGTATTTTATTCTTGTTAACCCAGCACAGTGAAAACCTCATTATATTTTCATTTAGAAAATGCATGAGAGGGCTGGGAAGGTGGCTCAGTGGTAGAGCGCTTGCCTTGCATGCTCGAGGCCCTGGGTTCGATTCCTCAGCACCACATAAGCAAAAAGAAAAAAGCCGGAAGTGGCACTGTGGCTCAAGTGGTAGAGTGCTAGCCTTGAGCTAAAGAGCTGAGGGACAGCGCCCAAGCCCAGAGTTCAGGCCCCATGACCGGACCCCCCCCAAAAAAAAGAAAAAAAGAAAAGAAAATGCATGAGATAAGGTACCCATGTGAAAGCAGGAGAAAGATACAAACAGGTGGCAACCTACTAATTTAAAATCTTCCCAGCCAGGCACAGTGGCTCATGCCTGTAATCCTGGCTACCTAGGAGACTCAGATAGGATCATGATTCAAAGCCAGCTCAGACAGGAACATCCATGAAACTCTTTTCTCCAATTAACCACCAAAAAAGCCATAAGTGGAGTTGTGGGTAAGTAGTAAGAGCTAGCCTTGCGCTAAAAAAGGATAGCACCCAGGCACTGAGTTCAATCCCCAGCACTGGCACACATACAAAAATCTTGACCGTAGATTTTACTAATGAGATGATACCATGACCTATGTTAAAGTAGAACCACTGAAATAAAACAGCAATTTAAAAATCCTTATCTTCAAAATTCTTGCTTTGAAAAATGAGACTTTTCAAACAAAAGAGAGTTATTGTGAGAAAACAAGATAATGGAAGAACCAAACTTACCTGAATACTTGGGGCTTCACCTTTGCCCTCAGGAAAATCTATGGGTGTTAACAAAGAATCATTTTTCTCACAGCTGTCTTGGCTGATGAGTGTATCCACATAGTTGGGTTGGGGGAAGATGATATGGCTCCTCCCAGAGTCAGCAGTGAGGGAAATCTCATGGGAGTAGGTTTGCAGGAAAGCCTGAACCCCATCTACACCTACAAAGTGTGAGGCAGGGACATTGTCCAAACCACCACTTGCAACCTGCAGCAGGCGTGACTTGTGCCAGCGCCGCCGAAGTCTGAGAGCCATCAACACAATGACAAAGGCAAGGAAAACACAGGAGACAGTAGCCACTGCCACTACCAGGTAGAGAGTGAGGTCTGAATTATCAGGGTCTTCTGGTGTACTGATACTGCCCAGGTCTGCCAGGACTTCAGGGATGCTGTCAGCTACAGCCACAGTGAGTGTGACAGTGGCTGAGAGAGGGGGCTGGCCATGGTCCTGCACAGACACCACCAGGCTCTGCTTGAGCACATCTCTGTCCACAAGGGCCCTTGCTGTGCGCACCTCACCTGTGTGCAGCCCCACCATGAAGAGCCCAGGTTCACTGGCCTTGAGCAGGCGGTAGGACAGCCAGGCATTCTGTCCTGAGTCTTTGTCTACAGCCACCACCTTGGTCACCAGATAACCAGGCTCTGCAGAGCGGGGAGCCAGCTCCACACCAGTAGAACCATCATTTGGGGGAGCAGGGTACAGGATCTCAGGAGCATTGTCATTCTGGTCCAGAATGAACAGGTTTAGTGATGCGTTGCTGCTGAGAGGTGGGTCCCCACTGTCCTGTGCAGTCACTCTCAGTTGTAGGTTCCGAAACTGCTCATAGTCAAAAGACTGAAGTGCGTATAGAACACCAGTGTCAGAGTTGATGGAGACATAGGAGGCCAGAGGTGCCCCTTGGATGGTGTCCTCATTCAAGGAATAAATGACCTGGGCGTTCTTGTCACTGTCGGGGTCACGAGCATTCACTTTGAAGATGGAGGCTCCTCTAGGGTTATTCTCTGGGATGTAGATAGAGTAAGAAGAGTGAGGGAAGGTGGGTGGGTTGTCATTGGTGTCTGTCACATGTACAGATATGTGTGCTTCGGTAGACAGAGAAGGAGAACCCCCGTCTATGGCTTTCACTGTGATATTGTACACAGAGAGAGTTTCCCGATCCAGGATTTTTGCTGTGACCAATCTGTAATAATTATCTATTGATTTTTCTAACTTAAAAGGTAGACTTTCTGGAAGAGTGCAGCTTACCTCACCATTCTTCCCAGAATCCCTGTCTTGGAGGTAGAAAAGAGCAATTACTGTCCCAGGAGGTTTGTCTTCAGGGATTGAACTGCTTACTGATGTTACAGTCACTTCTGGAGCATTGTCATTCACATCTAAAATTGTGATAAGTACTTTGGCCTTTGTCAGACTACCCGGGCCATCCTGAGCCTGAACTTCCATTTCATAGAAGTGGGATTCTTCGTAATCCAGGATTTGTAAAGTTGACAATTCTCCTGAAATCGAGTTCAGGTGGAATATTTGTAGAAGTTTTGGAGTTATCTTCCGGAAAGAGTATGTCACTTCTCCATTGAATCCCTCATCTGGGTCCACTGCATTCACTGTAAGAAGCGTGGTGCCCACTGGTACGTTCTCAGGGACAGTCACTTGGTACTGGGGCAGAGAGAAGATGGGTGTGTGATCATTCACATCCACCACTGTGACCTGGATGCTGGCAGTGCCAGATAAGGGTGGGTCCCCTCCATCATAGGCTGTGAGGACCAGGTGGTGAATCATCTCTTCTTCCCGGTCCAGTACTTGCTCCAGCACAAGTTCTGGGTATTTAGTTCCATCGTCCCCACTTTGCACAGCCAGGGAGAAGTGACGATTGGGACTCAGATGGTACCCCTGGATCGCGTTCCTGCCCACATCTGCGTCTCCAGCTTCATTTAGGGAAAACCGCATGCCAGGAGTTGTATTCTCCATTACTTTTACATTTATTTCTTTTGTTAAGAATCTAGGACTGTTGTCATTAACATCCATTATTTCCACTTCTATAGGGTAAAGATTCATTTTATCTTCCATTAAAACATTAAAGTTCACCAGACACCGCGCGCTCTGGGCGCAGAGCTCCTCGCGGTCGATCCTGCCCGCGGTGACCAAACTGCCGCTTCGCGGGTTCAGAGAGAAAAGCTGCGTCCTACCTTTGGAGACGATGCGGACTCTGCGCTCCGCCAGCTCCCGGGGTTCCAGTCCCAAGTCCTTGGCAATATTACCAACAAAGGACCCTCTATCTGTCTCCTCAGGCACAGAGTAGAGAATTTTTCCTGCCCAGGATTCCCTGCAGGTCCCCAGAAGGATGGAGAGCAGTACAAACGCTCCGTAGTCTCTGGCCCGCTGCGGTGTCGCCATTGTCCTGCAGATCTTGACTTTAGACTAGTTGAGGTCTCCTATTGTGCGTGAATTGGCGTGGACCCCACTCCCCTAACTGGGATGAGACGCCAGGAATCCAGCAGCACCAGAGGCTTGAGTTTGATGCAGCTCGGAAGAGGGCTTGTCTAGTCTGTCCTTTCTTTGTGCTGCAGAACTCGGTGGTTGTCACATCTTTTTCCCCGGGTTGGTGAACAGCGGCGCTCAGAGTCCTAACTAAGTTACTGCACCATGTCGAAGCAAAACAAACTGATTTTACAGAACATTGTTTTACCCTTCAAAATTCATATATTTCAAAATTCATAAATTGCATATATATCTAGGACATGCTTAAAACACAATTTAAGACAACTGGATCAATGTAATATTTGAAAATCCTGATAAGTTTTTAAAAAATAGTTGATTTGCAACTTTTTAGTTAATGTCTTAGGCGCGGAGTCACACTTTCTTGCCCATGAAGAAAAGCCAACCATTGTAGTTGAAAAAAAAGTAAACGTTACTTAAATATATGTCTACTCCATGTATAAAATACTTGTATAAAATACATCGAGTAAATTGCTTCATTATTTCTAATATTCAAGTTTTCTAAGTTATTCCACAATATAAAATTATTAATGATGATGTTATTATGATGGTCCTGGGGATTGAACTCAGGGCCTGGGCATTGTCCCTGAACTTCATTTTGCTTAGGGCTAGTGCTCTACTACTTGAGCCACAGCTCTATTTCCCAGCTTTTATGGTTGTTAATTGGAGATAAGTCTTATGGACTTCCTTACCCTGGCTGGCTTTGAACTATAATCCTCATATCTCAGCCTCCTGAGTAGCTAGGATTTCAGGCATGAGCCATCGTTGCTCAGCTCACAATATAAAATTATTGAGGATATCTACTAGACAGACAGGCAACACAAGTTTAATAAACATAACATAACTATATCTCATTGAAATTATTTCACAATTTTAAAGACAGAATTCTATTAAGTTACTGGGAAGAATTCGAACCTTCATTTGCTCCCTTGAAAATGGAAGGTGTATTTGGTTTCCCAGACATTGAGTTAGTTATATTCATTATTTTCCTTGTGAAACATTTTTTTTTATTCAAGAACTGCTTTTCAGGAGTTCAGCTTAGGTTTTATTCTTTGGTAAAGATGTACTTTGTTTTCCACAACAATTCTGTAATTTTATTCTTTTTCTTTTAACCACTGCCACTTCAACAGAAGTTTGATTGGAAATGGATGGTTTACACAGATGATAAAACAGCTCAGTTAAGTTGGTAGATTTTTTTTCCCCTGATATTTCAAAATTCAATATATGGTGGGTAGGGCAGGCAATTCTGTGATCACCAGGATATTTAACCATGATTAAATGACTGTTGTGAGAATATATATTTTTTTGGTGCTAGTAGTTGAGCTTGAACTCAGGGGCCTGGGTACTATTTCTTAGCTTTTTTGTTCAAGGATGGCATTCAACGACTTGGGTTACAGCTCCACTTCTGGATTTTTGCTGGTGGTTAATTGGAGGTAAAAGTTTCACTGATTTTCCTGCCCAGGCTGGCTTCAAACCACAATTCCCAGATCTCAGCCTCCCGAGTAGCAAGGATTTTAAGTGTGAGCCACCTGCACCTGGCTTTCTCTGTCAATGAATACTTTTAGCCATATGCATTCAGAAACCTGGAATAAATCATTCCCTAACAAATTCAGAAATAAAAATACCATCATAGTGTCATAAGAAAACATGTCCTAGTCTTGTTCTATTTTAAACCACCAACCATCTGGGCCTGGAGGGGAAGGCCTATAGTCCCAGCACTTGGAATTACAAGTAGTAGGATCATAAACTTGAGGACAGCCTATGGTACATAATAAGACTCTATCTCAAAAAACAAAAGAAGCAAACAAAAATCTCAATTTTTTCAGTGATAGGATTTGAACCAGTGTTTCAAGCAAAGTAAGCAAACCCATTGTTATTTATTTATCTATTTTTAAACCCAGGGCCTTGAGTATGTTTGGAAAGTATAGTGCTACTGAGCCACACCCTCAAATTCTCAAGTTATCTTTACAAATACAGCTTACAAAGGAATTTTTCTTACGTTTTCAATAAATATCCTAAATTATGTTTTTCTTACATGTGCATATAAATTTAAGTTCTTAAGAAGCCAGTGCAGTCTATTATCAGATAGCATAACCTAACTCAACACCAAAAAATAGTATCTTGGCTACAATGTAGTCTAATAACTCATTAAATTTAGAATTTCCTACACTTTCTAAGTTCCATGACCATTATTTTCTTTCTCCTCCTCACTTCTCTTCCTCCTTTTTTTTTTTTTTTTGAGTCAGGGACTGGCTATGCAGCTGAAGTTGTCCTTAAACAACCCTTCTGCCTATACCTCCTGAGTGTTGGGGTTATAGGAATGAATCACAATGCCCAGTCTTTTATATTTCCTTTTCTTCCTCCCTCCTCTTTTTTTGGGGGGGGGAGGGGTCCGGTCATGGGCCCTGAACTCTGGGCCTGGGCGCTATGCCTCAGCTCTTCAGCTCAAGGCAAGCGCTCTACCACTTGAGCCACAGCGCCACTTGTGGCTTTTTTCAGTTTGCTTATGTGGTCCTGAGGAATCGAACCCAGGGCCTCATGCATGCAAGGCAAGCGCTCTACTACTGAGCCACCTTCCCAGTCCCTCCTTTCCTCCTTTTTAAAACCTCCCTTCTTTCCCTTTGTTCCTTCCTTCCTTCCTTCCTTCCTTCCTTCCTTCCTCCCTCCCTCCCTCCCTTCCTTCCTTCCCTTCCTTCCTTCTTTCTTTCCTTTCTTCACTCCTTTTCACCATTCTCCTTTCCCTTCCTGTCTTCTCTTTTTAGATATGTCTCATTGTGTAGCTCAGCTGGCCTTGAATTTGTGATCCTCCTGCTTCAATTTCTTGAGTGCTAGTATTACAGATGTGTGTCATCACACTCCACTAATCATCATCAATTTACTTTTGAAAAATGTCAACAATCAAATCTTCTACCTCTTCAGCAGTCCATTTTTGTTAGAACAAACTTGACAATGAAAAACTGATGTTTTGTGCTCAACAGCATGATTGTATTTGCATATTTTGGCAATTATGAACTAATTATAATCTCCCTTTCTTTTAAATATTTGGATATAGAATTCTAATATGATAGAAGCCCTACTTTATCTGGATTAAAAATGCTATATTATTTACATTTTTATTCTTAGTTATTTTTAGTTTTTGTCAGTCATGGGGCTTGAATTCAGGGCCCTACCCACTGTCCCTGAGCTTCTTTGGCTCAAGGCTAACACTCTACCACTTGATCCACTGTGCCACTTCTGGCCTTTTCTGTTTGTGATGTACTCAGGGCTTCATACATGCTAGGCAGGCATTCTACCACTAAGCCACATTCCCAACCACCACCCCCCATCTCTTTTGCTTGAGCCATAGTGCCACTTCTGGTTTTCTTGTAGTTAATTGAAGATAGAATCTCATGAACGTTTCCTGCCCAGGCAGGCTTTGAACAGTGATTATCAGGTCTTAACCTCCTGAGTAGCTAAGATTACAGGTATGAACCACCAGCACCCATTTTTAGTTGAGTTCTATTAATATTCCTTCTTCCACCCACCAGTCAGACCTACACTTTTAGAAGTATTTCCTATGAGTTGCTACTACTGAACAAATTTAATATTCATACTCATTATCAAATACTATCAAAAATATAATATATGAAGGAGACTACCAAGCACTTACATTTATTTAACAATGTTAGATTAATGGCAATGCCAATTAATATTTTTATACTGCTTTATATTTTGAAAAATATTTCATAAAAAGGTTTCACTTTTCCAGAATTGTGTAATATGGATGAAGCAAGTCCATTTAATTTTATTTTAAATAAACCATAGAGATTTTGACTGTCTAAAATGAATAAACTTAGTTCTGGGAATTGTCTTCAAGTCATTAAAGACCAAAGTCCAGGTATATCCTGTTATAGACTTCAGAAATTATTTTAAGACTCTAATTTCTAATAATTAATATTCCAATAAATAAAGAGGGGAAATGTCTCACATATGAGGAATCTCCATTATTTTAGAAAACATTTGTAATTATCACATATTGCTGAGAATAAAATAATATCTCTTACTTAGCAGATGTTGCAATTCAGTATTTTTTCAAATTAGGCACAAAGATGGTGGAGTGGCTTAAAGTGCTAGATTACTTGCCTAAAAAGTATGAGGCCTTGAGTTCAAACCCCAGTACCAAAAATAGCAAGCTTTCAAATTAGAAAAAGAAAGGATTTCACAAATGATACAATGTAGGAAAAATTATCCTAAGAAATGAGATATATGAAATCAAGGGCACAGAACATTTCCCAGACAGAGAAGTTTAAAAAAAAATCTGGAGCTTACATTATTAGGATTTTTATTAAAAATCAAGATAACTAAGATTCACAAGAGATCTACTGTTATAAAGGAAAAGAATCAGGATTATATTGCATTAGCTTTTCACTGCTGTGACAAAGTACCTGAGACAAATAAATTTAAAAGAAAAAGTGTTTATGGTGTTAGAGGTCTTAGAGTTTACAATGGGGTGGACTCATTCCATTGCTTTTAGGTTTTGATGAAGCAGAATTCCAAGGCCCAGAGGTAGGGCAAAGCTGCTCACCTCATGATGGCAGGGATGCAGAGAGAGGGGGAGGGGGAGAGCGAGAGAGCGAGCACACAACGGCACAACTTTCAAGAGTATGTACCTAGTAACTAATTTTCTCCAATTAGGCTCTACTTCTCACAGTCTTCATCTCCCAACATCCATTCAATTTCACTCCACAAATGTATCACTCCATTGATAAGATCAATTTCCAAAAGCCCTGCCTCCAAACACAGTTTGCACCAGGGTCCAAGCCTACATGAGTCTTTGGCGGAACCATAACACACATGATTCCCTCTCCAAGAGGCTGAGAAAACTTAACAGTGATCAAACAGCATTTTAAAATTTCCTCTTCTAAAACACAATAAAAGAAATGACCTCACCTGAACAGAAGAGTTTTCCTCTTTACAAAAACTTGAATCATCCTGTATCAATAGAGGCTCGTTCTTCTCACAGCCCTCCTGGCTGATGAGCGTGTGGGCATAGTTGGGCTGGGGGAAGATGATGTGGCTCTTCCTAGAGTCTGCAGTGAGGGAGACTTCATGGGAGTAGGTCTGTAGGAAAGCCTGAACCCCCTCTACACCCACGAAGTGAGAAGTGGGTACACTTGAAAATCCTTCACTCGGAACTTTCAGCAAACTAGACTTGTACCAGTGCCGCAGTCTGAACACCAGCAGTACCATAACAAAGGCGAGGAAAATACAAGAAACAGCAGCTACTGCCACCACGAGATAGAGTGTAAGATCTGAAGCATCAGAATTGTTTGGCGGCTCAAGGTGCCCCAAGTCAGCCAGAATGTCGGGGATGCTGTCAGCTACAGCCACAGTGAGTGTGACAGTGGCTGAGAGAGGGGGCTGGCCATGGTCCTGCACAGACACCACCAGGCTCTGCTTGAGCGCATCTCTGTCCACAAGGGCCCTTGCTGTGCGCACCTCACCTGTGTGCAGCCCCACCATGAAGAGCCCAGGTTCACTGGCCTTGAGCAGGCGGTAGGACAGCCAGGCATTCTGTCCTGAGTCTTTGTCTACTGCCACCACCTTGGTCACCAGATAACCAGGCTCTGCAGAGCGGGGAGCCAGCTCCACACCAGTAGAACCATCATTTGGGGGAGCAGGGTACAGGATCTCAGGTGCATTGTCATTCTGGTCCAGAATGAACAGGTTTAGTGACACATTGCTGCTGAGTGGGGGGTTACCTCTGTCACTGGCAGTCACCAGTAAGTGCAAGTCTCTAAACTCTTCATAGTCAAAGGAGCACAATGCATACAGAACACCAGTGTTGGGGTTGATGGAAAGGTAGGAAGACAAAGGTGTACCCTGGGGGGTTTCTTTGGCTAGGGAGTAGATGACTTGTGCATTTTCTTCACTGTCAGGGTCAAGTGCCTTCAAGGAGAAGATGGAGGTTCCTCTAGGATTGTTCTCAGGGACATAGACAGAGTAGGATGAGTGGGAGAACATGGGTGGGTTGTCGTTAGTGTCCGCCACGCTTAAGTAGATGAGCTTTTCTGTAGACAGAGGTGGTGTTCCTTTGTCTGTGGCTGTTACTGTGATGTTATACAGAGACACCTGTTCCTGGTCTAGAATTGAATTTGTCACTAATCGATAATAATTGTCTATTGATCTTTCCAATTCAAATGGAAGATTTCTGGGGATGGAGCATGTTACCTGACCATTCTGTCCAGAGTCTCGATCATAAACTTGAAAAAGAGCAACCACTGTTCCAGGAGGTGCATTTTCAGCAATGGTTCTGCTTCCAGATGTGATGACCACTTCTGGTTCATTATCATTCACATCCAAGATGGTTATTAATACTTTTGCTCTGTCTTGAAGACCAGGCTGATCTCGGGCTTCAACATCCAACTCATACAAACTGCATTCCTCATAGTCTAGAGGTGCAGAAACAGAAATTTCTCCAGTCAAAGCATTCAAGTGGAAAATCTGTGAGATCTTTCCAAAGGAATATGTTACTTCTGCATGAATGCCTTCATCCTGGTCAGTGGCATTCACTGACAACACCAGTGTACCTACAGGCAGATTTTCAGGAACATTCACGCGATAGATAGACTGAGTAAACACTGGAGCATTGTCATTTGCATCTAAGACAGTTACTAGAATTTGTGCCATGCTTGAGCGGACAGGATCACCACCATCCATGGCAGTAAGGACCAGGTGGTAAGTGGCTTCAACCTCCCGGTCCAGGGCATGTTCAAGGACCAGCTCTGGGTGCTTGGTTCCCTGGGCTTGGCTTTGTACATCCACTGAGAAATGACTATTGCTGCTGAGCTTGAAGCTCTGGAGAGAGTTCATTCCAACATCAGGGTCATAGACCTCCATTAGCAGAAAACGAGAAGATGGAGCTGAGTTTTCGAGGATTTTTACTTCCAATGCTTCCCTTAAGAATCTGGGTGCATTGTCATTAACATCTAATATTTCCACTTCCACAGGAAAAAGATTCAATTTATCCTCCATAAGGATGTTAAAACTCACGAGACACCGCGGGCTCTGGGCGCAGAGCTCCTCCCGGTCGATCCTGCCCGCGGTAACCAAGCTGCCGCTCCGCGGATTCAGAGAGAAAAGCTGCGTCCTATCTCTGGAGACGACGCGGACTCTGTGCTCCGCCAGCTCCTTGGATTGTATTCCCAAGTCCTTGGTGATGTTCCCCACGAAGGAACCTTTCTCTAATTCCTCGGGAATAGAGTAGCGGATCTGTCCAGCTGCGATCCCCCACAACCACCCCAGGAGAATGAAAAGCCAGAGTAGCTCACCGCAGTCCCGGCGCCTCTGCAGAGCTGCCATGACTGGATTGTGACAGCCTTCCAGGGATTAGTGGCAGGAAGGGCAGGATCTCATCAATTCGTGCTTTTCAGAATTAGAAGTCAAGGTCCTTGTGGAACCAGAGGCCAGATGCGATCCAGGTCAGGTCACAATTTCTGGGCAGCTTTGGTGTCTGATCTGCTTTATGGCTAGACGATTTTCTTCTCCAGTTCCGATTTATTTTTATTTTCTTGCCCGGGTTAGTGAACAGCGACACTCAGAGTCCTAACTTAATACTGCACCACTTTGTAAAGCGACCACACATTTTATTTCTATTATATCTGCGAAGATGAGATTCATATTTTCTCCCCAATAAAGTGAAACATTTAGGGATTAAAAAGTTCTTAAGAATAATTTTAAGTGTTCTCTTAAAATTTAACTTATTTTTATGAAAATCAGGATCTTAGTTAATGGAAAAATTACCGTTTTCTTTCGAATTACTGCACTTCATCAGCATTACACACATTCAGTTTTCAATAAAGACATAAACAATCACAAACACATACTGAATCAATCTACTACAATGTCTGTTACCATGAGTTATGATTTTTAGAATCATTATGTGTTTTTACTAACATATTACTAGTTGCTCTGAGGTATTTTTTCTGTTTATACTTTAAAAATGCAGAGTGAGAATGTATAGGCTATATAAAATATATTTACTATTTTATAAGATTAGCTACTTTGAAAGCTTAATAAAAATAGTTGCCCCCTGACTCTAAGACACTACTGTATTAATAAGGATATTGTTTTAGGATTAGCAAGAATTTAAGAATATCACGAAGAGAACTACAACACAGATAAGCCTGCAAAGAATTTTGGAGCCTCCTACTATGCACAGAAAAAAAGAAATAAAACTGAAGTTAGAGCATTTTAACCTTTGTGGTTTTTATTTCTAAATTAATAAATTGAAGCTTAATTAAATTTATGGAGAAAAGATTTAAAGAAGTTCAGTTTTTGCACACTGAAATAGAAGTCATGTTTGGAATGTTATTGGCTCTTTCAAACCAAGAAATTTCATCACATAAAAAATCTTGTGGTAGAATGTTTTGGAGATTGATATTGAGAACTCTCTTTGTGTGTGTGTGTGTGTGCGTGTGTGTGTGTGTGTGTGTGTGTGTTTTGGTCAGGGCCTGGGTGCTGTCCCCTGAGCCTTTGTGTTCAAGCCTCATGCTCTACCACTTGAGCCACAACTCAACTTCTGGCTTTTTGGTGTTTAACTGTAGACACAAGTCTAATGGACGTTCCTACCCAAGCTGGCTTTGGATTGTGATCCTCAGATCTCAACCTCTGGATTAGTTAGGATTACAGGCTTGTCTATATTTATAACTTTAAACTGGGTATATTTGGGAAATGTGAAGGAGCACATACCTTGTAAGAATAAGGCAGTCTCTGTAGTTGGGGAGAACCCTGAACACTTATCTACAGACTCCCAGAGGAAACAAAAGTAGCTTCCAAAAGCCAGGTTAGAGGATTCTCAAGGGCACAAAAAATAGCCAGAACCATTGCAAAGAGGAAGATCACACCTATCAGGGCCAAGGATTAACCTTGGGTATCAGAGAACGCTGTTGTTGCTGTGTGAATCTCACCAGTGCACAGTCCTGGAAGGAAAAGTTCAGGATTGCTGACATGCAGGCATGAGGTAGGATGCAGTTAAGTGTTCACTACCACCACTTTGGTGATCAGGTAGCTGGGCTCTGTGATGCACAGCACCTACAGTATCTAAGACCTCAGACTCCTTTGGACCCCAAGCACTAGATGGCGCATTGTCATTACAGTCACCCACTAGCATGACATTCAAATAGCACATGCAGGAGCAAAGTTGTTAGAAGGCTTGTTTTACAATGCCCCTCTCCACCCACTGACCGAGCATGTTTGGTTTGGTTCCAGGTTGTTGGCTATGATGGAGTAGAGAACTTGTCCATCGGGTCCCAAGTCAGAAACAGAGGAACACTGATTTGAGTGATGGAGGCTTCAGGATTGTTCCTAGCCATGCAGATCATGTAGGAAGTCTGGTGGGAAATCAGAGCTAGTCTTTGACACTAGTGATATACAAGGTGAAGCCTGTGCTGGAGAAGAGTGATGTATCATCTTGATGAGTGGCTATGTACTCTTGCATCTGTTTTCCATATAGGACTCTGTCTGTTGTCTATATGTGCATTCTATATCTTGAGCTACTTGTGTATGTGTGCGCGTGCATGCATGTGCATGCATGCTTGGACTGGGGTTTGAACTCAGCATGGTACCCTCTCCCTTGGCTTTTCTAATCACACTACCACTTGATACACCACTCCACTCATGGAATTTTGCTGGTTAATTGGAGATAAGAGTCTTAAGGACTTTAATGCCCAGAGTTGGCTTTGAACCAAGATCCTTAGGTTTCAACCTCCTGAGTAGCTTGGGGTACAGGCATCAGTCACCAGTGTACAGATTTCTTGTGCTATTTTTCAATGAGAAATTTCCTTTTGCTTGATATAATTTCTCCATTAAGTTCAGAATCCATACATTGTGTTTGTAACAGAGTGAATATCAGTCCCCAGCTCAACATCTTCTTGTTGGGACTCAGAAGAATGTAATTTCAAGGATAATCTCATTTTCATTTAAATTATGTACATATTTTACCATGTGCAATATGACTTCCACAGTTCTTTGCTTCTACCACAGTTGTGAAGGTTTTCTTCTTATATCAACTCCAGTCTTCTACAATTGGTGAGATTCCCTCTTAATGTCCATCTTGAACAGTGGTTCCACTATCTTATCAATATTGATGGAGGAATAGGTGATCTCAACATGGTCAGTGGCCATCACTCTTAGCACTGAGGAGCAGACAGGTTTTCTGAAACACTGACCCTGTATGAGTCCTGAGTGAACTCTGGGGGCTTATAATATGCATTCACAACAATTATTGTGATCTGGGTGGTATGAATTCTGGAAGGGTCATCCCTGTTCCCAGCCATGGGGAACAAGTGGTGGATGGTAGGACTTCTTTTCCCTGTCCAGAGGTGGTTTAAGTATCAGCTCTGGGTAGCTACTGCTATCTGGGTTCTCCTTTTGGATCAAAGATACATTTGGATCTGAGCTGAAGTAGTTTGGCCTCAATGAATTGACACCTACAAAGCCACTATTCTCTGCTCCAATTCCAATTTCCAGTAGTCAAATTCAGCACAAGGCCCAGATCCTTGGCAGAGTTTCCCAGCAGAGAGTTCCAGGCCAACTCTTCAGGAAAAACTAACATAGTGAATCTGCTCCCAGGCAGAACAAAGGATCGCAGGAGGTAAAGAAATAACATTGACCTGGCCAGTCTTCAGCTATGCCAGGTCTGTTCTTCTGAAGTAGTTTCCCATCTCATTTCTGATTCCCAGTAGAATGATCACAGGAATTCTCTGAACAGGAGCAACCACTTGCTTTGCTTTTGGCAGTGAGTTCTCTTCTGGATACCCCCACCTCCGGCAGTTCAAGTCAATGTGCTTGGTGAGTCCATGGTGAGACATGAACCTGCAGTGTCCAGAGGAGCTGACCTACCCTTCACCCTGCCAAAATGGCCCCAGTGCCTTTGCTCTAGAACTGCAGTAGTGCTGATGGCTCCAAATCAGGAACTGGGTGGAAGAAATTTCGAATTTTCTACCAAGTCTACTATTACTGAATCTCCTCCTTCAATTTTATAGAGATTTAAAAAAAAACATTTAAAATGTTTAGTTTACATCAAGTCTTGTTACAGTTCTTTGAATTTAAGTACCTTTTGTGTGTGCTGGTACTTAAATTCATGGCCTAGGCACTGTCTCTGAACTTTTTTTTTTTGGCTGAAGACTAGTGCTCTACTACTTGATCCACTTCCAGCTTTTCAGTAGTTAGTTGGAGATGAGTTAGTCTCACAGATTTTCCTGTCTTGTCTGGCTTCAAACTTTGATCCTCAGTTCTCAGCTTCCTGAGTAGCTAGGATTACAGGCACTAGCCATCAGTGCACAGCTGGAACTTAAACTTTATCCTTTCAATTCAAATCAGGTACTCAGAGAGTAGATAAACTTGCTCATGACTATATTGGCATATTCACGTTTTTAGTTTTCATTTTCATAAAATCTCAGTAGAGTCAAATAACCAATGAATTACTAAATAGAAATGCATCCAAATGGAAAAAAGTGTTGGTGGCTGCAGATGTAGTATAAATATTCTTGAAATAACAGCTTGATGTTTATTGTCATTTTACTTTTTTCTTATAGCTTATGAAAGTTGTAAATCTTGTGGGTCTTAGTTTTATCCTGTTTCACTTTCTGAAAATATTTTTTAAGTTTCTTAATCCAAGATCTCACCATGTAGCTGAGGCTGGTAGCAAGCTCAAGATCCTTCTGCCTCCGCCCCCCAGGTGCAGGGGATAGAAGTGTACATGAAAATACTATCTTTACCATCTTCTTTCCTCAAAGAATGAATAGGTAAGCAAGGAGATTGATGGTCCTTCTAAAAAGAAGTTTTTTCCTTACTTTCCATGTGTTTATTTCTGATTAAATAAATATGATTGAAAAAATATTTCATATATATTCTTCAATATTATCTTATTTAATCTTTAATTGTACTGTTTCTTCCCAAGTAGCTTAACAATGATGAGTTACATGGATTTGTGTGATGAAGTATGAGTTCTCATAATTATATACTTCAAGTTAAGGAATTTATGCTTGCTTTTTCTTGGTCCTAAGTTACTATCTGATAATCTAAACCCTTTTCTTGAAGTACTACTGGGGCTCAAACTCAGGGCTTCCTGTTTGCCAAGCAGATGTTCTATCACTAGAGCCACACCTTCTGTCCCATCTAAAAACATTTTAATTGATGTTCTTCTCTTTTAACTAATCATGCTATTTTCCATGCTTCTGACAGGCATTTTGCAGTTCCACTTAAACCCAGAGCTTGGGTGCTGTCCTTTTCACTGAAGGGTGGTGCTCTATTACTCGAGCTAATGCATCACTTCTGGTTTTTTGCTGGTTATAGGTAAGAGTCTTATGAACTTTCTTGCCAGGCTGGCTTGGAACCCCAATCCTCAGATCTTAGAAACACTGGTGCCTGGCTTGTTTTACATTTTTAATCACATTTCCAAATTGGAAAATCTTCCTAAAGTCAGTATCTTCAATGTCTGCAATATGTTGTTATTCAAAAACATGGCAGGTGTGCAGCAATATGATCTTGCCTTAGATTGGAAAAACAATGAGGCATATTAAACCATTCATTGTGTTCAAGATTCTAGATAGCCATTCATTACCATCTTTATTTTATACAAATATAAAAAAATTGTGCTTACTTCGACAGCACATACACTAAAACTGGAATGAAACAGAGAAGACCAGCATATCCTCTGTGCAGTATGACATGAAAATTCATGGTGTTCCAAATTTATGGTTTTTTTTTGGGTGGACTAAAGGGTGGGTACAGAAATGGAGGGAGAAAAAATGAATAAATGCAATCATGCTATTCAGGATGCACTCTGTGGAAAATGACATGTAACTTGGGGGCAGGAAATGGACGTGGAAATTAGGGGAAAGTAAAGAAAGGGGTGACATTGTCTGAAAAGAGAAGTGTACTCATTATCTGACTTATGAAATGATAAGGCATCTGTACAATACCTTAGTAATAACAATAAAATTACTTAAAAAGTCAAATCTAGACTGCTCCAAAATATATTCAAGAAAAGTATCTCTCCATCATTGCATGAATGCATTAATTTCTATAGAAAAAATATCTTTTAAGAAACATACAAAAGTGAAGATTCAAATATTTAAGGGTGGATGGAATACATAATATATATACATATATATATATATATATATATATATACTAGTTGTGTGGAACAAATTATCAGTAGTTTATAGATGCTTTCCCATTGCACAAAAAGTTATCTTTGGATACATACCCAAATCTATAACTTTTAAAAATAAATAATGGCAAAGTTGATCACCATGTGGGAGTGAATGATGTTAATATCTATCATACACATTCTTTTTTTCTCTTTGGATGCATAATTCAGGGAGTACACACATTGCATATTGAGGTCAGAATTGTCCATGTATACATATAATTGGATGTTCTTTAAATAAATGTTCAAAAATTAAAATTTTCCTAAGTTTTAAAATGTATCAATAAGCCTTTCACATGGCCAAGTAACATAGTCTACAATACTACTACTAATATCCCATTGCCATTTCCCCTTTTTTTCAGATGATGTTTAAAGAATTAAAAGTACAATATAAAAAAAGAATTAAAAGTACAAATTTAGACAGATTGAAAATTGTTTAGTGAGGAGCATGTTATAATTATCTTCACTAAATCAGAAATTTGAGACTCAGTTTTTGAGGCCAATACTTCATTAAGAAAAATCTGTTAAAGACTTGGAAAAAATTATATTAAGTGAAATAAGCCAGGCCCAAAGAAACATAGGTCCCATGGTTTCCCTTATTTGCAATAACTAGTATATGTCTGAGATAAGCAGAAAAGGTCAGTTGATGTTAGGCAAAATAAACCCCAAGATAAGGATTCAAATGGTTTCTCTTTCTTGTGATTGTTTCTAACATATTTATAAGATAATTTCTTTGTTGCTTTGTATGTCCTTCCGCCACAGTATAACCCCTGTTTTCACTGTATTTAATGTTGGTATAATTTGTGGAGGGGAAGGGAAAAAACAAATCGTTTAAATAGGGATACTGGTGGACCCATTGCAACAATGAGATGTACAAGTTGTTATGTCGAAAAACAAACTTTACAACTTTAGCCGAGGGAGGGAGGGGAGGAGGTGGGGAGATGGGAAGGGATGAGAAGCAGAAACAAAGGAGGAGGCAACAATGTTTGATAAGAAATGTACTCAATACCTTGCCCATGTAATTGTAACCCCTTTGTATTTTCACAAAATACCCCTCGGTATTTTCACAATAAAAAAAAAAGAAAAAAAAAAGAAAAATCTGTCAGGCTGGGAATGTGGCTTAGTGGTAGAGTGCTTGCCTAGCATGCATGAAGCCCTGAGTTCAATTCCTCAGAACCACATAAATAGAAAAGGCTGGAAGTGGCTGTGGCTCAAGTGGTAGAGTGCTAGCCTTGAGCAAAAGAAGCTCAGAGCCAGTGTCCAGGCCCTGAGTTCAAGCCCTAGGACTGACAAAAAAAATCTGTTAATTTGAGATAAGCACACCTCACAGAAAAAACCCCAAAACTTTAAAATTCAAAGCCATTCCTTTTTTTTCTTTTCTTTTTTTGTTGATTGTGGAGCTTAAACTCAGGGCTTGAGCACTGTCCCTGAGCTTTTTCACCCGAGTCAATGCTCTACCACTTAGAACCACACCACCACTTCTGGTTTTCCAGTGGTTAATTGGAGAGAGACAAGAGTCTCATGGAGAAGGGTAAACAAAGGAGGAGGCTGCAATTCTTGGTAAGAAATGTACGCATTATCCCACCCATGTAATTGTAACCCCTCTGTACAGTATGTTCACAAATAAAATAAAATAAAATTAAAAAAAAGAGTCTCATGGACCTTCCTGCCCAGGCTGGCATTGAACCACAATCCTCAGATCTCAGCTTCCTGAGTAGCTAAGATTACAGGTGGGAGCCACCAGCACCCGCCCAAGCTTTTCTTAGATTGCATATTTTTAAAAAATATAAGCCTTAGACTCTTGCAACAATGCAGAATGGTACCTATACATGTAGAAGTGCAAACATTTGGGAGAAATTCATTCCAATTAGTGAAGGGGCTACCTGTAACTAGTGGTTGCCAAGTATATAATATATTTGTATTTGTTGAATGCACCACTATCTAACTCTTTGGAAACTTTAACTTATATCACAGAATAAAATATAATTCAAGGTTTCCTTCTTGCCAACATCTTTCAACATACTCATCAATTCTATAAGTTAACCTAAACTTTTGGAGTCCCACTCCCTGTGGTACTGGCCTTTAAACTCTGGGCCCCATGCTTGCCAGGCAAAGGCTCTACAACTTGAACTACATTTCTAGCCTACAAACAATTCTGATTTCAGAATGCTACAGACATTGTCCCAATTACAAATTCAATTTGTATTTCTGTATGTGTGTGCGTGTGTGTGTATGCGTGCATTGTGTGCACCTGTATTGGAGCTTGAACACAGGGCTTCATACTCTCACTAAACTTTTTCACTGAAGGCTGGCACTCTAAAACTTGAACCCCACTTCCAATCTGGCTTTTTGCTTGTTTATTAGAGATAAGAGTCTCTCACATTAGAATGCCTGAAGTAGCTTTGAACTGGGATCCTCAAGTCTCAGCCTTTTGAGTAGTTGGGATTTCAGGCATGAGCCATCAGTGCTTGGCTTCAATCTACATTTCTAACATAATATTTGTACAAACATTTTCTGTATTATTCTACTGATTTATGTATATACTGTGAATCATTTTCTCATAGTGATTTCAAGCATATAAAAATATAAATCTGATTTAATATCATTTCCAAACATGTTCACTAATGGCAACTTGGCAAATATCCAAAAGAGAACAATATATTTAACAATGAACTAATAGAACAACTCTTCTGTTAATACAACTGTCAAAAACTAACAAAATATTTGAGTAAGGTGATTATACCTGGCACTTTCCTTAAGCCTACTATTAACAGCTAGATTTTCTAAAATGTCCACAGATTAATGGAAAAAATTAAGCACCAAATATAATTTGAAAATAGATGGAGAGCATCAATTATCAAAATCAAGTTAATTTCCAATAGAGAAAATAACAACTTTATAAAATTACCCAATTTTGACTTTGGTAGGAAAGCAATTGAGGAAACAAATGAATAAAATGCTTGAACTATTCTTATCAAAAGAGAAAACTGACCTGAACATCTCCAGGGTCTTCTTTGTTTGCATCCATCTTATCAGCTATGAGAAGAGGCTCACTTTTCTCACAGCTCTCCTCATTAATAAGCCTGTCAGCATAGTTGGGCTGGGGGAAGATCAGGTGGCTCTTTCTAGAGTCAGTGGTGAGGGAGACTTCATGGGAGTAGGCCTGCAGGAAAGCCTGGACCCCATCCATACCCACAAAGTGGGAATTTGGCCTGCTAGCCAACCTGTCTCTTGAAGACTGAAGCAGGCGTGACATATACCAGCGCCTCAGCCTGAGAGCCAGCAGCACAATAACAAAGGCCAAGAAAACACAGGAGACAGTGGCCACTGCCACCACTAGATAGAGAGTGAGGTCTGAATCCTGAGGGTCACTGGAGGTGTTGATGCTGCCCAAGTCAGCCAGGACATCAGGGATACTGTCTGCCACAGCCACAGTGAGTGTAACAGAGGCTGAGAGTGGCGGCTGGCCATGATCCTGGACAACCACCACGAGGCTCTGCTTAACCACATCTCTGTCCAGCAGGGCCCTTGCTGTGCGCACCTCACCTGTGTGTAGACCCACTGTGAAAAGCCCTGGCTCACTGGCCTTGAGCAGGCGGTAGGACAGCCAGGCATTCTGTCCTGAGTCTCTGTCCACTGCTACTACCTTGGTCACCAGGTATCCTGGCTCTGCAGAGCGAGGTGCCAGCTCTACACCAGTGGAACCATCAGTAGGAAGGGTTGGGTACAGAATCTCTGGGATGTTATCATTCTGGTCAGTAACAAATAAGCTCACTGACACATTGGTGCTGAGTGGAGGGCTCCCACTGTCCCTGGCTGTCACCAGTAACTTCAACTCTCTTATCTGCTCATAATCGAAGGACTGCAGTGCATACAGGACACCAGTGTCCGAGTTAATGGAGACATAGGATGACACAGGAGCTTCCTGAAATGTGTATTCAGCCAGGGAGTAAGTGACTTGGGCAAAGTCACCACTGTCTTGGTCATAAGCAGTCACAGAGAAGATGGAGACACCTCTGAGGTTGTTTTCTGGGATGGAGATAGAGTAGGAGTCATGAGAAAAGGCAGGTGGATTGTCATTGATGTCTGCTACTTTCAGGGAGATGTGGTTTTCTGTAGATAAGGGTGGTGTCCCACCATCAATAACAGTTACTGTGATGTTATACTCTGAAGTCTCTTCTCTGTCCAACGATCTTGTTGTTACTAGATGATAATAATTATCAACTGACTTTTCCAATTTAAAAGGCAAGTTCCCAGGAATAGAACACGAAACCTCCCCATTCTTTCCAGAATCACCATCATGCACGCTGAAGAGCGCAATTATGGTTCCAGGTAGACAGTCCTCAGATACTGAACTGGTGAGAGAGGTGAGTATCACTTCTGGGGCATTGTCATTCACATCCTGTACTGTGACCAGTACCTTAGCGCTGGCGAGAAGAGCCCCTCCATCCTGAGCCACCACTTCCATGAGGTAGAATCCCGTTTCCTCATAGTCCAGTGAATGCACAGTTGAGATTTCCCCCAGGTAGGAATCAAGTTGGAAGGTCTCTGCAATTTTGTCTTCTTCATTGCGAAATGAGTAGGTCACTTTCCCATTTATCCCCTCATCGGCATCGGTGGCGGTGAGCGTGAGTAGTTGAGTGCCCACAGGTATGTTCTCAGGAACACTCACTCTATATTCGCTTCGGCTGAATCGGGGTGCATTGTCGTTGGCATCGAGTACGGTCACGTGGATAAGCGTGGTGCTGGAATGGACTGGGTCCCCGCCATCTAGTGCTGTGAGGAGGAGGTTGTGAGTAGCCTCTTTCTCACGGTCCAGGGGCTGTTCCAACACCAGCTCCGGGTACTTTTGCCCATCAGGTCCACTCTTCACATCCAGAGAGAAGTGCAGATTGGAGCTGAGCTGGTAACTCTGGAGGGAGTTCACCCCCACATCCGCGTCCCGCGCAAAGGGAAGCACTAGCCGCGTACCTGCAGCTGCATTTTCATTGACTTTGACTTTTAACTCCTCATCCCTAAATCGCGGGAAGTTATCATTAATATCAATGATTTCCACTTCTACTCCGTAAATTTTCATTTTATTCTCAATCAAGACATTAAAGCTCACCAGACACGGCGCGCTCTGGGCGCAGAGCTCCTCCCGGTCGATCCTGTCCGCGGTGACCAGGCTGCCGCTCCGCGGGTTGAGAGAGAAAAGCTGCGTCCTACCTCTGGAGACGATGCGGACTCCGCGCTGCGCCAGCTCCCGGGGCTCCAGTCCCAGGTCCTTGGAGATGTTGCCCACGAAGGAGCCTTTGTCCAGCTCCTCCCGCACGGAGTAGCGGATCTGCGCTGCTGTTTCACACAGCGTCCCCAGAAGCATGAAGAACCAAAGCAGGTCTCCGCGGCCCCGGCTCTTTAGAGGATCGGCCATTGCCTTCTTTTGCTACAATTCTCTCAGTCCTGGTTCAGTCTGCGGTTCCCTTAGTTCTCTAGAGCCAAGAGGAGTTTATTCTCTGGCCGAGATGGGATAGGTGGATTTTTTTTTTACAAGGCGCTTATGTGGTCTGTATTTAGTACGAAAGCAGCAGATCTGCTGCTTCTACGACAGTTTTTTCCCCAATTTGGTCGACAGCGACGCCCAGAGTCCTAACCAGTTACTACACCAATTCTATTTTTATTTCCTATCAGTTTAGTTATATTTTTATTTCCAATATTTTTGCTATATCCTTAATATATTATTGTGCAGAACCATTTATATTTCATTAAGCTTTAATTTGGAAGTACTGAAAGACTTCCACAACCATGAGATATAAATATAATTATTAATTATATATAAATATAATTATTAGCTTTTTTTCCCCACTTAGAAAAGTTCTGTTTTATACACCATTGAGCCTATGTCCTTTACTTACCTCAATATACATGGAGCTTGCTTAATCAGGACATTGAAATCCTTACTTTTTTGGATTCAGTACTTTGTATTTTTCATTTGGTATATATTTATGAAATTGTGCCCAATATGTATGAGCACTAAGGAAAAAAAATCAATCTCTCAACTCTATTAAAAAAAGTCTACTCCTACAAGCTGGATGTGGGTAGCTCATACGTAGTTACTTAAGAGACTGAGATCTAAAGGTTCAAACTTCAAAACTAATGCTGAAGAAAAGTCCAAGAGACTCAGTATCCAATTAACCAGCAAAAGCCAGGCTAGCAATTATGGCTTAAGTAGTAGAGTACCAGCCTTAAATTCAAACCTAAGTATCAAAATACGGACTGGAAATGTGGCTCAAGTCATAGAGCAAGGCCCTGATGCACATCCTACTACAGCAAAAATGACCTATTTATTTATACAAATTGCATTAGCTGTCGTAGGCAGAAAAATGCCTTTGTTACTTGTGAAGTCCTTGAGAAACTTTCTGGATTTTAAGAATATAGATGTGGTATCTCAAATTAAGAGTCTGAGTTCATTTAACAGTGTGTTATTTATATTTTCTTAGTAGTATATTAAAACACTTGCAGTTACACATTTTACAAAACCAAGCTCATTTCATAATGACAAGCCGCAGTGAGTAGCCTGTTTGTTTTGCTATTATCACCATTATAAAATAACAAAGAAAGAATAATGAATGGAAAAGTGCATTTCAGAAACTCTTATGGAAAGGCATTTTACCTAATAACTCCTTGGTAGGAAAAGTTTTAAATAAAGATATTTTATATCTATGACTTAAAATTTTTAAATAATAGAACTTTAAGTATATAGCAGAAACAATAACATGGATGGAAAAGATTTGCTACAGTACAATTGTTCTCAATATCTATCTATCTATCTCAGGGTGAGAAATCACATTTATTAAAATGTACTTATCATATAAGTTAAGACTTCAAATATAGCCATCCTTTACAAATTGGTCTGGGATCTCAAGAGAGATTGTTAAGACAAAGTGCTGACATGCAAGTCAACGAAACAATGCTATCCCAGGTTCCATCGTTAATAAGCCACAACATTACCTAAAATGCACCCCCACCGCCAAATGTTCCTTACTCTAACATACAGTGAGGCGAAGAGAAAGTGAAACTAAAATTCTAGTAACAAAGACTCTTAAGATGAAAGAAGTCACTTAGGTTTCCAATAAAGACAAACCTTCAGATGGATGGAATGTAAAGATAAGGAAGAAAAAGAAGTACCCTGTGTACAAACACTTTCAATTATGGATAAATTAACCTCTCTATTCAGTTACAATTATTTTTGGGGGGGTCCAGTCGTGGGGCCTGAACTCTGGGCCTGGGCGCTGTCCCTCAACTCTTTAACTCAAGGCTAGCGCTCTACCACTTGAGCCACAGCCCTACTTGCGCTTTTTTCTTTTTGCTTATGTGGTGCTGAGGAATCGAACCCAGGGCCTCATGCATGCAAGGCAAGTGCTCTACCACTGAGCCACCTTCCCAGCCCTACAAAAAAATTTTAATTGCAGATTTCACTGGATAAAAACACCAAAGGCAGAAAGAGCATAGCTCAAATTTGAGCAGACAAGGATATATGAAATGAGCATACTATCCCAATTTAGCCATTAGTTAAGAAACACTGAGATTACAAGTAAAAAAGAATTAAAGCTTACCTTTAAAACATTTTCTGAGGCAAGGGGGGCAATATTGTCTCCAAGAGCTGTACATGGAACCCAAGAGGCTTCATCACAGAGGAGGTCCTGAGCGGGAGCCACTTCCGGGGACACATTGAGAAAATTAAACTCGGTCTTGGCTGAGTGTGAGGCAACACACACGTTGTAGGAATAGGGCAAGGTTCCCGCATTGTAACTGGAGAGAACCCCAGGACCAGACTTGGAGTTGAGAGCAGGCTGAAAGCAGCCCCAGGCAGCTGGACCAGAGGAGTTCTTCAGACGCAGGGCGATGGCCAGAATCACAGCGAGAAGAAAGAGTACAGAGATCAAGGCCAAGGCCACCACCAGGTAAAACTGTAGTTCTGTCTGAGGGTCCGAGGGCGAAGGGTCATCGCGCAGGTCTGGCAACACTTCTTGCAGGCTATCTGCGAAGATGAGGTGTAGAGTGGCAGTGGCCGAGAGGGGCGGCTGTCCACCATCGCGCACAGCCACCACCAGGCGCTGGCGGGCCGCATCCCTGTCCCCCAGGACGCGAGCGGTGCGGACCTCGCCGGTGCGCAGCCCCAGGCTGAAGAGGCCGGGATCGCTGGCCTGCAGCACGTGGTAGGACAGCCAGGCATTGTGTCCAGAGTCGGCGTCCACCGCCACCACCTTGGTGACCAGGTAACCGGGCTCGGCGGCGCGCGGCACCATGTCGAAGAGCGCCGAGCCGTCGGGCTCCAGCGCGGGGTAGAGCACGCGCGGCACATTGTCGTTGCGGTCGCCCACCAGCACGCGCAGGCTGGCGTTGGCGCGCAGCGGGGGCGAGCCCTGGTCGCGCGCCTGCACAGTGAGCTGGAAGGAGCGCAGCTGCTCGTGGTCGAAGGCGCGCTGGGCGAACACCACCCCGCTGTGCGCGCTCACCGACACGTAGGACGACAGCGCGCCTGGCTCCAGGTCGCTGGCCAGGATGGAGTAGGACACTTGGCCGTTGGGCCCCAGGTCTGGGTCGGAGGCGCTGACTTGGGCGATGGAGGCTCCGGGAGGGTTGTTCTCAGCCACGTGGACCACGTAGGAGGCCTGGTGGAAAACAGGTGCATTGTCGTTGATGTCAGATACATCCAGAGTGAGGGTTATGCTGGAGGAGAGGGGCGGTTTGCCCCTGTCAGTGGCTGCAATGGTGATGTTGTATTCTGGTATCTCCTCCCTGTCTAGAGGCCGGTCTGTCATTAGTTTGTAGTAGTTGTTGGAGGAAGATTTCAATGTAAACTGGGCATTTCCCAGGACTTGGCAGTTCACTTCTCCGTTTTCTCCAGAGTCCCTGTCTCTCGTTTTGATCAAGGCGACTACTGTTCCTGGTGGCGAATCTTCTGGTAGAGGAGTAAACACTGAAGTCACAATCACTTCAGGTGCGCAATCGTTCTCATCCAGAATGTCGACTTGGATACTGCAATGAGATGCTAGATCGCCAGGATCTTTTGCTTCTATACCTATAGAGTAACGATGAGCAGTTTCAAAATCCAGATTACCCTTCGTCTTGATTTCTCCTGTTCTTTCATCTAAGTCGAAAAGCTGTTTTACTTCTTCATCCACATTATGAAAGGAGTAGGTGATTTCTGCATTGATGCCCTCATCTTTGTCGGTGGCCTTCACTTGCAGCACTGAGAAGCCTGGGGGCACATTCTCTCTCAAGGTGACTTTGTACACATCCTGGCTGAATACTGGAGGGTTATCATTGGCATCAGTGACTTGGATTCGAATCTCGGTGGTGCCAGTTTGAGGTGGAACCCCTCCATCCACAGCTGTGAGGACCAATTGGTGAAAATTATGTTCTTCTCTGTCTAGAGATTGTTTCAGAATCAACTCTGGATATTTATGCCCATCTGGAGTCTGTTTTTCTGCCACATCGAAATATTCGTTGTCATTAAGGTGGTATCTCTGCAGCGAGTTAGCACCAGAGTCTGAATCCAGAGCTGGTTCCAGTGGAAATGTTTTACCTGGCTTGGTGGATTCTCCAATTTTTAAATCACTCTTATTCTGTTTGAATATTGGAGCATTGTCATTTATATCCTGAATGATTACTGCTACATAGAAAATATTCAATGGGTTTTCAGCGATAATATCGAAATCCAGAGTACACAGAAGCTGCTTCCCGCAAATCTGCTCTCTGTCTATTCTGTCACTTACAAGTAAATCCCCGCTCTCTGGGTTAACAGTGAAGTATTCCTTCTCAGCACTAACTCTCAGCTTCCGGGGCGCCAAGTCCTCACCCAGCTCCAGGTCCTTGGCGAGGTTTCCCACCAGCGAGTTCTGGGCCAGCTCCTCCGGAATGGAGTAGCGGATCGGGTCCGGGAGAGCCCGGCAGAACAAAGACAGAAGGAAGGGCAAGGGTACCTGCAGCCACAGTGCCCAGCTGCTTCTTCCCGCGCTTGGCCACATCTTCTGTCTTCTTCCGCTGCTGCTCTGCTCCTTTGCGGCTAGAGGAATTATCCTCCGTGGATCGCAGAATTCCGGGGAGGTCCCTGTTCCGCGTCTGTTTTCTATATGAGAAAGACGTACGGGTCTCTTCTGCGTGATTGGTCTGAGGCAGGAAGTTACTCCGGAGTCTCTCAAATGCTTCTCAGAATAAGGTCTCTCTTTTCTTTTGACCTACAGCGACGCCTAGAGGGTTTCTCAGGAAACTGTACCGATGGCTCGTGAACTTTTGAAGTTTTCTTTTTACATTGTATTTTCTTTTAACAGTAGGCAATATGTTGATATTGATACAAATTTAAGAGGTGCAAATGGCATATAGCTATCTATTCTCATTACTTTATCATGTAATGCACCTATCTTAAGAGAAATGAGTGTGCTGTATCTTTTGTACACTTTCAAAGATAGGTTTTGTATAGCAAGCATATTCTTAAGTTATCTCCTTATTTACAAATGTAACCACACACATATATTCTGCACCTTCATGTTCTCATTAAGTACATACACACATTTTCAGTGCTAGGGACTCATTCAGTTTAGCTCATTTCATACAAGGATGTAAAGTATTCATATTAGTAGTAGTTATTTCATTGTATAGATATTGCTTAGTTCCATCAGAAATGTTTCCTAAAAGAAATCCACTGGTCACTGACGTGAAAATGTATTTTCTAATATGATGTAAATTTGCATCTTTCTCTTTTAGGTTTTAAGACATGTACCTTGCTGATTCTATGATATATTCTTGCTGTTGAGATTATAAATGTATTTGACACATTTTAGGGTTAACAGTAATGTTTGACATTAGTATCTTCAATAATATGTCCTCAGATGTAAGCTGTCTGTCATTACCCACCTTTTATTTTTTCTCCCCAATATTTCTAATTGCATTCTATCCCATACAGTCTGTATTGCACCACAACTTCCCATCCATGTAAAACTATGTAGGACTTACAGCTCTCCCTCTTCAATTGGATTAAGCCACATTCTGCAATCATTGCTACTACTATGTATAGTTGTACACATTCAGGAGTTTTAATTAACTCACAGATCTATTTGCAGAAACAAACGTATTTCATATCCCTTAGAGACAAAATAGTTTATCCTTTACCTGGTCATTCAAGGGCCACATAGTGACACACATAGCCAAAAACCACGTGTAGCCATACCAATTGGTAGAGATGATAATTTAGGAATTACCATGGATCACATAATTCCAGAAACCAAGTTACTCAACCTTTGTATCAAGTTTAGCTGATGAACAGCAACAACAAGCCTTAAGAAGTTGTTTTTTTCTTAGAAATCAAGGTGGGACTCAAGGTTAATGCCAGGATAGACCATGTAGAAATTATTAGAATCACTCCTTCAATCAGCTATGAGTGAAAACAATATGAAAATGTTTTGATAATCATAGGAAAGTCAGTATGATCAGATCAGCAATAACAAAACATTTGAGCTAGGTATTGTGGAATATGTCCCTAATCCTAGCACTTAGGATACTGAAGCAGGAGGAGAAGGATAAATTTGAAGCCAGCATGGCGTAAATACTAAGACTTTGTCTCAGAAAAGGGAAATGCTTTGATAATGAAGTAAAAGGTTGATATTCCCCCAAAAGAAATATACTCATTACCTGGCCAATGAAATGGTAACCATGCCAGATGCTGGTGACTCACACCTGTAATCCTAGCTACTCAGAAGCCTGGAATCTTAAGATCTCAGTTCAAAGCCACACTGAGAAGGAAAGTCCATGACACTCTTATCTGCAATTAACCACCAGAGAATCACAAGTGGGCTGTGGTTCAAAGCAGTAGAGCACTATCGTTGAGCAGAAGAACTGAAGGATAGTGCTCATGGCCTGAGCTCCAGCCCCAGGACAAAAATGTTAATGTCTCTGTATACCACCTTTATAAAAACAATAAAAAGAAAGTATACCAGTTCATTGAAAAAATATTTAACTTTCTCTCCCTCAAAGTTGTTACTGTATAGTTATAATGGAAATACTTTTTTTTGCAGAAGGAAAAGTAAACATCAACTAAAACTGGGGTGAAAACAAGAAATATAAACATACTCTATGCAAGTTCCATATTAGCTTCAAAGAAAATAATGCTGCAACTATGACTTCACTAATTGGCATCAATTTCACAGGTATAATCTGCCCCTTCAGTAAGGTTCATACAAAAGGGAATTTTGAAAAGTCAATAGAACCAGAAGCCAGTGGTTCATACCTACTCAAGAGGGAAAGATCTAAGGTTCAAAGTTTGAAGCCAACAAAGCAGATAAAGCCACAAGATTATTATCTCCAATTAAACAACCAAATGCCAGAACTGAAAGTTTGGCTCAAGAGTTAGAGAATCATACTTGAGGAAAAAATCTGATCAAGAGCCCAAATACACACACACACACACACACACACACACACACACACAAACACGCTCCCTTTTTGTCTCTCACATGCATATATATACACACAAATTGAGTGTCTTTAAGGTATAAAATTAAGAAATTCCTGTTAAAACTATAACTGAACAAAGACTTGAAAGGATAAATAATAAACAAGAGGAGCCAGGAGAGGGGTCTCAGTGGTAGGGTTTGCTTTGTAAGCCCAGTATTCCTGAGTTTAATCACTATCATAAAACAGAAAGATGAAAAACCTATGAATTAGCAAATAACTTTTTGTGTGGTAAATTTCAGTAATCATTACTGATTCACCCCCTTTAAAGCAACAACTTGTTAATAAAGAGGTGCTCTTGACAAGTCCTATCTAATTAAACTGAAGGCATTTACAATGTTTGATGTTTCCCTGTATAAGATATATTTATAGAACTGTGGATAACGTACCTGAAGATGACTGGGGTCTCCCTGTGACTGAGGTAAATCCTGAGGTATCAGGAGAGGCTCGCTTTTCGCACAGCTCTCCTGGCTGATGAGCGTGTCTGCATAGTTGGGCTGAGGGAAGATCAGGTGACTCTTCCCTGAATCAGCGGTCAGAGACACCTCATGGGAATAGGTCTGCAGGAAAGCTTGCACCCCATCCACACCCATGAAGTGCGAGGCTGGCAGACCTGCCAAGCCACTATGTGCTGTTTGAAGCAGACGAGCTGTGTGCCAGCGCCGCAGCCTAAGTGCCAGCAGCACGATGACAAAAGCGAGGAAGACACAAGACACCACGGACACTGCCACCACTAGGTACAGTGTGAGTGCTGGATGGTCTGCGTCAGTGGGAGTGCTGATGCTGTTCAAATCTGCCAGAACATCAGGGATGCTGTCAGCCACCGCAATGGTGAGTGTGACAGTGGCTGAGAGAGGGGGCTGGCCATGGTCCTGCACAGACACCACCAGGCTCTGCTTGAGAGCATCTCTGTCCACAAGGGCCCTTGCTGTGCACACCTCACCTGTGTGCAGCCCCACCGTGAAGAGTCCTGGCTCACTGGCCTTGAGCAGGCGGTAGGACAGCCAGGCATTCTGTCCTGAGTCTCTGTCTACTGCCACCACCTTGGTGACCAGGTATCCGGGCTCGGCAGAGCGAGGTGTCAGCTCCACACCTGTGGAACCATCGGTGGGGAAGGTGGGGTAGAGGATCTCAGGTGTGTTATCATTCTGGTCCAGCACAAACAGGCTCAGTGACACATTGCTGCTGAGGGGTGGGTTTCCACCGTCCCTGGCGATCACTAGCAGCTGCAAGTCTTGGAACTGCTCATAATCAAAGGAACGAAGCGCATACAGGACACCCGTGTTGGAGTTGATGGAGATGTAGGAGGACAGAGGTGCCCCTTGGATGGTGTCCTCTGTCAGAGAGTAGGTTACTTGGGCATTCTCACCACTGTCAGGGTCCTGGGCTGTCATACATAAGATAGAAGCTCCTCTAGGGTTATTCTCTGGAATGTAGGCAGAATAGGTGGCATGAGTGAAGGTAGGTGGGTTGTCATTGATGTCCATCACTTGCAATGAAAGATGGACCTCTGTAGACAGTGGAGGTGTTCCCTGGTCAGTGGCAGTTACCATGATGTCATATTCTGAGACTTCCTCTCTGTCTAGAGTGCTGTGTATCAACAATCGGTAATAATTCCCATAGGTCTTCTCAAGCCTAAATGGAAGATTATCGGGAATAGAACAAGTGACAAGACCATTCTCTCCTGAGTCACTGTCATGCACATTGAAAAGAGCAATTACTGTACCTGGGGAAGAAGTCTCTTGGATAGAGCTGGTGAGAGATGTAACTGTGACTTCCGGAGCATTGTCATTTACATCCAGAACTGTCACTAGCACCTTACTTCTGGCTCGAAGACCAGGTCCATCGTGGGCTTCTACATCGATATTGTAGAATCCAGACTCCTCATAATCCAGATCCCCTAACACTGTTATGTCCCCACTGACAGCATTCAACTGGAACAGCTGAGCTACTTTGTCTCTTGCTTTCCGGAAAGAATATGTCACTTCTCCATTGGACCCTTCATCGGGATCAGTGGCTTTTATGGTGAGCAGCTGAGTGCCCACGGGCAGATTCTCCTGAACATTCACGTGGTACTCCGGTTGACTGAACACTGGAGCATTGTCATTGGTGTCCATGAGTGTTATGTGAATCCTGGCAGTGCTGGAGCGAATTGGGTCGCCTCCATCATAGGCAGTGAGAACCAAGTGGTGAACCGCCTCTTCCTCACGATCTAGGGCTCGTTCTAGCACCAACTCCGGATACTTGATCCCATCAGCCCCGCTTTGCATGTCCAGAGAGAAGTGAGCATTCGAACTGAGCTGGTAACCCTGCAGGGAATTCACCCCTATATCCGGATCAAAAGCTTCAGGGAGCGGAAATCTAGTACCGGGATTTTCAATTTCAACAACTTTTATTTCCCTCTGCTCTGTTCCAAAGCTGGGCGAGTTATCATTAATATCGATTATTTCCACTTCTATTCCAAAAATCTTCACTTTGTCTTCTAGGAGAATCTCCAAGTTAGCTACACACTTTGCGGATCTGTCACAGAGCTCCTCCCGGTCTATCCTGCCCGCGGTAACCAAGCTGCCACTGAGCGGGTTCAGAGCAAAGAGCTGAGTCTTACCTCTGGAGACGATGCGGACTCCGCGCTCCGCCAGCTTCCGGGGCTCAAGACCCAGGTCTTTGGCGATGTTGCCCACCGCAGAGCCCTCTTCCAGCTCCTCTGGCACAGTGTAGCGGATTTGTTCTGCCCCGATTTCCCACAGGGCTCCCAGGAGAAAGCAGAGCCCAACTAGTCGGTTGCAGACTGATGGGTAAGGAGCCGCCATGACAGCCCCGCTGCGAAATACCCTGAGCTTGGATGTTCTCTGTGGAGGCCCGAGGAGCATTAGATCCGTGTCTTTCAAGAAAAGATGCTTTCACGCTTGAATGCTGGAGCAATCGCAGGTCCCAGACGATGCTTTCCAAACGCTCCAAAACCGGTGCTTTGTGCTGCGGAAATCTTGCTCTGATTACATTTCTGGTTGTCTTTTCCCCCTGAGTGGTGAACAGCGACACTCAGAGCCCTAACCTGTTATTGCAATTTATTCTTGATGATGTATTCTTTTATGTTTCCATTCTTTTCCCCCTTTCTTCCAAGGAGAATGAAAATGAAATTTCTGTTGTTTAATTTGCAAAGAAATGTTCCAAACCTTCCTATATTATAAATTCAGATGTTTTAACAGAGATATAATGTGGTGGGTTTTGAGTAAAGCATGTTTTCTACTTTTTAAAAGGTTGTGAACGCAACCATCCCCAAAGTTCATTTTCAGTACACTATGTTTCTTGCTAAGAACAGGGTTGGCTTGAAGGGCAAAGGAAAGAGATTTGTAACAGACAGTGGCATGGAAGTTGGAAGTTCAGGTTTAGCTGATGTATGCAAAAACAAGTGTCCTCATCAGAGGTGACCCTTGGAATGTGGGACTATGTTTCAATTTCTTTTCAAGGAAGTGGTTGGTGTTCAAGAGATAGTCTTACCCCTATGCAAATGGGGTTAAGAAAAAGTTTTAAATTGGACAGGAGAACTTGCTTTGCAGATTGGAGATTCTAGGCTGCAAACAATGTCTGTGACTCTCTTGTTCACCGTGTTTCCTTAACTGGTACAACAGTAACTGTCCTATAGTCAGAATTCAGCAATTTTTTTTCAGAATTTAATGAACTAATTATCAACAGAAATGCATATTCTCATATAATATGTAAAAGCTTTGATATCAAAATAAATCATTTACAAGATAGAAACAATATCCTGGCACACTGTAAAGAATCCAGTGATTGTAACTTACCATGATCAATATGTATTGTTTTACCATTATTTCTAATTTTAGTTTTCAATTTATTTGCTTTTTGGTAGTATCAGAGTTGTATCAGAGTCTGTGGTTGCTAAGCAAGTGCTCTAATAACATGTTTTTCATCTTTTGGAGGTACTGGGTTTGAACTAAGAGTATGTTCAAGTGCCTTGCCACTTAACATTCTACCTGCTCTTTTATTTTAGAAACAAAGTACTCTTTATTTGTTCTGTATGCATTATTGCAAGCTTCATAGAGTAGAATAGTTTTCTTATTTTATGTTTTAATTTTTGCTTGTATGATTATTATTTTTATTAACTTTAATGTATACAAAGGAGTTTCCACTCTGCAATGCAGTCTATGAAGACATGTCTTGATCAATGCCACCCCTTTGAACATTCTCATCCATCCAACCATCCATGGTACCCCTCTACTCAATTTTCTTAATTTTATAGAATACATTGAAATTTTGCCACTTAACAAAGCACTTTATGAATAGTATGTGTCTTGATCAATGCCACTCCTTTGAACATTCTCACCCATCCTTTCCAACCCACCCCTCCCCTAAATTTTCGTAATTTTATAGGTTATGTATTGAATTTTTGCCCTTTACCAAAGCACTTTAGGAATACTATGCATCTTGGTCTGTGACATCTCTGCAACATCTTCACCCCCTTCCATCCATCCCTCAATTTTTCTTAATTTTTTGGTGTATACAATGAACTCTTGATTGCATTGTCTCATTTCTTCCCTCCTTCCTTTATCTACCCCTCTCTACTTGGCCCCATGCCCCTCTGGCAAATATACATTTCCTGATGCTTATGATTATGTTGTTGGGCTTTGACTTACTTAGTCTTTCTAAAGAATTTTACTATTTGAGCCGGGTGGCTCACACCTGTAATCCAAGCTACTCAGGGGGCTGAGTTCTGAGGATCGTGGTTGAAAGCCAGCCTGGGCAGGAAAGTCCGAGAGACTCTTATCTCCAATAAACCACTAGAAAACTGTACAAGCCCAGAGTTCAAGCCCCACAACCGACCAAAAAAATAATTTTACTATTGAGTTCTTAATAGAGTCTGTTATACTTCAGTCAATTCATTTGTAACTGCTTGCCTACTACCTACTGTGTTTACTTACAGATTAATAGACACATTCTAGCTACCACAAATGAAGGAAACCATGTAACCTTTGTTTCTCAGGGTTTGTCTTACTTCATTTATAGCATATTTGAGTATTCTTTTTTTCCCTTTTTTTGGGGGGTTTCTGGTCATGGGGCCTGAACTTTGGGCCTGGGCACTGTCCCTCAGCTTTTCAGCTCAAGGCTAGCGCTCTACCACTTGAGCCACAGTGCCACTTCCGTTTTTTTTCTTTTTGCCTATGTGGTGTAAGGAATCGAACCCAGGGCCTCATGCATGCAAGGCAAGCGTTCTACCACTGAGCCACCTTCCCAGCTCCATATTTGAGTATTCTGAGAAAACCTGAGATAAATCAGTGGTCCACCAGTTCTTTAAATTATTCCTCACTTAACAATTCACATGTAAGATGATTGAAACATAAGGAGCTATTGAAAGAGTAAATTAAAGCACATTTCATTATCTTTAGAAGGTTCTCTTGTTGCTGGGATTGGGGGATATTTTGGAAATAAGTTTCATCATGTATAGAACACTAGCAAAGCATTTTTATATTTGACTCACTTCAGAAACCAAACTAAGGCAATATGGAATTTTAAAAATGTATTTGTTATATTTGTAAGCACTAGTGAAAACAATGATGTCAAAAGAATGCCAAAGAAATTATATTCTTGAATTAATTATGAGTGGGGATAATATTGATCTAAAGTTAGGGATTCTTATGTAAGTTGTGAGAGTCTTTGCTACTTCTTATAAGGCAAATAATTGAGAAGGGGTATAGTTATTGGAAGGTTGTGTTAAACAAAATACATTGCAACTAATGTAGTTCCAACAAAGAAGATAATTGATGAAAACAATCAAACTTTATCTTGTGCAGAAAACGTGTAAATACATTAAGAAAGAATATGCATTAAGTTACTTGAAAAAATTGTCTAATACATCAACTAAGGACCACAGCTAACTGCTGAAGAAGCACTGTGTTGACATCCAAGAACATACATCTCTAATCTCTCTATCAAGATTTGCCAACCATACATAAATACCAACGTCAAAGAGAAAATTAGCCGTTAGGTAGTTTCAAAGATGACTACATGACCAAGACGTCCATTTCCTTACAACCAATACACCCAACTCCACTAAATACCACCACTAGAACCATGAAAAACAACCACCACCACCACCACCACCACCACCACCACCAATGACCAACATTCATGATGCTCCGTTGAAAAACAAATAATGAAGAACAAAAAAAAAACCCAATGACCAACATTCATGATGCATGGTTGCGCAAAAAATACAGTATTCAAATAGTTCTGGGAAAACTTACATGAGAGGAAAAAGACGCATCAAAAGAGAGTTTAAGATCTTCATTATTGACGTCTACAGCCATAGAAGAATCATCACAGAGGAGGTCCTGAGCGGGAGCCACTTCGGGGGCCGGGGACACGTTGAGAAAATTAAACTCCGTCTTGGCTGATTGTGAGGCAACACACACGTTGTAGGAATAGGGCAAGGTTCCCGCATTGTAACTGGAGAGAACCCCAGGGCCAGACTTGGAGTTGAGAGCAGGCTGAAAGCAGCCCCAGGCTGCTGGACCAGAGGAGTGCTTCAGACGCAGGGCGATGGCCAGAATCACAGCGAGAAGAAAGAGTACAGAGATCAAGGCCAAGGCCACCACCAGGTAAAACTGTAGTTCTGTCTGAGGGTCCGAGGGCGAAGGGTCATCGCGCAGGTCTGGCAACACTTCTTGCAGGCTATCTGCGAAGATGAGGTGTAGAGTGGCAGTGGCCGAGAGGGGCGGCTGTCCACCATCGCGCACAGCCACCACCAGGCGCTGGCGGGCCGCATCCCTGTCCCCCAGGACGCGAGCGGTGCGGACCTCGCCGGTGCGCAGCCCCAGGCTGAAGAGGCCGGGATCGCTGGCCTGCAGCACGTGGTAGGACAGCCAGGCATTGTGTCCAGAGTCGGCGTCCACCGCCACCACCTTGGTGACCAGGTAACCGGGCTCGGCGGCGCGCGGCACCATGTCGAAGAGCGCCGAGCCGTCGGGCTCCAGCGCGGGGTAGAGCACGCGCGGCGCGTTGTCACGCGCAGGCTGGCGTTGGCGCGCAGCGGGGGCGAGCCCTGGTCGCGCGCCTGCACAGTGAGCTGGAAGGAGCGCAGCTGCTCGTGGTCGAAGGCACGCTGGGCGAACACCACCCCGCTGTGCGCGCTCACCGACACGTAGGACGACAGCGCGCCTGGCTCCAGGTCGCTGGCCAGGATGGAGTAGGACACTTGGCCGTTGGGCCCCAGGTCTGGGTCGGAGGCGCTGACTTGGGCGATGGAGGCTCCGGGAGGGTTGTTCTCAGCCACGTGGACCACGTAGGAGGCCTGGTGGAAAACAGGTGCATTGTCGTTGACATCTGTGATGTGTAGTGTAATGGATGTCTCGGTGGAAAGCGGCGGTTTGCCCTTGTCAGTGGCAGTGATGGTAACGTTATACATTGAGGTCTCTTCTCGATTTAGAGTTTTGTCAATCATGAGCTTGTAGTAATTCTTGGAGGTGGGTTCCAACTTAAAAGGAACTTCTTCCTGAATATAACATGTGACTAGACCATTTTCCCCCCAATCCTTGTCTTTTACTTTAATCAGAGCTACTACAGTTCCAGGATTTGAGTCCTCTGGAATTTGGTTAGAAAAGGACATAAATGTCACCTCTGGGGCATTGTCGTTCTCATCAACAATTTCAATCTGAACATTACAGTGGGCTGTGTGCACCCCTCCATCCTTGGCTTCTACACCAAGCAAGTATTTATTTCTTTCTTCAAAATCCAAGGTCCCATTGGTTGTGATATCACCAGTATGGGGATTTAGATTGAAGATGAGGCTCGTACTTGCAGGGACATTAAGAAAGGTGTAGGTGATCTCTGCATTGGTACCCTCATCCTGGTCTGTGGCCAATACCCTCAGGATAGAGGTTCCCAGGGGCATGTTTTCTTGGAGTCTAACTTTGTATATGTCCTGGCTGAACACTGGAGCATTATCATTGGCATCAGTGACTTTGATCCAGATCTGGGTGGTGCTACTCAGAGGTGGGTCCCCACCATCAATGGCAGTTAGGATTAAGCGATGGGAACTCTGACGTTCCCTGTCTAGAAGTTTTTCCAGCTGTAATTCTGGGTATTTACTTCCATCTGGACTTTCCTTTGTTGAAAGACTGAAGTGCTGATTGGGGCTGATGGTGTATAACTTCAGTGAGTTACTTTCTACATCTGCATCTTGTGCAGAATCCAAAGGAAATTTTACCCCTGGTATGGCTGACTCACAGATTTCTAATTCAATGCCTTTTGCAGCAAAATATGGTGCATTATCATTAATATCTTGGATTGCAACAATGACATGGAAAATATTCATTGGGTTTTCAGTGACTGATTCAAATTCCAATGCACAGTCCGACTTTCTCCCACAAATCTCCTCTCTATCTATCCGGCCACTCACTAACAACTCCCCATTTTCTGCACTGACATGGAAATAATCCTCTGCACTGACTCGAAGTTTGCAAGTTGGCAGCTCCTGGATACTGAGCCCTAGATCCTTGGCTAGGTTCCCTACCCGGGAGCCCTTGCCCAGCTCCTCTGGAATAGAGTATCGGATTGGTTCAGAGATGGCTTCATAGAACAAAGACAGCAGGAAGAGAAACAGTACCTGGCTTTTTATGGTTTCCATTCCTCTGGTGTTTCTCTGCATTTCTTGGATTCCCCAGGAGGCTTCTTTTCAAGATTTATCTGGGAAATGTTTCTTTTCTTTTTTTAAAAAAATAGATGACTTGTGATTTGAAGCAGAACTTGCTTGTTCAAGATGCTCTGAAGATGCACCAGAGCAGCGACTGTGTTCCAAGTTGTGTCGGAAAAAGCAGAAAGGCACTGGCTGGACTCCTGCGGAACTGAGAATGCATCTCTTCTCTCTGGCCAACAGCGGCACCTGGAGGTTTTCTTGCAAAACTGCGTATTGCCCAGAGATGCCTTTAAAGTGCAAGCTTTTGTTTCTACATACCATGCATTTCAATTTTCTTCAAAGACAAAAACTCATATTTTTCCTTTTAAGTTAGATCCTTTCTTGATGGTCATCCTTTCATGAGTGTTTTCAACATTACCTGTTCCTCGTTTTTTCATTACACAAGGCATAGTCGTTTCCTCCCAGTTTTGAGTGTAAAAATAATGATTTTGTTGTGCGCCATTTATAAACTCAGGTATGATTGTCATATCCAAATAAGGGAATGCATTTTACCTACATTTTAATGGACTACAATCCTTACTTTTCTGCAGATTCATTGGAATAACTTCCTTTATTTAATATTTTAATTTCTCCACAGCAATTTTAATTTTAATTTTTAATTAAAAATTTAATTTCTCTTCAACTTGGTTAATACTTTCAAAGTTATAATCTTTGCAAAATAGAGGGAGCCAAGTCCTAGACTTATTCCTCTTCTTTACAAAATAGGTTCAGTAGAGCAAAGAATCTAGGCAAAAATGTGGTCTTATAATGCCAAATCTCATGTCTACCAGTGCTTTCCTTTTAGGTGAAAGTACAAGCACTATTCTGTAATGTCAGTTCCAAACTGCAGCCAACTTAATACCAATTAACAAGTGAAATTATTTGATCACTGGTGGGTCTTAGAGAGAAATGGGAACCTTTAAACATTCTACTTCAGAATTTAATCCTGGTTTTAATAGGCAGGTTCAGATGTGCAAATCCCCTTATTCAAAATACAACCAAAGTAGATGTTCCTGTTCTTTGAATACATCCCCCACATTGAATGAGTTGGAAACATAATGTTTAAATTCATATACGATGAGATTTGGAGGCAGGACTTTTGGGACATGACTGTGTCATGAGGGCTGTGCCTCCATGAATGGGTAGCACATGAGTACCTTTGTTATAAGAGCAGCTGGTACTGGTTCATTTGTTCTTTTTTGTCATGTGATACTTTTTGCTATATAAAGCCACAACAAGAAGATCCTCACCAGATGCTGAGAAAATGATGGTCTAGTCTTGGATTCCCAGCCTCCAGAAAAAGACACATTTAAATAAAACTCTGCTCTTTATCAATTTTCTGGCCTCTGTTATTTTGTGATAGCAGCATTTTTTTAAAGACTTATCAATTTACTTTGTTTTGGAGAACTTATTTCTTATCATACTCCAGTCAATGGTAGGATATTATGTTTCCCTAGGTTTTTTTCTTGTTTTCTCTATTCCAAGCCTTTATGCTTCTTGTCCATTTTATTATGAGTTTTGCCTCCCTTTGCTTTGTAATGAATTCTTGCCTGTCCTCTAGGAAAAACATTCATCTGAGTAAAATAAGATGTGTGAGGGCTGAGAATGTGGCTTAGTTGCAGAATGCTTGCCTCACATGCATGAAGCCCTGGGTTCAATTCCTCAGTACTACATATACAGAAAAAGCCAGAAGTGGCACTGTGGCTCAAGTGGTAGAGTGCTAGCCTTGAGCAAAAAGAAGCTCAACGACAGTGCCCAGGCCCAGAGTTCAAGCCCCAGTACTTTTATCCTTTTGGGGAAAGTGACATGGACACTAAAAAGAATGGACCCCAAAGATAGGCTAAAGTTATCTGTGATGTATTTGAATTTGAGTGAGAGTACACTTTTCTTTGCTTATAAATATCTTCTTCTGGTTCATACATTTGAATGTATTTTTCTTGGTATATTTAGGGATAGATCTGTCCCCTTAAGGCTAATGAAACACATTTTGATCCCTTTTTAATGACTCTTAAAATTATATGAGCTAAAATAATTTCATAAATTGCAGAATAGACCCATGATTTAAGATTCAAGAAGGTTGTAGAACATGATAAAGATTCTTATTTCCTTATTGAAATTGGTGACATGGAGATTTTCTGCTGAGAGTGAGACACCTCCCTGCCTTTAAAAACTCCTTCTCAAAGGCTAGGAAGGTGGCTCAATGGTAGAGTGCTTGCCTAGCATGCATGAGGTACTGGGTTTGATTCCTCAGCATCACATAAGCAGAAAACGCCAAGAGTGGGGCTGTAGCCCAAGTGGTAGAGCACTAGCCTTGAGCTGAAGAGCTGAGGGACAGTGCCCAGGCCCAGAGTTCAGGCCACATGACTAACAAAAAAATCCTTCTCAAGGGATAATAAATACCACACAAAATCATCTAACAGTAAAGACAAATGGACTTTCTATTTTCAGGGAAAAGTCTGAAATCACTATGAAAACATAATATGCCATTAAAAAGTTAAACTATTTAAGTTATCTACATTTTTCTTGATGTTTGTTTCACTAAGTTGCTCAGGATTCTTGAGTCTGGAGTCCTGGGTTCGAGGGATACTACCTCCTTAGCATTTTTTACTCTATAGTTTTTGTATTTGTAAGATGAAAGAGTATGATCTGGCTTGGAAGAGTCAAACATGATCTATGGGAGTATAAAACACTTGGTATTTATTCATTTTTTAAATTTGTCAATCAGGGTAGACTAGGTAAGCAAGAACGACCAAGTCCAAATCACAAGGATTTAAAATGTAAAAGGCGGGGCTGAGTAAGTTCAGTGGTAGAACACATATGTAATATGACCTTATGGCCCTGAGTTCCATCCATAGCGCCAGAGCAATAACCAAACCCATTTTCTCATCATGGCTATTTAAGGATACAGGTAGAAAGAATAGTCACATTCTCAAAGGGTCACTTAGAGGTCTGGAATTTTCACAGGTTCCTCCAATAAGAGACAAACACCACTTTACTCACAATGCATTGTTGACCAGAGTTGCCTAGGCTTACTTTTCCATAAACATGCCAGGAAGTGCAATTTCCCCACATACTCAGAGAGAGAGGATACACATATAGCCAACAGAATAAATGAGTACCTCATTGCTTTATTTCTTAAATAAATATGTGTTTAAACTTTAGAATAACCACATCTGCATAATACTCAAAGAAAGAAAGAAACTTACCTCAAACAGCTTGAGGTCCCCTTTAGTTTCAAGCAAATCCTGAGATACCAGGAGAGGCTCACTTTTGTCACAGCTCTCCTGGCTGATGAGTGTGTCAGCATAGTTGGGTTGAGGGAAGATGATGTGACTTTTGCGGGAATCCGCGGTGAGGGAGACTTCATGGGAATAGGTCTGAAGGAAAGCTTGCATCCTGTCTACACCCACAAAGTGTGAGCCAGGCATGCCCCTATCTCCTGTAGAATGAAGCATGCGTGACATGTGCCAGCGTCGCAGCCTGAGAACAAGTATCATGATGACAAAGGCCAGAAAGATGCAAGACACCACAGCCACCGCCACCACCAGGTAGAGTGTGAGGTCTGAATCCTCTGGATCAGCAGGAGTCTTGATGTTGCCCAAGTCTGCCAAGACATCAGGGATGCTGTCAGCCACTGCGATGGTGAGTGTGACAGTGGCCGAGAGAGGGGGCTGGCCATGGTCCTGCACAGACACCACCAGGCTCTGCTTGAGCACATCTCTGTCCACAAGGGCCCTTGCTGTGCGCACCTCACCTGTGTGCAGCCCCACCATGAAGAGCCCAGGTTCACTGGCCTTGAGCAGGCGGTAGGACAGCCAGGCATTCTGTCCTGAGTCCTTGTCTATTGCCACCACCTTGGTCACTAGGTATCCAGGCTCTGCAGATCGGGGTGCTAGCTCCACACCGGTAGAACCATCAGTAGGTAGGGCAGGATACAGAATTTCTGGGGCATTGTCATTCTGGTCCACTACAAACAGGTTCAGTGATATGTTGGTGCTAAGTGGAGGGTTCCCACTGTCGCTAGCGGTCACCAGTAGCGGTATTTCTCTAAATTGCTCATAGTCAAAGGAACGTAGTGCATACAGTACACCCGTATTGGAGTTGATGGAGATATAGGATGACAGTGACACACCCTGTATGGTGTCATCGGTCAATGAGTAAGTGATGAGAGCATTGTCCTCACTGTCTGGGTCCTGGGCAGTCACCGAGAAGATTGAGGCTCCCCTAGGGTTGTTCTCTGGTATGTAGGCAGAGTAGGAGGCATGAGTGAAGGTAGGAGGGTTGTCGTTGATGTCTGTCACATGCAGAGTGATGCGAGTTTCTGTGGACAATGGAGGACTTCCACCATCTGTGGCTCTCAGACTGATGTTATATTGGGGCACCTGTTCACGATCCAGAGATCCAGCTGTCACTAAGCGGTAATACTGGCCTACTGATTTTTCTAAATTAAATGGCAGATTTCCTAGGACAGAAACCGAAACTTGCCCATTCTGTCCAGAATCCCGGTCATGCACATTGATAAGAGCAATTTCAGTCCCAGTGGCAGCCTCTTCAGGGACTGAGCCAGTGAGGGAAGTGATTGTAACTTCTGGGGCATTGTCATTCACATCCAGAACTGTGACTAGAATTTTGGCTCTTGAGAAAAGACCTGGTCCATCTTGTGCTTCAAGTTTTATTTCATAGGACATAGCCTCCTCATAATCTAGACTTTTTAATGTTGATAAATCTCCAGTTGCTGAATTGAGCTGGAAAATCTGAGCAATTTTCCCAGGCATTTTATCTAGAATATAGGATACTTGAGCATTGAATCCTTCGTCAGGATCAGTGGCATTCACTGTGATTAGCCGGGTGCCCACTGGAACGTTCTCCAGAACACTGACATGGTACTCCGGCTGTGTAAACACTGGTGGGTTGTCATTTGCATCCAACACTATCACTTGGATGCACAAGGTGCCTGAGCGAACGGGGTCACCGCCATCAGAGGCAGTGAGGTCCAACTGGTGAACTTCCTTTTTCTCACGATCCAAGGATCGCTCCAGCACCAGCTCTGGGTACTTAGCACCATCAGAGCCAGTGTTCACAACCAAGGAAAAGTAGTCAGTGGGACTGAGCTTGTAGTTCTGCAAGGAGTTGGTGCCTACATCTGGGTCAAATGCAGTTTTAAGTGGAAATCGGGTTCCCGGAACTGTTAGTTCACCAATCTTGATTTCTAATTCCTCTGTTGGAAAACTAGGGGCATTATCATTAATATCTTTAATGTCTACTTCCACTTCAAAAATTTTCAATTTGTCCTCAATGAGGATGTTAAATTTTACCAAACACCGCGCGCTCTGGGCGCAGAGCTCCTCCCTGTCGACCCTGCCCGCGGTGACCAAGCTGCCGCTCCGCGGGTTGAGAGAGAAAAGCTGCGTCCTACCTCTGGAGACGATGCGGACTCCGCGCTGCGCCAGCTCCCGGGGCTCCAGTCCCAGGTCCTTGGAGATGTTCCCCACGAAGGAGCCTTTGTCCAGCTCCTCCCGCACGGAGTAGCGGATCTGCCCGGTTCCTGTGTCACACAGCATCCCCAGGAGCGCGCACAACAGAGCCAGCCCTCTGCCGTGTCGAAATTTCAGGCACTTGCTCATTTCCTTTTTTGATGAATTATTTTCTCTGAATTCGCTTCCAGTTTCCCACGATGCACCCCAATCTTACTTCCTCAAGGAGTGAAGGCTTTTCTGGGATTTATCCATAGATCACAGAGCTAGTTGAATTATGGGGCGAGTTTGGTAGTCGCCCCAGTGTTCGGTCTGATTTTCTGGCTCTGCGTCTTAGAAGCAAGGAAATGGTGGACTAGCACTCCAGCAGCCGGTTTTCTTCATGAGTGGTCAACAGCGACACCCAGAGGCCTAACAGTTTACTGCACATTCTCAGACAACTTCATTTTCCTCACTTTTGAAACCCTTTTAATGTTTAAAGGTAATGCGACGAGTTGTGATTTCATTTAATTTATATGACATATATTAAAGGGCTGACTTCAAGTTATTTTCCTTAGGAAATCATATACTATCCTCAATTTCACCGATATTTCTTCAAACACAGTGGCGTTACTATTTCTAAATGTTCAATTTAGGAACTAAACAGAAATACCAGCCATATTTACAATTCTTTCTTTCCTTTCCTTCCTTCATTTCTTTCTTCTTTTCCTGACTTCTTTTTTCTTACTTGTACTGATGTTTTGCTTTAGGAGTTTGTGCAGACCTTTCTAGACAGGCATTGTTCCAATGTACCACTCAGCCCTACACTTTAATTCTTGAAGTTTATGTTTGATAGCCTGACATGTTTATTAAATAAACGCACAACGAGGTATCAGACAGTATGTTTGTCTGGAAATTTAAGGCAAACAATATAAACATAGCCACCAACATCATAGAGTTTATGAAACTGCGAAAGCAAATAGGAAGTTACAACTCAATGAGATGGGTGATACCAAGGGTATTGTTAGTGCCTTTAACCTGGCCTTGGAGGGTAGCAAAGACTTTTCTAGTTAGTAAGAGGAGTGGAGCATGGAGAAATTATACACCCTGTGGATTTTGAGAGAAGTTCATTTTGCCTAAGTCTAGAGTGTAAATATGTTTTTCTTAAAAATAAAAACAACCTGAAACTAGAAGAGAAACTTTTGTTTTATGTCCCAGAGTCCCCTTTCTTGCTATGTCTCTGATTTGAACACACAAGAAATAAAATCCGTATTTGGCATCTCAATTATAGTGCATTGTATACTTACCCATAATGCATTAGTGCTTCTGGCATTGCTACACACACTAAAAGAACCCTATTTTAAAATTCTCTCTATTTGTACTTTACTTAGACATGAAAATATTATGAGTTTCAATTTTGCCACATAGATATTTTTGAAACCACAATAAGCACAGTTGAACAAATCATCTCAGATTTCCCCCTAACAAATGTTACTGAAGAGTCACAGTATTTGAAGATACGTGATAATGTGAGATACAAGAGCTAATTAGTATACAATTACTTCCAAATCAACATCAAAAACCATCCCAGCACAGAGTATTACTGAGTTCATTATCCTCTGTTTTAAATATATGACCAATTTAATGAAAGACAACCTGGGAAAAAGAATGTGGAAGGAAAACTGTAGTTTCAAGAGGGTCTCAGATTAGGTGAGGGATTGGAATTATAGAAGCTGATATGAGTGGGGAAGTGCAAAAAGATAATATTTAGGGGCAATTGTATGACACACACTTTAAATCTCTTTCATGATTTTTCTTTTAAAAATCAAAGCTATGTTGAAGGCACAACATATTTTAAAAGTTAAAAATGGCAATAAAATTTCAAGCTATGAGGAGTAACAATGAAAGGAAACCTGTTTACAATGCCTTTACCATTTTTTTAATAGAGCAAGTGATGTCAGTTGTTCAAAGTAGACAGCTACTTTAGAGGGCAATGTAATTTAAAACTAAACAGAGGTACCATGACACATCATCCTGAAACATGCATATCTGGGCTGGGATGCATGACAGAGGTAGGACATGTGCTGCTTGAGGACCCTGGGTTCAATCCATAATGCACGCACACATGCTAGTGGGTACACACACCTAAATATGTGGACTGGGGATGTTTTTCAGTGCTGAAGAGTGTGGTTAGCCTTCAGAAAACGTTGGGTGTAATATACAGCACCATAAAAAAAGCATACTTTCAAATCTTCATCCCTTTAAGAGATATTGATTGTGAATTAAAGAAGATTGAAGAAATTCACTGCCAGTCTGAAGAAAAATACTGAGACAAGATTTAAGGTATTTGATACCTAAAGGGTTTTGCAAAGCAAATGTCTTTACATTTTGAAGGGGGAAGAGGTTTTCATCAACAAAAATCCAGTAGGGGTCAACAAATTGCAGTGCTAGGGACAGAACACAGGGCCCTGTGAATTCAAGCCAAGGACTTTAAAACTGAAGAATATAGCTGGGGCACTTCAACTCGGGGCCTTAACATTTTTGCATAACATGAACACTCTTCCTTTGGAGTCACAGATCCACTTTTAGGGTTTTCGTGGTTAACTGGAGATAAGGATCTCATGAACTTTCCTGTCTGGGCTGGCTTTGAACTACAATACACACAACTCAGCCTTCTAGATAGCTATGATTGCAGGTGTGAGACAACAAGGCATGTAACACTTTATGTTTTTAAGATAGAAGGAATTGTTGATCCAGGTAGGTAAGATGTTTTCTTCTGAGGAGAAAAATTATTATTTTGGTAATATACACTATTTCTGTTAGTGGAACTATCACCATCATTTACACACACACTCCTGATTTATGCCCATTATAAAATTCCACCTCCCATTCTCCTTGGACAAAATGCCAACACCTAAAACTACTTTGAAGTAACTCATCAGGAATCATATCCTGAATATTAAATATATCCTTAAGGACATTGGGAGAATAAAATAGATAAACAGTGCAGGCAACTAAGTAGGCAAAATTATTTTGGAAAAATAATTGAGAATATTGTGCAAAGGTAACTTTACCTGAGATGTTTCTTCTCCTTTATCATCTAGTAAACATTGGGGTGCAGATAGAAAATCCTTCTTCTCACAGCTCTCCTGGCTGATGAGTGTGTCAGCATAGTTGGGTTGAGGGAAGATGATGTGGCTTTTGCGGGA
>NW_012267266.1:2230911-2235452 GCF_000151885.1 Dipodomys ordii
AAGATGTGATTCGACCTGAAACCTAATGCATAGGACTGGGTTTTTAAAAACAAGGCTCTAGAACAGAGCCTTGAAACAAATGTTTAGGGGTGAAAGTGTTTAGGGGTGAAGAGTGTTATGGAAACTGAAGTTAGGTCCTTTGAGTAAAGCTTGAGCAGGAAGAGTATTTCACCACTTTTGGAATCAATCCCCCAAAGTTGTTTGAAATTGCTGCCTTTTTCTAATATGTAGTTTCCCCTAAAGATGTAAAACACAACACAATTGTTATTTTCTTATCCCTGTTTCATTTTTGTATATTTATGTACGACGTAGATTTACTTCAAAATCACCTTTTGAAATATTTAAAGCACTCAGACCATATGGAAAACCATGTAACCAAAGTCTATGTGTATTTCAGGTAGCTATCAAATCTTAGCCTTTTCCCACATTTAAATAATATCAGATTTTAATTTCAATGACTTTTTACTCAGAAACATTTCAGACATATAACAACGCTGACTGAAAATAACACAATGAATTCCCTTATACAGTCATTGCATGGGTATCTGAAGAACACCGATTTCATGGCATGCATGGATACCAAAATACAAGGATGCTCACTGACATCCCCTATGTAAAATGGTGTAGTGTGTCTATAGCCTTTGTAGGTCTCTTCCTGTACACTTTAAACAATGTCTACACTATATGTAATAATGAATACTATGTAAATAGCTGTTACATTGTCTTAGTTGGGTGACAATAAACAGGAAAAATGTGTGTACTTGTCCTTCAGTACACACTTTCCCCAAATATTTCTAAGCTGTAATGGATTTAATGTAGAGATGTATACCTGAGATCATGGGAGTCCCATTGTATTCTGTACCTGTCTTATGCTACAGGTTAACATTTTGATTTTATATTCTTTCAGTCCCACCTTATATCTCTCTCTTTCACAATCTCTCTTCCTAGTTCAGATTGTATTGTAGACACAAACCTCTTCTACTTTTCTTAAAAATCAAGAACATTCTTTCATTATCACAATATGAAGAAAACCAATGAATTGTCACGATGTGGTGCTATTAATGAATTTACTGATTTTAGTAAAATTCTGACAACTAAAGTGTCTTTTGTGGGGTAATACAGAGGATTGAACTCAGGGCCCTGTACTTGTTAGGCACACTCTACTTGATAGTTATATCTTCATATATTTTATACGCTGGCTATTTTGTGGTGTGTGTGTGTGTGTGTGTGTGTGTGTGTGTGTGTGTGTGTGTGTGTGTGTGTGTCTGTGTCTGTGTCTGTGTCTGTGTGTCTGTGTTTGTGTGCCTGTGCTAGGGCTTGAACTTAGGTCTGGGGACCTGAGCTCAAAATTAGTGCTCTACCACTTGTCCCACATCTCCTTTTCTATATTTTTTAGTAATTATTTTCAGATGATAGTCTCAAAGTCTTTCTTGCCCAGTCTGGCTTTGAACTATGATCCTCAGTTCTCTGCCTCATGAGTAGCTAAGATTACAGGTGTGAGCAACCAGCACCTGGCTTGCTGGTTATTTTTGAGATAGGATTTTCCTCCTGACCAGTCATGCACTTGAGCCCCTATATACCTATTTTAGTCTTTCTGTTTTAGCTGGGATGACAAGCATGTGTATCATCACACACAGCTTCTTCCATAGATATAGCCTTGAGAACTTTTCTGCCAAGGCTGGTCTGGAACTGTGATCCTGCTATTCTCAGCTTTCCAAGTAGTTAGGATTACAGGAACAAGCCACTTGACACCCCACTAGTAATGTCTCATTATAGTGAAATAATTTTTATTCTAGATTAAGACCCAATCAAAGATCATAGGTTTCACTTAATTATGTTATTTAATCCAAGGAAGTCCATTAGGCTTTCTTTATATTTCATGACTTTAATGTTTGAATAGTATAGTGCCATTCATTAGAGTTTGATTCTTTTCCTGACAGATATTTATTATGTAGAATTTGGTAGGAATATGATAGACGTGGTGATGTATCCTTCTTAGTGCATCTTGCAGGAGGCACAGGATATCTTTGTCCCAATACTCTTAATATTAATTCTAATCATTTGGTCAGATTTCTGGCAACATTTAGAATTTTCTGTTGTACAATTACTCTCTTTCACTTTTTTGACTTATAATTATTCTGTAGAGAAATATTTTGACATTAATGAAATCGTTATAAACAAAGAAATACTGTTTTAAATGGATTTTTACCATCAAAGATTCTTGCCTGAAACAGTTATTCTGATTATTGGAGATCAAGTTTTACAAACAACCCTATAAACCTTTTGATAGAGTGATAGCATTTATTGCTCCTGTCCAGGTTTTTAATGTTTCATTTATATATTTGCAGTGATGGAGTCTGAACCCAAGAGCTTGTCATTTTTCTATACTGAGCTACAGAATGAGGTCCCATATTTTTCATTTTGTAACTACATATAGCATGCTCCCATATGTTTTTTTGTGAATATGAGTTCACACAAATAGTAGCATGCCATATTTATTTTGTAATGTACTTTACTCTGCATTACATTTTGAGATTCATTTATATTGATTTTGTTTGTTTTAATCATTGTCCTATATATCATCATGGAAAATAATACCAGTTTTTCTCTCATGTATTGGCATTAGGATATTGGATATTTCCTGGTCCTCTTTTTCTTTTGTTTTGCTTCCTTTCTTGGTTGTGTTTACTCATGTAGCACAGTTGGCAGACTAGGCTCAGCTAGTGTGCTGAAACATCTGGATGACTGGGTAGTCTTATGGCCACTCCTCCTCCATGTAGCTTCTCTATGTGGATTTTGGCTTAAACATGATCATACCAGCAGGGTAACTGGACTTCTTTTCTTGAAACACACATGACAACATTTACCATTTTGATATTTGTAAGTCTGTAGTTCTGTGGCACTAAATAATTCACATTACATGGTTGTATAACTACCACCACTGTCTACCTTCAGAGCTTTTTCATCCTCCAGTGAAATTTGGAACTTCTAAAACAGTATGATCTCTTCCACCCTTCTCCTTCAGCATCTGAGAACCATCATTCTATTTTTGGTCTTTGAGAGCTTGATCAATCTAAGGTTTTCATAGAAAAGGAATCATACAGTATTTGTCTTTCTGTAACTGGATTATTTCATGTTGAGCCATGTTCTATTTCTAGTCCATTTAGGTATTTATTTCCTATTTGAATGTATCATTTACTTTCCTGTTGTTTGAAATTTTATCTATCTCTGCAGTTCATTGGATTAAGAAAGTATATAAAGGTGTAGATATACTCTCCTATGCTGCATTGCTTCCTTATAAGTCAAATATATTAAAAATCAATATATACTTGATTTTGTTAGTTATTTTTATTACGGATATAATGTAAAAGCCAGGAGGCTCAAAACTGTGTTATGGTATAGATATAAATCAGATATAGTCTTTGGTGTGTGTGTGTGTGTGTGTTTGTGTGTGTGTGTGTGTGTGTGTGTGTGTGTGTGTGTCTGCACGCCAGTACCTGGGCTTGAACTCAGAGTTTGAGTGCTGTCCTTGAATTTTTACACTCAAGACTATCACTCTACCATTTGAGCAACAGCTCTCCTTCTGCCTTTGGCTGGCTAAGTGGATATAAGCGTCTCATATATATTTTCTGCTCTTATGGTCTGTGAACTGCAATCAGCACATCTCAGCCTCTGGAGTAGGTAGGAACATAGTCATGAGCCACCAGCACCTGGCATACATAAATGTACTCTTAAGCACATATAAAGTATCTCCTAATAAATGATTAAACAAATATATTCTCAGTAGTGTAAAATGGCAGCTTATGTAGATGTCTACAATTTTATATTAATGCAACTAAAAGAATACATAGATATATAAAAGAATATCTTACCACCATGAGAGATAATATATACACTAAATTCAGAGATGAATGAGCAACAGTGTGCAATGTAGGGAAAGTAAAAAGAGTATTAGGCCAACAAGAATTGGTGAGCATTTTTCAGTCAAGTTCTATCTCTTCCAGATAAGAGCAACTCAGAGCAATGAAATGATTTCTACAGAAGTAAACAAACTATTTTAACACGAGAGCTATTTATTTCTAATGTCACTGAATTTCCAAAAGGAAAAAGCATCTCCAGTGTACTCTTCATCACTATACATATATTACAGTTATACTCTCTTCCCCATGTAAGAACAATGATGAATGTGCTCTGATATAAAAAAGGATGCTTCCTTAATCTTGGTTCTCCAAGACTTTCTGTTTTGTTTTGAAAGGAGGTTGGAATATGTTGCTCAGGTTGACCACAAACTCTCAACATAGCAGCTTTCAAAGTGCAGGAACTACAGGCAAGCAAGACCAACCCCACAGAGGATTCTCAGTAGAAACACTCTAGGGTATATTAGACAGAAATATTTTAGTAACTAATGAAAGCAAGTAAGAAAAATCATTAATCTACATAGTATATAAATTCACAAGTTTACCTGAGAAAATGTTTCCTCTTTATCTTCAAGTAAAGACTGAGGTGCAGATAGAAAATCCTTCTTCTCACAGCTCTCCTGG
>NW_012267266.1:2237722-2243948 GCF_000151885.1 Dipodomys ordii
TGCCCAGCCCTGTGTGTGTGGTCGGTGGTGTTGGCTGGGTTGTGTTGCTGCCTCGCACTCCTTAGGTGGTCAACAGCGACGCCCAGAGGCTTAGCAGATTTCTGCACCGCTCACACAAACCGGTCATTTTTTAAGTTTTTCTGCCACTTTTAAGTTTCTAAAACGTTTAGGAGTAAATCTTATAATACAAGTTTTGCTTTCCCTCACACCCAGAGTGAATTGGAGTAATGTAAATTCATATAACTTTTCATAGTTGTCCATCTAGACGTCCAACGTATTAATCAGACCTGGATATTTGCCCTTGGTACAAACATCTTCTATCTCTTTTATACTGTATATTTAGAGACCAAAAAAGATCTCTAAAAAATATTAGTTGTAGTTTTTTCTAAGGTTATGTGTTTTAAATTTCTTTCCTCATAGCTATTAATGCATCCCATCAAAATTCGTTTTTGTTGGATTATCAAACACTTATTTGGACTGGTGATCCCTACAGGGTAGGATTCATGGTGGAGATGGAAACTATCAACTATGGTCTAGGAAGCTTGCAGGGTAGGAGAGAAAATCAGAAAACGAAGACGGTGTTACCCAATTGGATGGCTCTAATGATATCCATTGGTAAACCCTAGGCAATGGGAAATGCACTGGAAAGGTATCTAACCTAAGATCGGATAGGAGAGTCTTTCCTAAGTTGTGATTGGGCCTGAAACCTAATGCATAGGACTGGATTTTATTTTTAAATGAGGCTCTAGGACAGAGCCTTGAAACAAATGTTTAGAGGTGAGAGTGTTATGGAAACTGAAGTTAGGTCCATTGAATAAAGCTTGGACAGGAATGGAACTTCACCACTTTTGGAATCAATCCCTCAAAATTGTTTGAAATTGCTGTTTTTTTCTTCTGATATGTAGTTTTCCCTAAGGTTGTAAAACAGAACAAAATTGGTGTTTTCTTATCCCTGTTTCATTTTTGTGTATTTATATCCGATGTGAATTTATGTCAAAAGCATCTTTATTTAAAGCACTCAGACCATATGGAAAACAATGTAACCAAAGTCTATGTGTATTTCAGGTGGCTATCAAATCTTAACCTTTTCCCATATTTAAATAAGATCATATTGTAATTTCAATTACTTTTTACTCAGAAACATTTCAGACATATAACAAAGCTGACTGAAAATGACATAATGAATTCCCTCAGCCAATGCATGATATGTGATGAACATCGATTTCCTGACACTCATGGATGCTCTTTGAGATTCCTTACATAATATAGTGTAGTGTTTCCATGGGTTTGTATGTCTCTTCCTGTACACATTAATCTCTATATTGTATGTAATAGTGAATACTAAGTAAATTGCTGTTATATTGTAGTATTTAGATGAAAATAAACATAAAAATGTGTGTACTTTTTTGTTTAGCACACAGTTTTTCTAAATATTTTCAATGTCCAATTGATTAAATGTAGAGATATAGAACCAAGAGCATGGGAGGCCTATTGTATTCTGTACCTGTATTACATTATGTGCTACCTTTTTGGTGTTGTTGTTGGTCATGGAGCTTGAAATCTGGGCCTGGCTGCTATCCCAGAGCTCTTCAGCTCAAGGCAAATGCTCCACAGCACCACTTCTGTTTTTCTGGTGGTTAATTGGAGATAAAAGTCTCATGGACTTTCCTGCCCAGCCTGGCTTTGAACTGTGATCCTCAGATCTCACCCTCATGAGTAGCTAGGATTACAGGCATGAGCCACATGTTAACATTTTGATTTTACACTCTCTCAGTCCCAGCTCCTTTCTTTCTCCCTACTCTCTCTCTCTTCTTAGTTCAGATTATATTGTAGACCCAATCCTTCTTTACTTTCCTTAAAATCAAGAACACTCTTTTATTATCACAATATGAAGAAAATCAATACATTGTCATAAAATAGTGCTATTATTGAATTTACCTATTTGAATAGAATTTTGCCAGCTACTACAAAAGTGTCTTTTGTGGGGGCCATACTGAGGACTGAACTCAGGGCCTTGTTCTTCTAGGCACATTTTCTACTAGTCATTTATATCTTCACACATTTTATAAACTGGCTGTTTTGTGGTGAGTGTGTGTGTGTGTGTGTGTGCACGCACATCTGTGTCTCTGTGTCTATATGTCTGTGTGATTGTGCTAGTGTTTCAATTTAGGGCCTGGGACCTGAGCTCAAAGTTAGTGCTCTACCACTTGACCCATATCTCCACTTCTATATTTTTAGTAGTTAATTGGATATAATAGTCTCACAAACTTTCTTGGCTTTGAACCAAGATCTGAACCAAATCTGGCTTTGAACCAAGATCCTTAGCTCTCTGCCTTCTGAGTAGCAAGGATTACAGGTATGAGCAACCAGCACCTTGCTTGCTGGTTTTTTTTTTTAGATCCTGGAGATATAGATACATATATATTTGAAATTACTATAATATTATTTTCTTCAGTCATGGGGCTTGAACGCTAGGCCTGGGCACCGTCCCTGAGCTCTTCAGCTCAAGGCTAGTGCACTACCACTTGAGCCACAGCACCACTTCTGCCTTTTTATGTTTATGTGGTGCTGAGGAATCGAACCAAGGGTCTCATCCATATGAGGCAAGCACTCTACTGCTGAGCCACCTTCCAAGCCCACTTGAAATCATTCTTGAGAGAAGATATTCTTCCTGATCAGGCATGAATTTGAACCCCTATATACCTATTTTAGGCTTCCTGTTTTAGCTCGGATGACAGGCATGTATGCACCACACCCAGAGCTTCTTCCATAGATACAGCCTTGAGAACTTTTCTGCCAGGGCTGGTCTGGAAATATGGTCGTGCAATTTTTTTTTAGCTTTCTAAGTAGTTAGGATTACAGAAATAAACCACTTGACACCCCACTAATAATGTCTCATTATAGCAAAATAATTTGTGACCCATATCATTTAATCCAAGCAATTCATAAGGCTTTCTTTATATTTCATGACTTTAATGTTTGAATAGTATAGTGTCATTTATTAGAGTTTGATTCTTCTCCTGACAGATACGGATTATGTAGAGTTTGGTAGGAATATGTAAAACATGGTGATATATCCTTCTTAGTGTATCTTGCCAGGAGGCATAGGATATCTTTGTCCCAATATTCTTAAAATTAACTTTATTAAGAAGATGTATTTGCATTGTCAAAGTTCATAGAGTTCATAACCTTTATAGACCAAAATAAATAACAAGTTACCTTGTGAGGGTTAAAATGTGTTTGTGACTTTAGCTAACTATCACTATTGCACAACTTGTGAAATTTATGTAATCATTTAATCTCAATAAAAAATTAAAAAATTAACTCTAATCTTTTGGTCAGATTTCTGGTAACTTCAATTTTCTGTTGTACAATTAACTGTCTTTCTCTTTTTTGATTAATAATTACCCGGTAGAGAATATTTTGACATTAATTAAATACCATTTAAAATAAATAAATAAATAGATATGGTTTTAACTGAATTTTCACCATAGATGATTCTTGCCTGAAACGGTTATTCTTGTTATTGTAGATCAAGTTTTACAAACAAACCTATAAGCCTATGGGTAGAACAATATTATTTATTGCTCCTATCCAGGGCTTTATGTTTTATTTATTTATGTATTTGCAATGATGGAGTTTGAACCCAAGAGCTTGACATTGCTCTGTACTGAGCTACAGACCCAGGCCCCATATTTTTCATTTTGTAACTACATATAGCATGCTCCCACACATTTTTGTGTGTGTGAAACTCACACAAATAATAACATGCCATATTTATTCTGTCGTGCACTCTACTTAGCATTATATTTTGAGATTCATTTATACTGATTATATTTAATTGCTGTCCCATATATCATCATGGAGAAAATGCCAAAATTTATGTCCATGTATTGGCATTAGGATATTGGATATTTCCTGGTCCTCTTTTTCTTTTGTTTTGCTTCCTTTCTTGGTTGTGCTTACTCATGTTGTACTGTTGGCAGACTGGGCTCAACTAGCATGCTGAAACATTTGGATGACTGGTCAGTCTTATCACTTCTTTTCCACTCTTCTTTCAGCACCTGGGAGTCATCATTCCACTTTTGGTCTTTGTGGACTTAACCAATCCAAGGACTTGATACAAGAGGAATCATACAGTATTTGTCTTTCTGTGACTGGATTATTTCACTTAGAGCCATGTTCTATTTCTAATTCATTTAGGTATTTATTTTTTATTTGAATGTATGCTTTATTTTCCTGTTCATTTTAAAAAATTTTATGTATCCCTGCAATTCACTGGAGCAGAGTAAGTAGATCAAGGCACAGATTTACTCTCCTATACTACATTATTTTCTTATGAAAAGTTAACATACTCTACACTTAAATATATATTTGATTGTTGTCATTTTATTACAGGTACAATGTAAAAATGAAGAAGGTCAAAATTGTTTCTCAAGTTATATGGTATAGATATAAATCAGATGTATTCTTTGGTCTGTGTTTGGGTGTGTGTTTGTGTGTATTTGGGTGTGTGTGTGCACACATGCATGTGCACACGTGTCCCAGTGCTGGGGTGTGACCTCAGAGTCTGGGTGCTGTCCTTGAACTTTTTCATTCAAGATTATCGTTCTACCACTTGAGCAACAGCTCTACTTCTGGCTTTTGCTGGTTAATTGGAGATGAGAGTCTCATATATATATTCTGTTCTTGTGGCTGTGAACTGCAATCATAGATCTCAGCCTCTGGATTAGGTAGGATGAATCATGAACCACCAGTACCTAGCTTATATAAATATACTCTTACGCACACCTAAAGTATCTCAAAATAAAAAAATTGATCAGAGATATTGACAGTACTTTAAAACTGCAGCTTATGTAGATATCTATAATTTTATATGAATACAACTAAAAAGAATAAAATGATATAAAGGAAAATAAGACACAAAGGACTGCCACTCATTTTGTCATATCATTGCTATATGAGTCCATGTTCTTGACTACATATATGGTATATATATGCATGCCACAGAGAGAAGCTAGGAGAAGGACACACAATCAGTAGGAAATGGGAAAACATACAACAGAGGGGCCCATCAGCTGCACTGGACAAAGATGAAGATGAACTAAGCAACCCCAAGACAGCAATGGGAAGGGAGGAATGAGAGGGAAAGAGGGAACAGCTTACACTAAGCAAAAGGAAAGAAATGTAAATACCACTTGATGTAGAAGAAATAATAGTATTGTCACATCTTATAGAATTCACAAACTTTACAGATCATGAAAATGACAATTTGTCTGGTGAAGGTTAAAATGTGTTTGTGACTCTAAGTATCACTATTCCACAGTACTGGGAAATATGTGAAATTTATATAATCACCTAATCTCAGTTTTAAAAAAAGAAGAAAAGAAAAGTGAGAGAAAGGGTGAGTTTGGAGCAATAGATTATAATGTTATCAGATACTTTGTATTCATATACTGCTTTGTCGAATGGGAACTTCTTTGTACAACCACTTAAAAGTAAAAAAATTTAAAAAGAATATAAAACATAAAAAGATGTAAAAGAATATCATACCTTCATGAGAGATAATATCTACATTAAATTCAGAGATGAATTGGTAGAATTGTACAATGTAGGAAATGTGAAAACTATATTAGTCAAACAAGTATTGGTGGGTCTTTTTCAGTCAAGCTCTATCTGTTCCAGATAAGAGCAATTCAGAGCAATGGGATGATTTGTCACAGGTAAAGAAGAAATTGTTTATAAAATAGAGCTGATCATTTCTAATGTCATTCCCTTTCCAAAAAGTATGTCAAGTGTTCTTTTCATCACTATATGTATATGTTATGGTTACAATTCTCTTTCCATTGTAAGAAGTTTTATAAATGTGCTCTGATATAAATATGAAGGCTACTTTAATCCTGGTTTACCAAGACTTTCTGTTTTGTTTGTTTGAGAATTTCGGATATGTTACACAGGTCGACCCCAAATTCTCCACACTCTAGCTTTCTAAGTGCTGGAACTGCAGGCAAGCAAGACCAACCCCACAGAGGATTCTAAATATAAACACTCTAGGGTATATTACACAGAAATATTTTAGTAGCTAGTGAAAACAAGTAAGCCAAATCATTACTTTAATCTACATAGCATAGAAATTCACAAGTTTACCTGAGAAAATGTTTCCTCTTTATCTTCAAGTAAAGACTGAGGTGCAGATAGAAAATCCTTCTTCTCACAGCTCTCCTGG
>NW_012267266.1:2246224-2268674 GCF_000151885.1 Dipodomys ordii
CACGGAATAGCGAATCTGCCCGGCCCCAGCCTCCTGCAGCACGGCCGAGAGAAGGCTCAGCAGGACCAGCTTTCTGCAGTGGAGGACGTTCTCCAGAGCCGCCATTTCCCTTCTGCCGCGGGCTTTTCTCAGTGAACGGTTTCTGGCTTCCAGGGAGAGATTCCACTCCCTAGTTCCCGCGGTCTGAGACGCCCAACATCCACAGGACCCAGCTTACTGTGCAGAGAAGCAATGCGCTGCCGGACCGAGTTGCTTTGCCACCGGAGCTTGCAGGCTCAATGCCCAGCCCTGTGTGTGTGGTCGGTGGTGTTGGCTGGGTTGTGTTGCGGCCTCGCACTCCTTAGGTGGTCAACAGCGACGCCCAGAGGCTTAGCTGGTTTCTGCACCTCTCACACAAATCGGTCATTTTTTAAGTTTGTCTGACACTTTTAAGTTTCTAAAACATTCAAGAGTCAATCTTAGAATAAAAGTTTTGCTTTCCCTCATCCCTGAATGAACAGGAGTGTTGAAAATTAATGTAACTTTCATAGTTGTTCATCTATACGCCCAAAGCATTCATTAGACTTGTGCGTTTACCCTTGTTACAAATGTCTCCTACCTCTTTCCCCCCTCCAACCACCCAGGGATGAGAACCGAACCCAGGACCTTGAGCGCGCCAGGCGGGCGCCCTTCCGCTGGGCTAAACCCTCAGCCACCCTACATCTTTTATATATTCAAAAAAAACAAAGAGCTTATAAATATAAGCTGCAGTTTCTTCCAAGGTTATGTTCTTTTAAATTTCTGTGCTCAATAGCTTACTATTTCACTTCCATACTTGTGTTTATTTGATCATCAGACATGTAATTGGACTGGGAAACCCTACATGGTAAGATTCAGGATGGAGATAGAAACTATGAACATGTTCTAAGGAAGCTTGCAGGGTAGGAGAGAACATAAGAAAATGACGGTGTTACAGAATTGGATGGCCCCGTTGATCCTGTGGGAAAACCTGGGCAATGGGAAATGCACTGGAATGGTGTCTAACCTCAGGTTGAGTATCAGGAAAGTTTTTTCCAAGATGTGATTCGACCTGAAACCTAATGCATAGGACTGGGTTTTTAAAAACAAGGCTCTAGAACAGAGCCTTGAAACAAATGTTTAGGGGTGAAAGTGTTTAGGGGTGAAGAGTGTTATGGAAACTGAAGTTAGGTCCTTTGAGTAAAGCTTGAGCAGGAAGAGTATTTCACCACTTTTGGAATCAATCCCCCAAAGTTGTTTGAAATTGCTGCCTTTTTCTAATATGTAGTTTCCCCTAAAGATGTAAAACACAACACAATTGTTATTTTCTTATCCCTGTTTCATTTTTGTATATTTATGTACGACGTAGATTTACTTCAAAATCACCTTTTGAAATATTTAAAGCACTCAGACCATATGGAAAACCATGTAACCAAAGTCTATGTGTATTTCAGGTGGCTATCAAATCTTAGCCTTTTCCCACATTTAAATAAATCAGATTTTAATTTCAATGACTTTTTACTCAGAAACATTTCAGACATATAACAACGCTGACTGAAAATAACACAATGAATTCCCTTATACAGTCATTGCATGGGTATCGGAAGAACACCGATTTCATGGCATGCATGGATACCAAAATACAAGGATGCTCACTGACATCCCCTATGTAAAATGGTGTAGTGTGTCTATAGCCTTTGTAGGTCTCTTCCTGTACACTTTAAACAATGTCTAGACTATACGTAATAATGAATACTATGTAAATAGCTTTTACATTGTCTTAGTTAGGTGACAATAAACAGGAAAAATGTGTGTACTTGTCCTTCAGTACACACTTTCCTCAAATATTTCTAAGCTGTAATGGATTTAATGTAGAGATGTATACCTGAGATCATGGGAGTCCCATTGTATTCTGTACCTGTATTATGCTACAGGTTAACAGTTTGATTTTATATTCTTTCAGTCCCACCTTATTTCTCTCTCTTTCACAATCTCTCTTCCTAGTTCAGATTGTATTGTAGAAACAAACATCCTCTACTTTTCTTAAAAATCAAGAACATTCTTTCATTATCACAATATGAAGAAAACCAATCAATTGTCATGATGTGGTGCTATTAATGAATTTACTGATTTTAGTAAAATTTTGCCAACTAAAGTGTCCTTTGTGGGGTAGTACAGAGGATTGAACTCAGGTCCCTGTACTTGTTAGGCACATTCTACTTGTTAGTTATATCTTCATATATTTTATAAGCTGGCTATTTTGTATGTGAAGTGTGTGTCTGTGTCTGTGTCTGTGTGTCTGTGTTTGTGTGCCTGTGCTAGGGCTTGAACTTAGTTCTGGGGACCTGAGCTCAAAATTAGTGCTCTACCACTTGACCCACATCTCCTTTCCTATATTTTTTAGTAATTATTTTCAAATGATAGTCTCAAAGTCTTTCTTGCCCAGTCTGGCTTTGAACTATGATCCTCAGTTCTCTGCCTCATGAGTAGCTAAGATTACAGGTGTGAGCAACCAGCACCTGGCTTGCTGGTTATTTTTGAGATAGGATTTTCCTCCTGACCAGTCATGCACTTGAGCCCCTATATACCTATTTTAGTCTTCCTGTTTTAGCTGGGATGACAAGCATATGTATCATCACACACAGCTTCTTCCATAGATATAGCCTTGAGAACTTTTCTGCCAAGGCTGGTCTGGAACTGTGATCTTGCTATTCTCAATTTTCCAAGTAGTTAGGATTACAGGAACAAGACACTTGACACCCCACTAGTAATGTCTCATTATAGTGAAATAATTTTTATTCTAGATTAAGACCCAATCAAAGATCATAGGTTTCACTTAATTATGTTATTTAATCCAAGGAAGTCCAGTAGGCTTTCTTTATATTTCATGACTTTAATGTTTGAATAGTATAGTGCCATTCATAAGAGTTTGATTCTTTTCCTGACAGATATTTATTATGTAGAATTTGGAAGGAATATGTTAGACATGGTGATGTATCCTTCTTAGTGCATCTTGCAGGAGGCACAGGATCTTTGTCCCAATACTCTTAATATTAATTCTAATCATTTGGTCAGATTTCTGGCAACATTTAGAATTTTCTGTTGTACAATTACTCTCTTTCACCTTTTTGACTTATAATTATTCTGTAGAGAAATATTTTGACATTAATGAAATCGTTATAAACAAAGAAATACTGTTTTAAATGGATTTTCACCATCAAAGATTCTTGCCTGAAACAGTTATTCTGATTATTGGAGATCAAGTTTTACAAACAACCCTATAAAGCTTTTGATAGAGTGATAGCATTTATTGCTCCTGTCCAGGTTTTTAATGTTTCATTTATATATTTGCAGTGATGGAGTCTGAACCCAAGAGCTTGTCATTTTTCTATACTGAGCTACAGAATGAGGTCCCATATTTTTCATTTTGTAACTACATATAGCATGCTCCCATATGTTTTTTTGTGAATATGAGTTCACACAAATAGTAGCATGCCATATTTATTTTGTAATGTACTTTACTCTGCATTACATTTTGAGATTCATTTATATTGATTTTGTTTGTTTTAATCATTGTCCTATATATCATCATGGAAAATAATACCAGTTTTTCTCTCATGTATTGGCATTAGGATATTGGATATTTCCTGGTCCTCTTTTTCTTTTGTTTTGCTTCCTTTCTTGGTTGTGTTTACTCATGTAGCACAGTTGGCAGACTAGGCTCAGCTAGTGTGCTGAAACATCTGGATGACTGGGTAGTCTTATGCCCACTCCTCTTCCATGTAGGTTCTCTATGTGGATTTTGGCTTAAACATGATTATACCAGTAGGGTAACTGGACTTCTTTTCTTGAAAAGGTATTATAAAACACACATGACAACATTTACCATTTTGATATTTGTAAGTCTGTAGTTCTGTGGCACTAAATAATTCACATTACATGGTTGTATAACTACCACCACTGTCTACCTTCAGAGCTTTTTCATCCTCCAGTGAAATTTGGAACTTCTAAAACAGTATGATCTCTTCCACCCTTCTCCTTCAGCATCTGAGAACCATCATTCTATTTTTGGTCTTTGAGAGCTTGATCAATCCAAGGTCTTCATACAAAAGGAATCATACAGTATTTGTCTTTCTGTAACTGGATTATTTCACTTTGAGGCATGTTCTATTTCTAGTCCATTAAGGTATTTATTTCCTATTTGAATGTATGATTTACTTTCCTGTTTATTTGAAATTTTATCTATCTCTGCAATTCATTGGATTAAGAAAGTATATGAAGGTGTAGATTTACTCTCCTATACTGCATTGCTTCCTTATGAAAAAGTCAAATATATTAAAATTCAATATATACTTGATTTTGTTAATTATTTTTATTACTGATATAATTTAAAAGCCAGGAGGCTCAAACCTGTGTTATGGGGCTGGGAAGGTGGCTCAGTGGTAGATTGTTTGCCTTGCATGCATGAGGCCCTGGGTTTGATTCTTCAGCACCACATAAACAGAAAAAGCCAGATGTGGCGATGTGGCTCAAGCGGTAGAGCACTCGCCTGGAGCTGAAGAGCTGAGGGACAGGGCACAGGCCCAGAGTTCAGGTCCACCAGCAAAAAACAAAACAAAACAAAAAAATATCCTGTGTTATGGTGTAGATATAAATCAGATATATTCTTTGGTGTGTGTGTGTGTGTGTGTGTGTGTGTGTGTATGCCAGTACCTGGGCTTGAACTCAGAGTTTGAGTACTGTCCTTGAACTTTTACACTCAAGACTATCACTCTACCATTTGAGCAACAGCTCTCCTTCTGCCTTTGGCTGGCTAAGTGGATATAAGCGTCTCATATATATTTTCTGCTCTTATGGTCTGTGAACTGCAATGGGCATATCTCAGCCTCTGGAGTAGGTAGGAACATAGTCATGAGCCACCAGCACCTGGCATACATAAATGTAATCTTAGGCACATATAAAGTATCTCCTAATAAATGATTAAACAAATATATTCTCAGTAGTGTAAAATGGCAGCTTATGTAGATGTCTACAATTTTATATTAATGCAACTAAAAGAACACATAGATATATAAAAGAATATCTTACCACCATGAGAGATAATATATACACTAAATTCAGAGATGAATGAGCAACAGTGTACAATATAGGGAAAGTTAAAAGAGTATTAGGCCAACAAGAATTGGTGGGCCTTTTTCAGTCAAGTTCTATCTCTTCCAGATAAGAGCAACTCAGAGCAATGAAATGATTTCTACAGAAGTAAACAAACTATTTTAACACGAGAGCTATTTATTTCTAATGTCACTGAATTTCCAAAAGGAAAAAGCATCTCCAGTGTACTCTTCATCACTATACATATATTACAGTTATACTCTCTTCCCCATGTAAGAACAATGATGAATGTGCTCTGATATAAAAAAGGATGCTTCCTTAATCTTGGTTCTCCAAGACTTTCTGTTTTGTTTTGAAAGGAGGTTGGAATATGTTGCTCAGGTTGACCACAAACTCTCAACATAGCAGCTTTCAAAGTGCAGGAACTACAGGCAAACCCCACAGAGGATTCTAAATATAAACACTCTAGGGTATATTAGACAGAAATATTTTAGTAACTAATGAAAGCAAGTAAGAAAAATCATTAATCTACATAGTATATAAATTCACAAGTTTACCTGAGAAAATGTTTCCTCTTTATCTTCAAGTAAAGACTGAGGTGCAGATAGAAAATCCTTCTTCTCACAGCTCTCCTGGCTGATGAGTGTGTCAGCATAGTTGGGTTGAGGGAAGATGATGTGGCTTTTGCGGGAGTCGGCGGTGAGGGAGACCTCATGGGAATAGGTCTGAAGGAAAGCCTGAACTCCATCCATGCCCACAAAGTGAGAGGCAGGCATGGCAGCCAACCCATTCCTGGAGGACGGGAGCAGGCGCGCTGTGTGCCAGCGCCTCAGCCTGAGTGCCAGCAGCACAATGACAAAGGCCAGGAAGACACAAGACACCACAGCCACTGCCACCACCAGGTAGAGCGTGAGGTCTGAATCCTGTGGATCAGTGGAGGTCTGGAGGCTGCCGAGGTCTGCCAGGATGTCTGGAATACTGTCAGCCACTGCGATGGTCAGTGTGACAGTGGCTGAGAGAGGGGGCTGGCCATGGTCCTGCACAGACACCACCAGGCTCTGCTTGAGCACATCTCTGTCCACAAGGGCCCTTGCTGTGCGCACCTCACCTGTGTGCAGCCCCACCATGAAGAGCCCAGGTTCACTGGCCTTGAGCAGGCGGTAGGACAGCCAGGCATTCTGTCCTGAGTCCTTGTCTACTGCCACCACCTTGGTCACCAGATAACCAGGCTCTGCAGATCGGGGAGCCAGCTCCACACCTGTGGAACCATCGGTGGGGAGGACAGGGTATAGGATCTCAGGTGCATTGTCATTCTGGTCCACCAAGAACAGGTTCAATGATACATTGCTGCTGAGGGGAGGTTTGCCGCTGTCCAGCGCTATCACCCACAGCTGTAGGTTCTGGAATTGCTCATAATCAAAAGACTGCAGAGCATAGAGGACCCCACTGTCAGAGTTGATGGAAATGTAAGGAGGAGAGAGGTGCTCCGTGAAAGGTCTCCTCAGCCAGAGAGTAAGTGACATGGGCGTTGTGTTCGCTGTCTGGATCATGAGCCAACACTGTAAAGATGGAGGTGCCACGGGGGTTGTTTTCCTTAAGGTAGACAGAGTAGGATGCCTGCGGGAAGGCTGGTGGGTTGTCATTGATGTCTGCTACCTGTAGCACAACATGAGCATCTGTGCACAGTGGTGGGTCCCCTCCATCTGTGGCACTCAGAGTGATGTTGTAAAAGGAAACCTGTTCCCTGTCAAGGGTTCTGGTTGTAACCAGTCTGTAGTAATTGTCCACTGACCTTTCTAACTTGAAAGGCAGTTCCTCTGGGAGTGAACAGGCGACAAAAGCATTTTGTCCAGAGTCTCTGTCGTGTACATTGAAAAGCGCAATTATGGTTCCTGGAGGAGAGTCTTCAGGAACTGAGCTGGTGGCAGAAGTCATGTAAAATTCTGGGGCATTGTCATTCACATCCAAAACGGTAATGATGACCTTTGTTCTGGTTAGAAGGCCTGGACCATCCTGAGCCTCGATATCAATTTCATGGACTTTAGCTTCCTCATAATCGAGACTTTTCATGATTGTTAGATCTCCAGATGTTGACGTCAATTCAAATATGTCTGTAGTTGCTCTAGGGATTTGCTCTAGAAAATATGTCACTTGTGCATTGTATCCTTCATCGGCATCAGTGGCGGTCACCGTGACTATTCGGGTGCCTATTGGTATATTCTCTGGAACACTTACTCGGTACTCGGACTGTGTAAAAACAGGAGCGTTATCATTCACATCCAGCACTTTCACACGGATGCGGCAGGTGCCAGATCTTACCGGGTTGCCCCCATCTGAAGCAACAAGAAGGAGATGGTGCATAGCCTCTTCCTCGCGATCCAGAGCCCGCTCTAGCACCAGCTCGGGATACTTGTTCCCATCTACTCCATTCCGCATCTCCAGGGAGAAGTGGGCATTTGAGTTGAGCTGGTACTTCTGCAGGGCGTTGTCTCCCACATCAGCGTCATGCGCACTCTTCAGGGGGATCTGAAATCCTGGAGCAGTGGTTTCACTGATTTTGAGCTCCAGCTCCTCCACTGCAAAGCGAGGGGCGTTATCATTCACATCTGTGATTTCCACCTCTACGGAATAAACAGTCAGTTTGTCTTCCAGCAAAACGTTAAAGTTGACGAGACAGCGGGGGCTCTGTGCGCACAGCTCCTCGCGGTCGATCCTGTCTGCGGTGACCAAGCTGCCGCTCCGCGGGTTCAGGGCGAAGAGCTGCGCCCTACCTCTGGAGACGACGCGGACGCCGCGCTGCGCCAGCGCCTGCGGCTCCCAGCCCAAGTCCTTCGCGATGCTGCCCACGAAGGAGCCTTTGTCCACCTCCTCCGACACGGAATAGCGAATCTGCCCGGCCCCAGCCTCCCACAGCACGGCCGAGAGAAGGCTCAGCAGGACCAGCTTTCTGCAGTGGAGGGCGTTCTCCAGAGCCGCCATTTCCCTTCTGCCGCGGGGTTTTCTCGGTGAACGGTTTCTGGCTTCTAGGGAGAGAATCCACTCCCTTGTCCACGGTCTGAGACGCCCAGCATGCACAGGGCCCAGCTTACTGTGCAGAGAAGCAATGTGCTGCCGGACCGAGTTGCTTTGCCACCGGAGCTTGCAGGCGCAATGCCCAGCCCTGTGTGTGTGGTCGGTGGTGTTGGCTGGGTTGTGTCTCTGCCTCGCACTCCTTAGGTGGTCAACAGCGACGCCCAGAGGCTTAGCTGGTTTCTGCACCACTCACACAATCCCGTTATTTATTAAGGTCTTCTGTGAGTTTTAGTTTTCTAAAACCTTTAGCAATAAATCTTTTAAGCCCAATTTTGCTTCCCCCTCCCCAAGAATGAATAGGAGTGTTCCAATTTAATGCGACCTTTACAATTGTTCTACAATACTCTATTCGTTAACGCTCTAAGAATCAATTCTCCCAGAGTGTGCGGCGTTCGCACAGGCATTTTCGTCCTCTTTCATATCGCATATTAGGAAACCACGAAACTCACTTAAATTGCTATCTTCAGTTTATTCCAAGGTTATGTGTTTTAATTTCTGTGCTCCATAGTTTAATGGTTCATATCAAAATTTGTATTTATTGGATCATCAGATACTTAATTGGATCCTCCTAACAGTTAATTGGAATAAGGTTTGTGATGGAACTATGAACATGGTTTACGGATGCTTGCAGGGTGGGAGAGAACATAAGAATTAGATGGCTGCTGTGATATCAGCTGGGAAAACCTGGGCAATGGGGAAATGCCCTGGAACAGTATCTACCCTATGGTAGGGTGTCAGAAAGGGTTTTCCAGGATGTGATTGGATCTGAATCCTAATGCATAGGGCTGTATTTTAAAAAGTGGCTGCCATATTTTCTTGAAACATATTGCCACATTTGCTTGAAACAAATGCTTAGAAGTGAGAGTCCTTGACGAACAATATGGAAGCTGAAGGTAAGTACATGGACTAAAGCTTGAATAGAAAAAAAATGGCTGCCATATTTTCTTGAAACATATTGCCACATTTGCTTGAAACAAATGCTTAGAAGTGAGAGTCCTTGACGAACAATATGGAAGCTGAAGGTAAGTACATGGACTAAAGCTTGAATAGAAAGAAATTACCCAAAGTTATCTGAAATTTCTATCTTTTTGTGACATGTTTTGTTTTCCAAGGATGTGAAATACCCCCTGTAAAGCAGTATTTTTAGATTTAAAAGGTACTCTTTTAAATAAACAAATTAATAAATACTGCTATAATAAATTTTCACCATTGTGGAGGAGAAGGGGAAAAACAAGCTGTTGAAAGATACAGGTGGACCCGTTGCAACAATGAGAAGTACAAGTTGTCATGTCAAAAACGAACTTTACAACTTTGGTGGGGGGAGAGGTTTGGGTGGGGGGGGGGGGGGAGGCTGGGAAGGGATGTGAAGGGTAAACAAAGAAGGAGGCTGCAATGCTTGATAAGAAATGTATTCATTATCTTGCCCATGTAATTGTAACCCCTCTGTACAGTATGTTCACAATAAAAAAAAACCAAAAAAAAAATAATAAATTTTCACCATTGATGACTCTTGCCTGAAATAGTTATTCTTGTTATTGGAGATCAAGTTTTATAAACAAACCTCGTACAGTGATAATATTTATCATTCCCATCGAGGTTTACTTATGTATTTGCAGTGATGGAATTTGAAGCCAGGGGCTTGCTATTGCTACAGCCCCAGACCTCATAGTGTTTATTTTGTAACTACATATAGCATGCTTCCATACATTTTTGTGTATGTGAAATTCACACAAATAATAACGTGCCATATTTATTCTGTCCTGCACTCTACTTAGCATTACATTTTGACACTCATTTATGTTGATTAAGTTTGTTTTAAATGCTGTCCTATAAGTCATCATGGGAAAAATGCCTAAATTTATTTCCCATACATTGGCATGAGGGTATTTGATCATTTCCTAGTCCTCATTTTCTTTTGTTTTTCTTCCTTTCTTGGTTGTGTATACTCATGTAGCACAGTTGGCAGACTGGACTCAGCTAGTACTCTGAAACATCTGGATGATTGGGTAGTCTTATGGCCACTCTTCTTCCATGTAGCTTCTCTATATGGATTTTGGTTTAAACTTGATATTACCAGTAGTAGATTTCTTTTCTTTAAAAATTGTTATAAAACACATGACAACATTTACCATTTTTATATTCTCAAATAGGAAGTTTTATGGCACTAAGTAACTCAGATTACATGGTTGTATGCTTAAGAATACAGTTGTTAGCTGGGTACCATTGGCTCATGCCTGTAATTCTAGCTACTCAGGTGGCTGAGATCTAAGGATCATGGTTCAAAGCCAGTGTGGGCAGGAAGGTCAGTGAGACACTTATTTCGAATAAATCACCAGAAAACCAGAAGTGGTGCTGTGGCTCAAGTGGTAGAGCACTAGCCTTGAGCTGAAGAGCTGAAGGGCAGTGCCCAGGCCCAAAGTTCAAGACCCATGACAGACAAAAAAAAATACATTTGTCAATCAGGCACCAGTGGCTCACACCTGTAATCCTAGCTACTCAGAAGGCTGAGATCTGAGGATCACAGTCCAAATTCAACTCAGGCAAGATAGTTTTGAGGTTCTTGTCTCCAATTAACCACTGGAAAACTGGAAGTGGCACTGTGGCTCAACGTGCTAGCCTTGAGAGAAAAAGCTCAGGAACAGGGCCCACCCTCTGAGTTCAGGCCCCATGATCTACCTCAGAGCCTTTTCATCCTCTGGTGAAACTTTGAACTTGTTAAACACTAGCTACTATCTCTTCTACCCTTCTCCCTCAGCACCTGGGAATCATTATTCTGCTTTTGGTCTTTGTGAGCTTGACCAATCCAAGGACTTCATACAAGAGAAAACATGCAGTATTTGTTTTTCTGTGACTGGATTATTTCACCTAGTGCCATGTTCTATCTCTAGTCCATTTAGGTATTTATCTTCTATTTAAATATATCATTTATTTTCCTGTTTGTTTCTTTTTAATTTTACATATCTCTGCAATTCATTGGAGCAGAGTAAGTATATCAAGGCACAGATTTACTCTCCTATACTTCATTTCTTCCTCAAGAAAAGTTAACATACATTAAAACTGAATATATACTTTATTTTTGTTAGTAATTTTCCTAATTACAGATATAATGTAAAAGCAAAGAGGCACAAAACTATTTCGCAAGTTATATGGTACAGATACATCAGATGTATTGTTGTCCATGTGTGTGCACATGTGCACATGTGTGTGTGTGTGTGTGTGTGTGTGTGTGTGTGTGTGTGTGTACCAGTACTGGTACTTGAACTTAGGATGTGGGTACTATTGAACTTTTTCAGTCAAGGCTAGCACTCTACCACTTGAGCCCCAGCTCTACTTCTGACTTTTGCTGGTTAATTGGAGAAAATAGTCTCATATACATTCCCTTTCCCTGCTATCTGTGAAGTGCAACAAAGAAAGTAGAATTATAGTCATGAGCTACCAGCACCTGGCTTATTCAAATTAATTTTTTTGTTTTGGCTGATCATGGGGCTTGAACTCAAAACCTGGGCACTGTCCCTGAGCTTTTTTACTCAAGGCAAGCACTCTACCACTTTGAGCCACAGTGCCACTTCCAGTTTTCTGGTGGTTAATTGGAGATATGTTTCGACTGTGATCCCCAGATCTCAGCCTTCTGAGTAGGTGAGGATTACAGGTGTGAGCCATTGGTACCTGATTAACAAATGTATTCTTAAGCACACAAAAATATCTCCTATTAAAATGGTAAACAAAAATATTCAAAACACTTTAAAGTTAAAGCTTTTGTAGATTTCTATAGTTTTATATTAACATAACTAAAAAGATTACTTCAAATATCATACCACCTTGAGAGATAACATCTATATTAAATTAACCAAGGAATAAGCAGTTGTGTATAATGTAGGGAATGTGGAAATAGTATTAGTCAATAAGTACTGTTAATCTCTTGTAGTCAAGCTTCATCTGTTCAGATAAGAGAACAGTAAATTCAGAACAATGAAATGAATTGGCCAGAGGCAAACAAGAAATTGTTTATACACTAGGACTCCTTGTTTCTAATATCATCTTCTTTCCAAAAGGAAAAAGTTCCCATGGTTTCACTTATCTGCAATAACTAGTATATGTTTAGGACAAGCAGAAAAGGTCAAAAGCTATGTACATATGACCATATAAGATGATGCTAAGCAAAATGAATCCCAAGATAGGGACACAAAAGGTTTTATCTTTGCTGCTGTTGTTTTTAATGTACTTATAATGTACTATATGATTTTTTTGTTTCTTTTGTATGTTCTTCCCCCATGGTATAATCCCTGTTTTCACTGTACTTGATTCCAGTGCCCTGCATCTTGTATATACATTTTTTTCTCATTTGAGGAGGAGGACGGGAAATAACAAAATGCTGAAATAAGGATACAGGTAGACCCATTGTAATGAGATGTACAAGACACTATGTTGAAAATGAACTTTACAACTTTGGGGGGGGAGGAGGAGTTTGGGAAGTAGGGAGGGAAGAGATGGTAGGGGAAAAACAAAGGAAGGGGTAACAATACTGGGTAGGAAATGTACTCATTACCTTATTCATGTAACTGTAACCCCTCTTCACAGTATGTTTACAATAAAAATATATTTAAAACAAAGGGAAAAGCATATTAAGCATACCCTTCATCCCTATATACATATTATGATTATAATTCTCCTTTCCATTGTAAGAACAATTATTTTCTGATATAAATATGGAGGCTTGCTTAATTCTGTTTTTTCAGGAGGTTATGATATGTTGCTCAGGTTGACCACAAAATCTCAATACTCCAGCTTTCTGAGGGCTGGAACTGCAGGCATGCAACACCAACCACACCCAGGATTTCAATAGAAACCTACTAGGGAATAATATACAAAACTAGTAGCTAGTGAAAGCAAGTAAGCCAAATCATTATTTTAATCTACATAGCATAGAAATTCACAAGTTTACCTGAGAAAATGTTTCCTCTTTATCTTCAAGTAAAGACTGAGGTGCAGATAGAAAATCCTTCTTCTCACAGCTCTCCTGGCTGATGAGTGTGTCAGCATAGTTGGGTTGAGGGAAGATGATGTGGCTTTTGCGGGAGTCGGCGGTGAGGGAGACCTCATGGGAATAGGTCTGAAGGAAAGCCTGAACTCCATCCATGCCCACAAAGTGAGAGGCAGGCATGGCAGCCAACCCATTCCTGGAGGACGGGAGCAGGCGCGCTGTGTGCCAGCGCCTCAGCCTGAGTACCAGCAGCACAATGACAAAAGCCAGGAAGACACAAGACACCACAGCCACTGCCACCACCAGGTAGAGCGTGAGGTCTGAATCCTGTGGATCAGTGGAGGTCTGGAGGCTGCCGAGGTCTGCCAGGATGTCTGGAATACTGTCAGCCACTGCGATGGTCAGTGTGACAGTGGCTGAGAGAGGGGGCTGGCCATGGTCCTGCACAGACACCACCAGGCTCTGCTTGAGCACATCTCTGTCCACAAGGGCCCTTGCTGTGCGCACCTCACCTGTGTGCAGCCCCACCATGAAGAGCCCAGGTTCACTGGCCTTGAGCAGGCGGTAGGACAGCCAGGCATTCTGTCCTGAGTCTTTGTCTACAGCCACCACCTTGGTCACCAGATAACCAGGCTCTGCAGAGCGGGGAGCCAGCTCCACACCTGTGGAACCATCGGTGGGGAGAGTGGGATACAGAATTTCGGGCACATTGTCATTCTGATCTAGCACAAAAAGAGTTAGTGACACATTGCTGCTGAGTGATGGCTTTCCGCTATCACTAGCCATCACTGTCAGTTGTAAATCCCGGAACTGCTCATAATCAAAGGACTGCAGAGCATAGAGGACTCCAGTGTCAGAATTAATGGAGAGGTAGGAGGACAAGGGTGTCCCCTGAAAGGTGTCATCCACCAGAGTGTATGTCACTTGTGCATTCTCTGTGCTGTCAGCATCCTGGGCCCTCACTGAAAAGATGGAAGCCCCTCTGGGGTTGTTTTCGGGAATGTAGACAGAATAGGAATCATGTTGGAAAACTGGGGGGTTGTCATTGATGTCAGTCACTAACAGCGCAATGTAGGTTTGTGTAGACAGAGGTGGAGTTCCCTGGTCTGTGACTGTGACTGTGATGTTGTAGCCAGGGGTAAGTTCTCTGTCCAGTGTTCGTTCTGTTACTAAGCGGTAGTAGTTATCAAGTAACTTTTCCAATGTAAAGGGTAGATTTCCAGGTATGGAACACATGGTGTGACCATTGTCTCCAGAGTCCTGGTCATGGACACTGATAAGAGCAATTATGGCCCCAGGAGAAAAGTTTTCTGGGACTGCAGTGGCAACGGATGTGATGCTTATATCTGGGGCATTGTCATTTATATCCAAAACTTTGACCAGCACCTTAGCTCTGGCCATGAGCCCAGCACCATCCTGAGCTTGAATTTCCATGGGATACACTTTGTATTCTTCGAAATCCAGTGGTTCTTTACTTGATATTTCTCCTGTATGAGAATCCAACTGGAATATTTGGGCTACTTTGTGATCTACATTGTGAAAGGAATATGTCACTTCCCCATTGGCACCTTCATCTGGATCAGTGGCATTGACTGTGAGCAGCTGCGTGCCTGGTTGAACATTCTCAGGGACACTTACGTAGTATTCTTCCTGTGTGAACGTTGGAGGGTTGTCATTCGCATCCACCACCTGAACTCGAATATGGAGCGTCCCTGAACGGACGGGGTTGCCCCCGTCAGAGGCAGTGAGGAAAAGGTAGTGGACAGCTTCTTTTTCTCTGTCTAGGGAACTTTGTAACACCATTTCTGGGTGCAGAATCCCATCAGGTCCCTGTTGCACATCCAGGGAAAAATGAGGGTTGGAGCTGAGCTGGTAGCTCTGGAGAGAGTTCACACCCACATCAAGGTCTTGCCCAAATGGCAGAGGGACCTTGGTACCTGGAGCCGTTATTTCATTCATTTTAAATTCCAGTTCTTGTAACTGGAACTGGGGACTGTTGTCATTAATATCAACGATTTCCACTTCGACAGGATAAAGTTTCATTTCATCCTCAACAAGGATATTAAAACTCACCAGACAACGAGCGTTCTGGGCGCAGAGCTCCTCCCGGTCGATCCTGCCCGCGGTGACCAAGCTGCCGATTCGTGGGTTCAGAGCAAAGAGCTGCGTCCTACCTCTCCAGACGATGCGGATTCCGCGCTCCGCCAGCTCTTGAGGTTGTAGCCCAAGGTCCTTGGCGATGTTACCCACAAATGAACCTCTATCAGTCTCTTCTGGTACAGAGTAGTGTATGTTCTCAGCGCCGGCTTCCAGTAGTAGTTCCAGAAAAAGGCAGAGAAGCATCAGCCCACGGCAGCCGCTGGGCTTTGCTGGAAACGCCATTGCTCTCTGGCTTCGTAGTTTTCTCCCAGTCTGCTATTAAGGGTAGATCCTTTCTCTGTTTTTCAGAGCCTAAATAATGAATCCAATTTTCAAGATAGTCCCGAGTGGAGAGTCGCCCAGAAACAGGGTTTGGGTAGCTTCAGGTAGACTTCAATCTGGTGGTGGTGAGGAGGATTCTAAGAGGCACACTTTTCCCCCTCTTCCCTTTCTTCCTTATTTTTTTTTTCCTCTTTACACTGGGCGTGTGAGTCCTGCTTCGCCCAGCTTGGTGAACAGCGACGCCCAGAGCCCTAACCAGTTACTGCACTCCTAGAAAAACATTGTAACTCTGAGAGCTTACCTTGTTAAAGAAACAGCGTATGTGTATGGAAAGGAGAATAATCATTTACTTGATCGTCTGAAATGTCATCAAATCTCAATACTCAAGAGAATTCTAGTATCTACAAGGTATTTGCTTTTCCTATTTGCTAATCAAATAATAAGAGTCAAGAGCTCACTAAGTCACCAACAGGAAAAAAAAAATCAAACCTCTATTATTTTTGTCCTATAGCTTGAACACTTGTTAATTTCCCAGGCCATGTAGAACAGTTACAGTTCAGAAAATAAAACAAAAAGGTGGAAGGAAAAGTAAATTGTTCATCATGTAAGGCTTTCAAACACTGGAGCCACCTAATTTCCTTTCCATTGTGCTATGAGTATTATTCAGAAACCTTGGAAGTTTTTAAGTCCAGATTTTAGCTCTATTCTTATTTTTCTGAAATGTGCATTATGTGGGTGTTAAAATTCAAACAAAGGCAATATATTTTGAATAAAATAATATTGCAGCTGGGTGAGATATGAGGACCAGGGTTTGAAGCCAGCCTGGATAGAAAAGTCTGTGAGTGTGAGACTCATATCTCCAGTTAACCAGCTAAAAACAGGAAATGGAGCTATGTCTCAATGGAATATCAGCCTTGAGTAGAAAAAGCCAACTGAAAGCACAGAGCTCTGATATCAAGCCTCTGCACTGGCAAACACACACACACACACACACACACACACACACACACACACACAATGTCAGCTCCTAGAGTTCCATTTAAAAAAGTCACATGATTATATAATTTAGACATCAAATTTAAGAGATAGAGAGGTTGCGACAATCTCTATAAATGAAAACAAACAAACAAACTGTATTTTAAAGCAAGCTCTAGGAATGTTATTTTCCCACAAGCACACACATTTTCCCCAAGTTAAGATGGTTCTCTTTATTCTCCTTTCCCTTTTTCTTTTTGTGTCAGTCATGGGGCTTGAACTTGGGGCTTGGGCATTGTCCCTGATCTCTTTTGCTCAAGTCTAGTGCTCTACCACTTGGAGCCACAGCACCACTTCCAGTTTTCTGGTGATTAATTGGAGATAAGAGTCTCATGGATTTTCTTGCCTGCGCTGTCTTTGAACCACGACCCTCAGACCTCAGCTTCCTGAATAGGTAGGATTACAATGCCAGTCTTGGTTTTCTTAATAATAGAAAGGTAAAGATGTTGCCTTCTTTCTTTTACTCAGTGTTAGTAAAATTAGTGTTATTGACTAGAGTGAAGCCTAGAATAGTTTATTTATTCTTACTCAATGGTTATATAAGTATGTTATCTGAGCTCCAGAGTTTGACATTTTTGGGAACATTTTTAGGGCAGATACTGGAAGCCATCCCATAGATATAATGACTGAGAAAGATTTAGAAAAATGAGCACAGAAAGGAGGAAATCAAAGGCTATTAGAATGTTTCTTGGAGCCAGGTATTGTGGTGAAAGCTTGTAATCTCAGCACTTGTAAGGCTGAGACAGAATAGCGAGTTTGAACCATCCTGGGCTATATATTAAGGCACTATTTCAAAAAGATTGACATGAATGAATAAATTAAAAAATAATCATTCTTGGAAAGAAATTTTCTTTCCTTGAATAATGAATATCTCAGCTTACCAAAGATAAGTATAGGGAGCCCAAGGATGATAATATTAAGATGTTAAAAAATTTCTTCACTATTGCAAGGAAGGGACTTTGTAACAAAAAATACAACTTTTTAGAATCTAAATTAATGCAGGAAAATTTCCCCTGAAAGTAATTTTGAGCTAATGAGGCAAATCAAAACACCTGTAAAGGGTAGCCAGTACAGTTGTAGAGCTCCCAATCTCCAACAACAAAAGACAAAGAGGAGTACTTTATAAAAGGATCTACAAAGTTAAAATATTAAAACTTACATGAATGCACTTGATTCCAATGCAACATTTAGGCTTCATTGCTGATACTAAAGATAGTAACCAGTTGAAAGATGTTTCTTGAATTGAAGGAACTAAGGATTTGTGGTTGCAAAGCTCTATGTAGATCATAGAACAAGGCGAATCTCTTTCCTTTTTATTTGGAAGCAACTTACTCCCAGGCTTCGATCAGAGACCATATTGAAAGCAGTCAAGTGCTGGTGCTAAGGGAGTACCACAGGTAGAGGATAACATCCAGAGCTAGTTGGAAAAAGAAGAACACATAGTCCAAGCCAAGGCTATCATGAGGTTGAGCATCAGCTCTACCTGCCTGACGGTGAGTCTGGATGGATGCTGTGGTCTACCAGCAACTTCTGAAAAAAAAAAAAAAACAAACCTGTGGAACATGATGGCTTGTCGTTGTCTGGTGACAGGTAAATACTAGTGGGTTTGGTCTCTGTCATCCCAGAAGCATTGCACACAGGCCTGTGTGAATCCTCAAGTTGAAGAACCACATTAGCTGAAGTATGAATTAGGACAGTTAGTCCCCGTATCTCTATGGAATTCATTGTAGTCAGCAAGTAGCTGAGTTGAACATGATACAGTGTCAAAATGGGCTTTGTTTACAGCTTTACAGCTGTAAACATCCTCCTTGAATTTTAGTGGCAGTCATTCATCATCCCAGGCTGAGGCTGAGCCAGTCAAATTGTGATTACCATCCCTTGTCCACTCCAAGGTTAGTTCCACAACTATCACTTCAATCTTCCCTCACAGATGTAGGATGGCACTTCTGGTACCAGGTCACTTGTTGGGAAGAAATAGGAGGGATAGAATGTTCTACATCTTGCTCAAAAGCACCAAAGTGTTCAAAGGAGGCCTTGATAGGCAAATCTACTCACTTCTATTGGGTATGGTGGTACACACCTGTAATACCACAACTTAGTAGGTAGAGGCAAGAGGACAAGTTTAAGTCCAGTCTGACCTACACAACATATCAAAAAGCCAAGAGCTGAGGATATAGCCAGTAAAATAGGCAGGAACAAACACTCATTGCCACAAAGAGAGAGAGAGATCTTCCAAAGAAGTGAATCATTTCTATAGATGGAATTTATATTTAAGGTTATGCTGTGTTACAGCTTGTCTTTGTTATTCCAGAGACTTCTCCAAGATGAATATTTTATCTATCAGTCTATCAGCAGCTGACAGTAATTCTTGGAGATGAATCATTTGCCAGTGGGATCATTCTTATTTATACTGATTTTCATCCCCCTCCCCCCGTCCTCTGTCCTCTCTCCCTCTCTCCTTCTATCTCCCCTCCTCCTCTCTCTTTCCCTTGCCCCCCTCTCTCTTTGGGTTTGGTTAGGCACTACTTGACAGTTACAGTTCTCAAACTGCATTGCATGTGGGGCCCTGAAATGGATCCACAGTCTCCATTCTTCTAGTCCATGCTGTTGCCATTTGTTTTTAATGAAAATCAAGTGTGGCTGTAAATTTGGAGTAGATGCACATGGTATGCTCTATGAGATTATGCAGAAAGTATAGGAGAATTCTACCTTGAAGATATCTTCAAGTTAATGAAGATCAGCAGAGGAAAGGCAGAGGAGGAGATCAAGAATGGGCTCTTCTGCAGGGTAACCTACTGTATAAGCCTCCATCTAAGGACTGGCCTTAGTATTCAAGGCTTTATCTTGTCCTGACCATGCCAACCACTAATGAATGACAGCTTGCCCCTCTTGTCTGGAATATCTTCATTAACAATTCAACATATTTACTGCTCTAGAGTTCTCCTTCACTTCTAGGAGTCAGAGGTGGTTATTGAAACTAATTTGATAATTTTGTAGAGTTACTGCCAGCATCCAAATCTATTGACTTTAAATAGCTCTTATTAAGATCTTTCCCAGAATTTGCAAAATATCGTTGCTAAAAATCATTATGTTCTCGTTTGTGTCAAGGATGAATGTGATTTTCAAGTTCAAATGGTGTAGGTTCTTTCTTCGTTCTATCTGCTTAGATCCAGCCTGTCATATCCAAGTTGTTCTCTGCTGTCTGCGTTCTCTGAGACAGTTCTTAGCACTCACCTGGGAATATCCAGCCACGAGATCCCGTCTTCTGCGACACAATATCGTCTACATTAAAACCTTCAGTTTTCTTTTCCGAACAGCAAATCTCCTACGTGGTTCTCTAGGCAGAACAAAGACCGCAGGAAGAGAAACGGGGCTTCCTGCGCTCTGCTGGTCCTTTCTCTGCGTGTCAGATCCGAAAACCTCTCGCTGCAATTGCGCCCCGCTTCCGGATGACAAAGAAAAGGCATTCTGACGAGCTGACCAGGATATTCAGGTTAGAGGGCTGGAGAAAGGGAGTGCAGAGTCTTCCGGTGTGTTTCTCTAAAGCGGGATCCCTGCGTCAGTCACGGGTGCCGGGCGATGCGGCACGCTGGCCCCGACTGGGCCACAGCGACACCCAGAGGCCCAGCGCGAGATCATCACAGGTCATTTCTATAATCTTCTCTCTCCCCCCTCCCCCCGTCCCCCCGTCCCCCAAGAAATGGTATTCCCTACTTTTCGGGGAAGTTGCTTTGAAGTACCAACTACTTTAATACGAAGAGCTAAATCAGAGTTACTGCCAGCATCCAAATATGCTGACCTTAAATGGCAAATCATGATTTCTTTCTGGAAAAACATTAGTAAGATTTTTTTCTCCGCCACAAAATTGAAATCAAACGTTTTAATTTATTGAAATTCGACTTCAGGATCCTCATAGAAAATTTTCCTCTTAACTTTGCTGTTTTTCGTTGTAGAGGCTTAAACTAGGGCTTTGTGCATGCTATGCAAGCGAGCTACCCTGAGCTATATCCTCCAGCTCTGGACATTCCGTGTGTGTGGTGGTGTTGGGCTTGAACTAAGGGCCTAGGCACTATTAGCTATTTAGGTGCAAGGCTGGTGTTCTATCAATTGAGCTCCATCTCCATTTTGGATTTTCTGCTTGTTAATTGTAGATAAGAGTCTCATGGAATTTTCCTACTTGGGCTGGCTTCCAATCACTCTCCTACAAACTCAGTTTCCTCAGTTGCTAGGATTATAGTCCCCAGCTACCCACTTGAGGCTCAACATTCATTTTAGAATGTTTAAACTTCTTTTGCTCAAAAACAGAAAATTTAGCCAAATGCTGGTGGCTCACATCTGTAATCCCAGCTACTCATGAGGCTAAGATCTGAGGAAAGTCCATGAGTCCAAGCCCCAGGACAGGCGCTGGCACGCGCGCGCGCGCGCGCACACACACACACACACACACACACACACACACACACAGAGGAAATTTGAGCAGGCAATGGCGGCTCATGCTTACAATCCTAGCTATTCAGGAGGATGAGTACTGAGAATTGAGGCTCAGTCAAGGCAGGAAAGTTGGAGAGACCTCAGGGACAGGCGGTTGGCCCCAAGTTCAAGCCCAAAACAACAACAAAAAACCCTCCCCCACAAAAAAATACAAAAACCCACAGGAAATTAACCATTGTAAGATTAATTTTACCTTATAAGAGGAATTTTTACTATAAATTCAATGACAAAATAAATTTATGTTATAAAAGGTAGAAAATGTTGAGTTTAAGTAATCAGTAATTGTATCATATAATTACTGATATAAACTTTTGTATTTCATATTTATCCATTCTCTCTCTCTCTCACCTCTGTGCATGTTAGTACTGGGGCTTGAACTCAAGGCTTTGAGCTCTCACTTGCCTTTTTTGTTCAAGGCTGGTTCTCTACCATGGGAGCCACACCTTCACTTCAGGCATTTTGCTGGTTAATTGGAGTTAAGAGTCTCATAAACTTTTCTACTGAGGCTGGCTTTGAGCCATGATCCTCAGATACCAGCCTTCTAAGTATCTAGGGCTAGATGTGTGAGCCACCAGCACCCAGATTTTCAAATTCAAAAAATATCACTTCTTTTCCTTTTCTTTTTCTTTTTTTTTTGTCAGTCATGGCTAGATTTTAGAGCCTGGGTGCCAATACTCTACAACTTTGAGCCACAATTTCACTTCTGGTTTTCTGTTGATTAATTGGAGATAAGAGTGTCATGGACTTTCTGTCTGGGCTCAGATATGAGCTTCCTGAGTAGCTAGGGCTATAGACATGAGCTACCAGTATCTGCCTCAAAAATACCACTACCTTATTGACATTATTATGCAGATATTATTTCACAAATATTGCTAATGCCAATGACCTTTTCTTTCATCTGATATTCCTTTCTAGTTTAGGTACCCAACCTTTCTATCTAAAAGGAACACAAATTTATTCATAGCTTTAGGAGGCTCTGATAAATCTAATAATGCTTATCTTATTTATTTCAACAGGACTTCCTTAAGAATATAACTGAAAATAATAAGTCTAGAGCAGGGCTGATTGACACTATTTTGAGCCAGATAAGTTTTTGCTTTGACAATTGTTCTATACCTCATAGGATGTTTAGCAATATTCCTGGTATCTTCCCACTAAATCTCAGTAGTCCCTATTGATGCAACTTAGTAGAAAAACAGTCAGTTGGGGAATTGTGTCCTACAGAACTTAGGGGGTGGGGAGGGGGGAGGCTGGGAAGGGATGTGAAGGGTAAACCAAAGGAGGAGGCTGCAATGCTTGGTAAGAAATGTACGCATTATCCTGCCCATGTAATTGTAACCC
>NW_012267266.1:2273424-2280203 GCF_000151885.1 Dipodomys ordii
TTGTTTTTAGGGCATGGCATACTTCATTCCAGGCTCTTCTTGCTTTGATTGTCTCTGCTGAGAAATCTGAGGTGATTCTGATTGGTTTCCCTTTATTGGTGATTACCCTTTTCTCCTTGACAGCTTTAAGGATCTTTTCCTTGGTCTGAGTTGATCCTGTGTGGATTATAATGTGACAATGGGATGAGTCCAAGAGATTCTTATCTCCAATAAACCACTCAGAAAACTGGAAGTAGAGCTGTGGCTCACGTAGTAGAATGCTCGTCTTGAGCTGAAGAACTGAGGGACAGCACCCAGGCACAGAGGTCAAGTCCCATGACTGATAAAAAAAAGTATATAGTTACTAAACGAGAAAGACAGCCAACAGACTGAGAGAAGATATTTACCAGCAATACATCAGATAAAGGCTTAATATCCAAAATATAAAAAGAGCTCAAGAAACCAACTCCTCCCAAAGTGAATTGAGCAATCAATAAATGGGCAAAGGAGCTTAGGAGAGACTTTCCAGAAGAAGAGGTAAAAAAGGCAAACACACACACACAAACACACACACACACACACACACACACACACACACACACACACACACACGAGGAAATGAGCAGCATCCCTGGCCATAAAGGAGATACAAATTTAAACAACTTTGAGATCCCATCTCACCCCAGGTAGATTGGTCAACATTGTGAATTCAAATAACAAATGCTGGTGGAGATGTGCAGAAAAAGGAATCCTGTTGCACTGTTGGCAAAATGTAAATTAGTAAATCATTCTGGACAGCAGTATGGAGATTCTTCAAAAATTAAACATACATCTTCCCTCCCAGCCATACCATTCTTGGGCATCTACCCAGAATGGCACAAGCCAGGATACCATAAAGACATTTGCACATCTATTTTCATTGCTGCACTATTCACAATGGCCAAGTTATAAACAGCTCAGAAACCCTACAATAGATGAGTGGATTATTTTTTATTTTATTTTATTGTCATTCATAGGGCCTGAACTCTGGGCCTAGGCACTGTCCCTCAGCTCTTCAGCTCAAGGCGAGTGCTCTACCACTTGAGCCACAGCACCACTTCTGACTTTTTCTGCTTATGCGGTGCTGAGGAATTGAACCCAGGGCCTCATGCATGCAAGGCAAGCACTCTACCACCAACCCACCTTCCCAGCCCCTAGATGAGTGGATTTAAAAAATGTGATGCTTATACATAATAAAATTTTACACAGCTATTATAAAGAATAATATTATGTCATTTGCAGGGAAATGGTTAGACCTAGAATAAATTACATTAAGTGAAGTAAGACAAGCTCAGAGAGACAAATGGCCCATGTTTTCTCTCATATGCAAAACCTAGATCTAAAATACACCAAGACATGGTAAATTACACAGGTCACAGCATTCACACAGTAAGACCAAAGGAGGACACTTATGAGAGGAACACAAAGGCACAATGCCTCTGTGCCTCTGAACACATTGGACATTGTGCTGAAAGGAAACTATACAACTTATGAGTGGGCATGGGAGGGAAAAACTGGGGGAGAGGGAAGGAAGGGGTGACATTGCTCAAAAAGAAATGTACTCATGACCTGCTTTTTAAAACACTAATCCCTCAGTACATCACCTTAATTATAACAATTAAAAAATTAAAAAAAGAACTTGTAGATGGCAGGAAAAACTGATACACTAAACATTGCCTAACAGCGCAGTGGAGACAGTGGTGCTACAAAATAACAAGGAATTAGGAAGAACAAAAGGATGATGAAATAAGGATGGGACAGTAAGGAGATACACCTACTGATATATCTTCACGGACTCAAATTCTCAGTATTTAACCCAAGGGCAGTCAATCTCTGTAATGAGGAAAATGGCCAAGGTAGTGGAGAGGAACTGAAGTGCTATCTTTTCATAGTACAAGTATGCCATATGTCATATGCCATATGTCTTTTAAAATAAATGTTCCTATCACTTTTACTATATTCATGTCTTGCCTGAATTCTTCCCTTGCAGACACAAGAACCAAAGTTGTTTAGCTGCTTTAAACTTTCTGGTAACATACTTGGTGCATGACTTGACAGTTAGGGATTAAATATATCTTCTTCTGGTTTGGGTTAATTGGAAGACTACACTATTCCTATACTGATAATAATAGAAAATACTCTGGACATTAGCAAATGTCACCTTTTCCCAACTAGTTTGAGAAACACATATTTAGGATATTTGCTCACTAAGTTTTATTGAACTAGGTATGAGTACATGAATAATCCAACTTATGTCAATCAATTATTTTTTACTGGTACTGAGGATCAACCCAGGGCATTACACATACAGTGTAGCCACTGTTGGGAGCCATAGATGTGATTTAAAATTATTTAGGAATGTAACTCAGTGGTAGAGCATTTACCTAGCATGTTGGAAGCTCTGGGTTTTATCCCAGCCACTGTAATACATACATGTTGACAGAGCGGCCCTAGATTTTATAGTTCTTGAGATAATAGATTTTATTTTTTAAACTAATGTAGATAGGTGAGAAAACATCCTACCTGGTATAAAAATCACTACATGTTTTTAGCTGACCCTTTATAATATATGGTGAAGTAGGTGAAGTGGGTGCAGTGGCTCAGCTACTCAGAAGGCAGAGCTTGAGGTATGGCTCAAATGGTAGAGCACCAGTTTTGAGCAGAAAAAGCCAAGCAAGTTCATGAAGCTTGAGTTCTAGACACAGCAGCATACACACTAGGAAAAATGCCCAAATAGACAGATACTGTCAAGATTGAATTTTTAGGCTAGCCTGGGTAAAAAGTAACTTTCATCTCAATAAAGAAGGTGGCTCAGTGGTAGAGTGCTTGCCTTGCATGCATGAGGCCCTGGGTTCAATTCCTCAGTACCATATAAGCAGAAAAAGCTGGAAGTGGCACTGTGGCTCAAATGTTACAGCACTAGTCTTGAGCTGAAGAGCTGAGGGACAGTGCCCAGGCCCATAGTTCAGGACCCACAACCCACCCAAAAAAAACCCCAACTTGACATTCAAAGAAATGCAAATCAAAACGACATTGAGATTCCATCTCACCCCATTAGAATAGCCAGGATCAAGAAAACTAACGGGACTCCACTACACTCTTGGGAAATGTAAACTTGTTCAACTACTCTGGAAAGCAGTATGGAGGTTTCTCAAAGACTAAACATAGAGCTTCCCTATGATCCAACAATTCCACTCCTGGGCACTTATCCAATAGACTGCAAACAAGGTCCCATTAAAGCTACCAGCACAACTATGTTCATTGTGGTATTGTTTACCATAGCCAAAATATGGAATAAACTCAAATACCCCTCAGTGGACAAATGGATCATGAAAATATGGTATATATGCACAATGAAATCTTATGCTTCCATCAGAAAGTGTGATATTGTACCATTTGAAAGGAAATGGAAAGACTTGCAAAAATTATATTAAGTGAAGTAAGCCAGATCCAAAGAAACATAGATTGCATTGCTTGCCTCATTATCATAACTTGAACATGAATATAAAGCTACAAGTAAACACACTGGATGGTAAAAGACAAAAAAAATACTTGGACATGATAAATTATACAAGTCTGCAGACATTCACACAGTGAGACCAAAGGAGGATATTCTTAGTAGAGGATCACAAAGGCTCAATAGCTATGTGCATATGATCATACAAAATTATATTTATCTAAATGAACTCCAAGAAATGAAACAAGAACTGTTGTTTCCCTTTGTTGTTGTTTTGTTTTCTGTTTTTGTTTTCTTTGTCTTGTTTGTAAGTTTATCTGTTTTGGGGAGAGAAAGGAGGGAGCAGAAATGGAAGAACAAAGGAAGAATAAATGAAGCAGTGATACTCACTATACACTATATTGACAACAACTTGTGCGTGGCAGGAGGGAAAAACTGTGAAAAAGCAAGGGAAGGAGTGATACTGTTCAAAAAGAAATGTACTCATTAGCTGACTTATATAATTGTAACCCCTTTGTACATCACCTTTACAATAAACATTTTTAAAAAAAGCTTGGCGTGGTGGTTCACACCTCTAATTTCAACTAAGTGGTAAGAGTATCAAGGTCTAAGGTGAACCCAGACAAAAATGTGAGACCTATCAAAACAAAAAAAAAAGCAGAAAAGGTCTGAGGTAAGGATTCAAGTATGAGTGCTTGCTTAATAAGCAGAAAGCTCAGAGGTCAAATCCCTGAAACATAAAGGGACACACACACACACACACACACACACACACACTGAACACATAGTGATTTATGGATGCTTGCTCTTTGCAGGGAATTTTCTATTTCTGAAAAATAAGAACTCTCATCATAATGTTTTATCCCTAAAATATAAGCAACAATTAATAAACTTGGAAATTTATTAAAGAAAATTACCAAATACACAGGACTAGTAGTAGCCTGGTTGCCATATTAATTAATTATATAGAGAAAGCCTTGGAAGACTTGTGACCCCATTGGGAAACTAAATGCTTTATCTTTAGGTATTACAGGTATTCCATTGTATGATCACAAGAATTCTTTTATCAACTTAGCTTTCTGTATGTCTAATTGATTTAAGAAAAAAATTGGATATACTAATAGACATTAAAATAATAATGGTGTAGCAGAGACTTTAGTTTTAGGGTCAACCTAGTTTCCCTCCAAAACAGCAATTAGAAAATGTATTAGGGGGGCTGGGAAGGTGGCTCAGTGGTAGAGCACTTGCCTTGCATGCATGAGGCCTTGGGTTCGATTCCTCACCACCACATAAGCAGGAAAAAAAGCCGGAAGTGGCACTGTGGCTCAAGTGGTAGAGCGCTAGCCTTGAGCTGAAGAGCTGAGGGACAGTGCCCAGGCCCAGAATTCAGGCTCCACGACCGGACCCAGAAAATGTATTAGGGGCTGGGAATGTAGCTTAGTGGTAGAGTACTTGCCTAGCATGCTGAGGCCCTGGGTTTGATTCCTGAGTACCACATAAACAATAAAAGAATTTTTAAAAAGAAAGTATGTTAATTTCAAAAGCAGATAATATGTTTTAGAACTGAAGTAGATAGATGCTTCAGGAAAATCCTTTTAGTAAATTCTTTTAATTGTATCTTAAATATTCATTTGACAAATTAATAAGTAAAACACATAATAATTTTGGCCAATAAGATTTGTATAGAACTATCTAGGCAATCGGTGGCTCATGCCTGCAATCCTAGCTACTCAGGAAGCTGAGATCTGAGAATCATGGTTGAAAGCCAGCCCAGGCAGGAAAGTCCATGAGACTCTTATCTCCAATTAACCACCAGGAAACCAGAAGTGGCACTGTGGCTTAAGTGGTAGAGTGCTTGCCTTGAGCTGAAGAGCTGAGGGACAGCACCCAAGCCCAGAGTTCAAGCCCTACAACTGACAAAAAATAAAAGCACACAAGAATTGTATAGAATTATTCTGTGACAAGACTATTTGAGTATCGAGGCACTAGTGACTCATGCCCATAGCTCTAGAGTATAAAGGTAGATAATAAAACTCATAGGAAATGAAAGTAGAAAGTAGAAAATATTTTCAGGTATAACATGATCTCATAATTTACTATTTAAGTAAAGCACTATGTAGAGGTTAACATGCTAAACTCTCATACTACAGAAAAATTAAAATCAGGTACAATTAAGAAAAAATTAAAAATTTCAAGTATGAGAAAGTGGATATAGGTTATCTTGGATATTATAGATGAGGATCATTCTTTGGTATATTATAGAACATAGAGCAAAATATAATTACCTGGAAGGGCCTAATTTTCCTTTAGCAGAAAATCAAACTGTGCACAAGGCATTTTATTTTATTATTATTATTATATATCTTTTGGGGGGGTCCGGTCGTGGGGCTTGAATTTTGGGCCTGGGCGCTGTCCCTCAACTCTTCAGCTCAAGGCTAGTGCTCTACCACTTGAGCCACAGCACCACTTCCGGCTTTTTTCTTTTTGCTTATGTGATGTTGAGGAATCAAACCCAGGGCCTCAGGCATGCAAGGCAAGCGCTCTACCACTGAGCCACCTTCCCAGCCCTCACAAGGCATTTTAATTAGCAGCGAAGTCTATTTAAGCAACATGTATAATAATGTTGTTAGCTTTTAGTCACTGTAACAAAAATATCTGTCCTAAAGCAAAATTACGCAATGCAATTCAAAACAAAAACTTTTAAAATGTTTATTTTAGTGCCTCTCCTGGCCCTTGAATTCAGGGCTTGGGCTCTTTCTTGTAGCTTTTTTTTTTGCCCCATGCTGGCACTCTCACTTCATCCACAGTTCCACTTCTGTTTTTTGGATTGTTAATTGAAGAGTCCCATGAATTGTTAATTGAAGAGTCCCATGGATTTTCTGTCAGGGCTTGCTTTGAACTTTGAATTCAGGCTCCTGAGAAGCTAGGATTTTAGGACCGGTTACTGATGCCCTTCTAGAAAGATTTATTTTTGCTTATGATTTCAGGCTATGGTTGGTTAGCTCTGTGTTTCTGGGCTGGATGTGAAACAGAACATCATGGCAGAAAGTGGTAGCAGGGAAAATATTCAGAGTTTAGTGGCCAGAAAGCAGAGAGGGGAAAAATATAAATATCATATTATATATTGTATAACATATATTATATAATATATAATTACTTCTCTTCTTTTCTTTCTTTCATTTATTTCTTGTTAATATGGTACTGAGGAATAGAGCCTAAGGCTTCATTCATGCTAGGCAAGCACTCTACTACTAAGCCACATTCCCAGCCCAAGATATATTTTTTCTTTTTTTTTTTTTTTTTG
>NW_012267266.1:2280253-2280945 GCF_000151885.1 Dipodomys ordii
TGTACAGTATGTTCACAAATAAAAAAGAAAAAAAAAAGAACTTAGGGGGTGAAGTAGTAAAGGCTATATGTGACAGACCAACAGCCAATATCACACTAAATGGTAAAAGAATAAAACCATTTCATCTAAAATCAGGAACAAGGTAAGGATGTCCACTCTTCCCACTCCTTTTCAGTATAATTCTGGGATTCCTAGCTAGAAAAATAAGGCAAGAAAAAAGAGAGAGAAAAGGAATTCACATAGCAAAAGAAGAATTCAAACTATCCCTATTTGTAGATGACAAGATCTTAAATAGAAAGGATATGAAAGATTCCATTCCTGCCAGAGCAGGTGCCTCAAGCCTGTAATCCTAGCTACTCAGGAGGCTGAGATCTGAGGATCACAGTTCAAAGCCAGCCCGAGCAGGGAAGTCCAAGAGATTCTTTTTTTTTTTTTTATTTGTGAAGATACTGTACAGAGGTGTTACAATTACATGGGCAGGATAATGTGTACATTTCTTACCAAGCATTGCAGCCTCCTCCTTTTGTTTACCCTTCACATCCCTTACCAGCCTCCCCCCTCCCCCTCCAATCCCAATCTTTCTCCTTCCCCCCCTTCCCCCCCACCAATGTTGTAAAGCTCGTTTTGGACATGACAACTTGTACTTCTCATTGTTGCAACAGGTCCACCTGTATCTTTAAACAACTGGTTTT
>NW_012267266.1:2293430-2300632 GCF_000151885.1 Dipodomys ordii
CACTTCCAGCTTTTTTCTTTTTGCTTATATGGTGCTGAGGAATCGAACCCAGGGCCTCTGGCATGCAAGGCATGTGCTCTACCACTGATCCACCTTCCCAGCCCTAAGATATATTTTTTCAAGAGCATATTCCCAGTTACCTACTTCCTTCAAGTAGGCCCAATCTTCTACTTTCACCACCTTCCAATATTACCAACAGTGACAGATCATGAATCTATCAAGGGATTATTTCAATTAGTTAGGAGTACTAAAAATCTAATCACTTGACAAATTCCCATCAGCTTGCAACCAAGTTTGTAAAACATGAACCTGGGGGACAGTTCATATACAAACCATAACACACATACCTCCTATACCACAATCAACACTAGCTTTAACTAGAAAGGAAATGGGAATAAAGTGGCTTCATCTCATTTTAATGCAACATAGAATATTTTCTTTCACAAATTACTATAGGATGCACACTATATTTTTCTAGGTGGACCAACTGTTTCATTCCATTAGTAATGTGTGTGTGTGTGTGTGTGTGTGTGTGTGTCCTATGTTCTCATATTAGGCAAATGGACAGAATAAATAAGACAAAGACTTCAATCTAGGGCAAGGAATCACTAGTCACATCTGAGCAGAGTTACCTTAATTTAAGAGGTTAGTAGAATTTATAAAATTAAATTATAAATGACCCAATGCTCCTATAGAGATCCAACTTAAAAAAATAAGTGAGAATGAACAGTAAGAAGTATAAACTGTAACATAGCTCTATGTCTAAGTTCTATAAATACATGTTAATGAATACTAGACTGCAAATAGAACACATAAATAAAAGCAAAATACTAGAGTTGAAGCGAATAATTTTCAGAGTAAGTATTATTTGCAAGTGACAGGCAGGGCATAATGTTTCACTTGATATACTAGTTTATTTAGACCTTTTGTCTACCAGGCAATTCTGCCCTAAAATGCTTTTTTTCATCTAGTCATGTACGTTATAAAGAAGATTCACCCATTCTCTGGAGACTCCAAAATAGAAATAAACCCAGAGCTTTGGTTCCCTTCCAGGCATCTTCATTATTCACAAAAGAAAGACTTGGAATTCTATAGCAGGTAGCAAGTCCTCCTCATTTCTTTTTATTTATTTACTTATTTAGGGTCCAGTCGTGGGGCCTGAACTCTGGGCCTGGGCTCTTCAGCTCTAGGCTAGTGCTCTACCCCTTGAGCCACAGCGCTACTTCCGGCTTTTTCTTTTTGCTTTTGTGGTGCTGAGGAATCGAACCCAGGGCCTCAGGCATGCAAGGCAAGCACTCTACCACTGAGCCACCTTCCCAGCCCTCTCCTCATTTCTTCGATTTGGATACTTTAAAATCCAGATTATCTGGATTAGTGGGTGGGGTATTTGAAACTTTCCAGAGGACTAAAATACTCTGCTCCCTGCTGTCTTTATCCTCCCGAAATCACCCGGAAGACTAGAAGCTATTCCGCCGCTTTTCGGGCGATTCAATAAACAAGGTGTCTATACGAGGACCCTAAGAACCCTCACCATTTATTTCCAAATCAGAGGCTCTTTTGGAAACATTGTCCTTTTAATCCAGTCAATGTAAACTCGGCTGGAAGACAACTCCCACAGCGCAAGTTGCGCATGCGCGAGTTAATGAGGCGGTACTTCCGTCCAGTTTGGGCTGTCACTCACAGTTATTGGCTCCGCCCCTCCGTGACGTAATGCTTTCAGCTTTATTAGGTTTCCGCGGGCTTGCCCGCGCCGGCCAGGGCGCGCGGGTGCTTGTTCGATTGAATGCGCGGAGCTGCGGAATTCTGCAATCTGGTGCCGGTAGCTGCGGGGTCTCCGTGATTCTTCGAGCTGCCTGCTCTGGATGCTTTTATTGGTAACCGGATCACTTTGCAAGGCAGCAAAAAGAACAAAGGACTCCTGGCTGAATTCACTGATCTACCGGCTTCCTCTTCCGTTTCGCTCGGGCCAGGGCAAGCTATTGTATAATCATCAGTGGGTGGTAAGTACCCGAGGTGGAGAGTGGTAACTGCGCCCCTCCTTTTGAATGTCTTTGTTGGGCTTGTGGATTGAGATTGTTTGCTAAATCTTAATTTCTGTGCCGAAAATCTCTCCGCAGAAGCCATTTGCTTTCCCTGCTGGCTCCGGCTAGCTCAGTCTTCATTGCACGGCAGCGACATCTAGAGGTTGAAACATGGTATTGCGGCTAAGAATCAAGTAAATGAAAATAAATAAGAAGCCAGAGTGTTAATGGTATTTCGTCAGTCATTTAGGGAAAAGACTTGGGATTCACTAAAAATTAAGACAAATTGGACGCTTAGCTGCTTTTCCAATTCGCTGCTGTTCTACTTGAAACTCTTTGTGATTAAAGATAACAGTCCATAGCGTATTGGTCTTTTTAACTGTTTCAGTAGCTGGAACTTTTTAGTGCAACAAGTGTTTGTTAGAGAAGTGAGTCACAAAGAAGAAAAGATGAGTAAGAGCAAAGATGATGCTCCTCATGAACTAGAGAGCCAGTTTATTTTACGCTTACCTCCAGAATATGCTGCTAATGTGAGGAGGGCAGTACAATCTGGCCATGTCAACCTGAAGGATAGATTGAGCATTGAGTTACATCCTGATGGGCGTCATGGAATTGTCAGAGTGGACCGGGTCCCTTTGGCTGCAAAACTGGTAGATCTGCCTTGTGTTATGGAAAGTTTGAAGACCATTGACAAAAAAACCTTTTACAAGACTGCCGATATCTGTCAGATGCTTGTATGCACGGTTGATGGTGATCTCTATCCTCCTGTGGAGGAACCAGTTGCTACTGCTGATCCCAAAGCAAGCAAGAAAAAAGATAAAGATAAAGAGAAAAAGTTTGTCTGGAACCATGGAATTTCTGCCCATAAAAATGTTAGAAAGAGAAGGTTCCGGAAGACAGCAAAAAAGAAGTATATTGAATCTCCAGATGTGGAAAAAGAAGTCAAGCGATTGCTTAGTACAGATGCAGAAGCTGTCAGTACTAGGTGGGAGATAATTGCTGAAGATGAAACGAAAGAGACAGAAAATCAAGGACTTGATATCTCCTCTCCAGGAATGTCTGGCCACAGGCAGGGCCATGACTCATTAGAACATGATGAGCTTCGAGAGATATTCAATGACCTGAGCAGCAGCAGTGAAGATGAAGATGAGACGCAGCATCAAGATGAAGAAGATGTAAACATCATTGACACAGAGGAAGATCTAGAGAGACAGCTACAGGATAAGCTAAACGAGTCAGATGAACAGCACCAAGAAAACGAAGGAACCAATCAGCTGGTTATTGGAATTCAGAAACAGATTGACAACATGAAAGGCAAGCTCCAAGAGACCCAGGACAGGGCAAAACGACAAGAGGATCTCATCATGAAAGTGGAAAACCTGGCTCTGAAGAACAGGTTTCAGGCTGTGCTAGATGAACTCAAGCAAAAGGAAGATAGAGAAAAGGAGCAGCTCAGCTCTTTGCAAGAAGAGCTAGAATCACTTCTAGAGAAATGAGAACATTGATACTTAATTTCAGTCCCCAGACTGGTTAGCATAAAAAACTTTCCTCATTTGGACTGGGTATTAAGACATTGCAATAGTTCTTATCTACTCCAATACTAAAAGTTGTGTTGAATTATCTGTCAATTTTCAGAACCATATTACTGGGTTGTACATTCTTTAAGATTTTAGGATTGCATAGGCAGAATAATGCTTGTTTTAGTAGGTTGGCATCATGTAATGTTAGTGATCTAAAAGTGACAAGATTAGTGAAATTAATAGTTAAGATTGATGAAAGTTGTAAGATTAGTGACATAAACAGCTCAGCCTTAAACAGCTTCACTGAAAGACTTTTGCTATTGTTTTTCTGTTTTCCAGAAGCTGCTATTGCTACTCTATGTTGTCATGTAAGATCATGAAGAAAAAACTAGTCTGGAAACAATAGAGCTAGTTTTAAATTATCCTTTGTCATATAAATGCTATTTACTACTTAAAGCTAATTCTCATATGTAGAGATGTGAATAATATAATTTTTATAACAATAAAAGCAAATATTTTCACTTTATAATATATCTTGTTCTTTCATGGGTAGTAGGAGTTGAGGTGGATTCTTGGGAGTTTAATTATTAAAAAATGTGATTTTGTTTTGCAGGCAAAGCAGATCTGTTGGGGGTTCAAAAAAAGAGGAATACTGCAAGGGCAGAGAAATTGAGAAGTGTCATCTTTGCATTCTATTAAGGTCCAGTGCACCTGCTCCAATTAGAGGTTGGGAATATTAGCTGAAGTTTTTTTCTATACCACTCTTAATGTTCCTAAATGAAAGCCAGATATATGCATCTTTCCAAAAGCACTAAGATTATCTGTATAAATATTGGAAGCAAAGAAACCACCAATTGCTGTCAAATACAGTTCATTGAACTATCCCATTGATATAGATTAAGATTATATTTCTTATTATTTTTAGTTTCTGTACTTATCCATTATTCTGACTAATGAAGAGATATATCTATATTATTTCTAAAGTAGCGCATCAAGGAATACATTGGTACCATTGGGCTGATATTTCAATTCATACTTCTCTCTTTTTGCTCTTTAGTTGTTGTTGGTTATGGGGCTTGAACCCTGCCTGGGTGTTGTCTCTGAACCTCTTCATACTCAAGGCTAGTGTTCTACCACTTGAGCCGCAATGCCACTTCTGGTTTTTGAACGGTTAATTGGAGATAATAGTCTCATGGGGACTTTTTTTCTTCTTGGGCTGGCTTTGAACTTCATTCCTCAGATCTCAGCCTCTTGAGTAGCTAGGATTATAGGCATGAGTCACCAGTTCCTGGCTCTCTCTTTTAATAGTAGGGTAACAGAGTATATGTAACCATCTAAAAGTAAAGACTGCTCAGGAGAATGAGCAGCAGGACTCAGAAACTAGTTGCCCCTCAGTTTTATATTCTCCTAAATTTAACATTCTCTGAAGAATTTAATATTTCATACTTGAGAACTATTTTTGAAAAGCCAGTTATATAATTTTGAGTTGCAACTCATTTCTGACTGATTAAATTTCAGTTTGAAGACAGTATCATGAAGTAAATGAGGTAAAACTTATCTTTGTTTTCTGTTTGACAGGAAACAGTCATGAAGTGTTGTCAGGCTGGGAAGGTGGCTCAGTGGTAGAGTGCTTGCCTTGCATGCATGAGGCCTGGGTTCAATTCCTCAGCACCACATAAGAAAAAAGCCGGAAGTGGCGCTGTGGCTCAAGTGGTAGAACGCTAGCCTTGAGCTGAAGAGCTGAGGGACAGAGCCCAGGCCCAGAGTTCAGGCCCTACGACCGGACCCCCCCCCAAAAAAAAAATCAATTGTCAAAATTAATCTGTGGTAATACTTGTGAATATTCAGAGGCTTTACAACAGTAATTTTTTTCCTCACACGTGATCATTACATTTTACCAAAATATTTCCACAAACTTAAGATTTTAAAATAGAGGAAGCAAGTTCCCTTCACTATCTAGCTTTGGAGTATTTCTTGAGGTTTGTAAATAATAAAAAGCAAGTTTTCAGAATGGAGCTGTACCTGGTTCCAGTGGCTCACGTCTTAGGATTGTGGTTCGAAGCCAACCCAGGCAGAAAAGTCCCCATGAGACTCTTTAATAAACCATTCAAAAACCAGAAGTTAAGTGGTAGAACTCTAGCCTTGAACATAAAGAAGCTCAAGGACAGTGTCCAGGCCCTGAATTCAAGCCCCACAACCAACAACAAAAATGGAAATGGAGTGGTGGCTTAAGTGGTAGAACAGCCTTGAGTGAAAAAGCCAAAGGACAGTGCGGAGGCTCTAAGTTCAAGCCCCAGTACCTGCCCCAAAAAATGAAAGCAAGTTTTCTTAACATGTTAGGTGACAGGTAATAAATTCTATTGAGTATGGCTAAGTACTTTGCTACACTTAAAAGATTGACACTGGAACAGTTACAATCATATTTGATAGTGCAGTGGATCATTTATCAAAATATTTATTCTTACCAGGCTCTGAACACCAGTGATAACTGAGTTCTAGCAATAATGGAAAGGAAAGATTAGCTAAGTACACTGGACAGAACAGCCTCCTGATCTCATTTCATTACTCCTTGTTCACTTATTAGCTGTTTGAATAATTAAGTCCACATTTTAGGGTGGATTTAAAATGTATTTTAATGAAAATACTTTCTCAATAAATGAGAGTGACTTGCATTTTTAATCTGAAGTTGTTATGGCATCAGGATTATGTTCCTTGGTGAACAGGCTCTTTAGATTCTACCAAAAAATAGGAATGCTTCACAAATAGGAATGCCATCCTTTCACAGGGGTCATGTTAATCTTTGTATCATTCCAGTTTTAGTGCATATGCTGCCAAATCCACATTTTTTTTTTTTTTTTTGGTCGGTCATGGGGCTTGAACTCTGTCCCTCAGCTCTTCAGCTCAAAGCACTTGAGCCACAATGCCATTTCTGGTTTTCTGGTGGTTTGCTGGAGATAAGAGTCTCAGGAACTTTCCTGCCCAGGCTGGGTTTGAACCATGATCCTCCGATCTCAGCCTCCTGAGTAGCTAGGATTACAGGCGTGAAACACTGGTGCCCAGCTAAATCCACATTTTAAAACTATCTTGTCTGGAGTTTAGATTTAGTTTATTAACTATCTATACTTGGAAGTATCCCTCAGGCAGCTCAACTCAGTATTCAAAATAAAACTGGTCCTCATTCCCTGAAAACTTGCTCTCCTTCTGGGCTCTTCTGTATTTTGATGAAAATAATTGCTACTCCATATACCTCAGCTATTGAAACCAGAAGCTTGAGCCCTAACTTTTTTTTTTTTTTTGGCTAGTCCTCAGCTTGAACTCAGGGCTTGGGCACTATCCCTGAGCTTCTTTTGCTCAAGGCTAGCACTAGCACTCTACCACTTGAACCACAGCTCCACTTCCAGCTTTTTCTGTTTATGTGGTACTGAGGTATGGAACCAAGGGCTTCATGCATACTAGGCAAGGACTATCACTAAGCCACATTCCCAGCTAACTTTTTTTTCTTTTTGGACATGGATTTTTTAAATTTAATTTTTAATTTTAATTCAATTTTTTTTTTTTTTTTTTTTTTTGCTGTTCCTGGGGCTTGAACTCAGGGCCTGATCACTATCCCTGAGCTTTTGTGCTCAAGACTAATGCTGTATCATTTGAGCTACAGCTCTGC
>NW_012267266.1:2300682-2310534 GCF_000151885.1 Dipodomys ordii
CTGTTCCTGGGGCTTGAACTCAGGGCCTGATCACTATCCCTGAGCTTTTGTGCTCAAGACTAATGCTGTATCATTTGAGCCACAACTCCACTTCAGGAATTTTTTTGCTTGTTTTTGTAACTAATTGGAGATGAGTCTCATACACTTTCCTGCCTGGTTTGACTTTGAACCACAATCTTCAAATCTTAGTCTCCCTGCATAGCTAGGATTCCAGGTGTGAGCCACTGATGTTTGGCCTGCTGTTGACATTCCTTTTATTTTTTTAAAAAAATTTTATTGTCAGGGTGATATACTGAGGTGTTACAGTTACAAGGTAGTAATTACATTTCTTGTCTAACTTGTTACCCCCTTCTTCATTTTTCTCTCTGCCCCAATCCCACCCACACCCCAAAGTTGTACAGATCATTTCCAACATACTATCTTGTGAGTATCGCTGTTGCATAGGTTCCCACTTTGTCCTCTGTCTTACCATTTTGTTCCTCTTCCCTAGTTCAGATAAACATATATACAATACCCATGCTACCAAAATCGAGTATGGTGACAACAGGAGACAAACCATAGGTGGAAAAAAACAAAAACACAAAAGAAAAAAGAAATCACATAGTACATTGAGAAGAACAAGAACAACAGAGAAAAACCTCTTGTGTCCATGTCTTGGAGTTCATTTCTAGCATCATCTTATACGGTCATATGTACATAGCTATTGAGCTGTTCTGCTCTAAGATTATACTACGTGTATACTAATTAAGACTACACATAGAGCTCCCCTATGACCCAGTAATCCCACTCTGAGCATTTAGCCAAATGACCACAAACAAGACCACACTGCAGCTAACAGTTCAACTATGTTTATCTCAGCATCATTATTTACCATAGCTAAGATATGCCCCTCAGTAGATGAATGGATCAAGAAAATGTGTGTATATACATACATATATATGTATATAAATATATAAATATACATATATATGTATATACATGTGTGTATATACATATGTGTATATATATATATATATGTATATACACACACACAATGGAATTCTGTGCTTCCATCAGAAAGCATGACACTACCCCATTTGTAAGGAAATGGAAGGACTTGGAAAAAATCTTGTTAAGTGAAGTAAGCCAGACCTAAAGAAACACAGATCCCCTGTTTTCCCTTATTTCTAATAATTAACTTTTGACTTGCCCTTTTCCCTCACTGCAGCTTCAACTTGTAAAAGTTCCTTCAATTACTCCAGGTCATCCTGACATTGTCCTAATTCAAGCCATTTTTAAATTTTCTCCATGGCTAAAATTCTTCACTGGTTTCCCATTGCTCCTGGAGTTGTTTATATTTCTTAAAAAAAAAAAAAAGTGGGCTGGGAAGGTGGCTCAGTGGTAGAGCGCTTGCCTTGCATGCATGAGGCCCTGGGTTCGATTCTTTAGTGCCACATAAGCAAAAAAAGCTGGAAGTGGCGCTGTGGCTCAAGTGGTAGAGGGCTAACCTTGAGCTGAAGAGCTGAGGGACAGTGCCCAGGCCCAGAGTTCAGGCCCACAACCGACAAAAAAAAGCCCAAAAAACAACAACAACAAAAAGTCTGGGCTGGACACCCGGTGGCTCATGCCTTTAATCCTAGCTACTCTGGAGGCTGAGATCTGAGGATCGTGGTTCAAAGCCACCCCAGGCAAGAAAGTCCATGAGACTCTGATCTCCAGTAAATCACTCCGAAAACTGGAAGTGGAAGTGGCGAAAACTGGAAGTGGAAGTGGCGCAGTGGCTCAAGTGGTAGAGTCTAGCCTTGGGCTAAAGAGCTGAGGGACAGAGTCCAGCCCCGGAGTTCAAGCCCCATGACTGACTAAATGGACTGACTAAATCTAAGAAGGCTTATCACAGTTCCTCTTACCCTTATCCCCCTCACTCAAGGATTAATCCAGCCCTAAACAGGTATTTAAAGTGTTTAATCCTCTTCTTCGAGCCTCAAGCCTATAAACAAGCTGTTCAGCGCACCAGGAAGATTCTCCCCTTTGGCTAAATTCTATTTTCAGGTCTCAAATTTCACCCAGTTATGACTTTGCCTGTATTCTGTGCTTTCCCCTCATCATCCCTTCCACTAATATTTACTGTGCCATACACAGTACATGAAGTGTCGAATAATCTCATTTACTTTATAGTCCACTAGAATACTTTGCTATATATTATACAAAAGTGTAAAATACTTGATGAATTAAGGAGCTCCTAAAATAGTATAAAAGTGTTCACACACACACACAAACAACTATATCTTTGGTTGGGGTTCTTCAAGTCGGCTGGTTCTGGGATCACCACCAAGTTCAAGAAATATTTTTAAATGTGGTTGACTGATTAAGTTGCACTGATTTTCTAAACCAGTGTTTCTAAGTTGCTACAGAATGTATTTCAACTACATTTTATTTGAATGTAGCAGAATGTATTTCAAATATAGAATGTATTTACTTCAAATATAGAATGTATTTACTTTTAGTACATCCATAATACAAACAAATCAACACAGCTTACTATTGTAGCTTTATAGTAAGTTTATGGGCAGCTTTGAATTAACATTTGAAATACTCATATTAGTGGGGTTAAGTGTTGTACTTTTTTTTATTTTGAGGCCAGCCTTGGGGCTTGAATTCAGGGCCTGGGCACTGTGTCTGAGCTTTTGTGCCTAAGGTTAGAGCTCTATCACTAGGGCTACAGTTCTGGCTTTTTGGTGGTTAATTGGACTTTTCTTCCCTGGCTGTCTTTGAACCACAATCCTCAGATCTCAGCTTCCTGAGTACCTAGGATTATAGGCATGAGCCAACAGCACTCAGCTGTTACACATAATTTTTATAGTTTAGATGTCTGTTCAACCAAAAATAGTATCTATATCAATTTTAAATAGCTAATGGAGTTACTTACTATTATACAGTACAAATTATTGAATTCTTCAGTGAGGGAAGTATAAAACTGTTCATTCTAATTCCTGAAGTGTTTACCAATTTGATTTCCTTCCCTCCCTCCCTCTCCCCCCCCCTTTCTTTCTTTCGTCTGCCCCTTAGCTTTTTCACTCTTGGCTAGCACTCTACCACTTGAGTCACATCTCTACTTCTGACTTTTTACTAGTTAGTTGGAGATAAGTCTCACATACTTTTCTGCCAGGTCTGGCTTTGAACTGTGATCCTCAGATCTTAGCCTCCTGAGTAGGTAAGATTATAGGCTTGAGCCACTGGTTCAAGTTTGATTTCTGATAAACTAATGAACTAATACAAAAGCAGCTGATTACTTATCTTGTACCTTTTTAAAAAAAATAGGTCCTGTGTATGCTTTAAAAAATAATGTACCAGATAATGGACATTTAAGTCATAATCAGTAAAGTGCTAAATGCACATCTAGATAATGACTTTCACAATAAGCATTAAAATGTATTTGCTTCTCCTGAGGGTGAAATTAAACATAAAATTCCTTAACTATAACATGAAGGATTTAAACATCTTGAGATTTTCTAGCTTGAAATGGCAAGTATTTCTTTTTTTTTTTTTTGTCAGATGTGTGGCTTGAACTCTGGGCCTGGTCATTGTCCCTGTGCTCTTCAGCTCAAGGCGAGCACTCTACCACTTGAGCCACAGTGCCACTTCTGGTTTTCTGGTGTTTTATTGGAGATAAGAGTCTTATGGACTTTCCTGCTGGAGCTGGCTTTGAAACATGATCCTCAAATCTCAGCCTCCTGAGTAGCTAGGATTAAGGGGTGAGCCACTAGTGCCCGGCTCACATATCATTTCTTTATCAGGAAGTCTGCTCAAATAACAGAAGTTCAAGAAGATGGTGGCTGCAATGACAAGGATAAGAACAGTGAATGAGACATAAACACCATTTTTAGAAGGCCAATGCAAATGGAGAAATAATAAGTGAATTCAGAGATGAGAAAGTTAAATACTGAATAAGGTTATATTGGAGTCAAATCCACTTGATATTGAACCTGTGAGGTGAGCCAGGTGCCAGTGGCTCATACCTGTAATCCTAGCTATTAAGGAGGCTGAGATCTGAGGATCACAGTTCAAAGTCACATCTGGCAGAAAGTATGTGAGTCTCTCATCTCCAATAAACTACTCAAAAAAGCCAGAAGTGGCACTGAGGCTCAAGTGGTAAAATGTTAGCCTTGAGCTAGGAACAGTGCCTATGCCCAGAGGTCAAGACCCAGGACCAGAAAAAAAAAGTACACACACACACACACACATATAGCCTGTGAAGTAATATTTTTCTTAACAGGACATTCCAGGAAAGTATGAGGCTAGAGTCATGAGACTTAAAAGTCTGAGCTCAATGTGGTTGGATGTTCAGGATCCCTATCCTATCCTATGAAGCTGTATAACTTCCCTGTCTCCAGAAGATATTTTCTGAACTTGTGTGGAGATATAACAAGGAAATTCCCTCTCCCACTTCAATAACTGATACAAGCCAAGATTGGAGAGATATAAATCAAGATATAAGTCATTATTCCAACATGCAGAACATTCTTTCAAATACTGACATTTAAGGATTCTCCAGAGACAAGGCCCGGTCACCATTTGCTGCCTTGAAGACTAACTGCTGTTGGTTGACAGACTACACAGAAACTGCTTTTTAATGTCTCCTTTTAAATATCAATCAACCAAGGGCAGGTGGGGGAGGAGGGGCTTTCTAAATGAAAGATAATCATTTCCAAATACCTTCTGTACTTCAGATTTGTTTTACTTCCAAAGTAAAGTAGGTCATGTGCAGAGCTCAGATGCTCCCATCCCCAAGCAGAACAGAATTACAATTGATTAAAACTATTCCTTTAGCCAGGTGGCTCACATCTGTAATCCTAGCTACACAGGAAGCTGAGAGCTGAAGACAGGTTCAAAACCAGCCCAGCCAGGAAAATCTGTGAGATGTTAATCTCTAATTAATCAGCAAAAGGCCAGAAGTGGGGATGTATCGCAAGTAGTAGAGTGCCAGCTTTGACCTAAAAAGAACAGCTATGGGACTGGGAAGGTGGCTCAGTGGCAGAGTGCTTGCCTTGCACGCATGAGATTCTAAGTTCAATTCCTCAGCACCACATAAGCAGAAAAAGCCAGAAGTAGCGCTGTGGCTCAAGTGTTAGGGCACTAGTCTTGAGCTGAAGAGCTGAGGGACTGGGCTCAGGCCCAGAGTTCAGGCCCCGTGACTGACCAAAAAAGAAGAGAAAAGCTAGGGGAATACTGTCCTGACCAGGAGTTCAAGCACCAGTACCAGGGGGAAAAAAGGTGTTATGTGTGTCATCCATGGAAGGAAGCAAGCCAGACAAGCAGTAGGCCCTGAGTTCAAACCCTGGTACCAGGAAAAAGAAATAAAAAGCTAGGTACTGGTGACTCACTCGATCCTAGTTTCTCAGGAGTCTGAGATTTGAGGATTGTGGTTCGAAGCCACCCTGGGCAGGATGTCCATAAGACTATCTTCAGTTAACTACCAAAAAGCTGGAAATGGAGGTGTGGCTCAGGTGGTAGAGCACTAGCCTTGAGGGAAAAAGCCCAGGGACCAAGTTCAAGCCCCCAGGACCAGCGTATGGCGCCACACACACACACACACACACACACATACGAGCACACTCCTTCATCCTGCTTCCGGTGGAGGGGACGGCGGATAGCTGGTGGATCCAGGCTTGGCGCTCGTGGGCTCCTCGAGGCCGCCCGCGCTACCGAGCTTGGAGTTAAGCGGCCTCCGCCAGGGCCTGAGGCCGGCAGCAGGTGGCTGACAGCTGGGCCAGCGGTCGGGGCCTGTGTCGCCTCCACTAACACCGGAGGGCGAGAGGACCAACATGAAGTCCAGCCCCACTATCCAGGCTGCCATAGATCTCACCGCGGGGGCCGTGGGGGGCACCGCGTGTGTGCTGACCGGACAGCCCTTCGACACAATGAAAGTGAAGATGCAGGCCTTCCCCACCCTGTACAAGGGCCTCACCGACTGCTTCCTGAAGACCTACCACCAAGTGGGCTTCCGAGGCTTTTACCGGGGGACCAGCCCCGCCCTGCTGGCTTATGTTGCCCAGAGCTCTGTGCTCTTCATGTGCTACGGCTTCTGCCAAGAGTTCGTCAGGAAAGTGGCTGGACTGAGCAAGGGGCAACAGCTGAATGATCTGCAGAATGCGGCCTCCGGGTCCTTGGCCTCCGCCTTTGCCGCGCTAGTACTCTGCCCCACTGAGCTGGTGAAGTGCCGTCTGCAGACCACGTATGAAATGGAGATGGCAAGGAAGATAGCACCAAGTTCCAAGTCGATCTGGTCTATTGTAAAGAATATCTTTATGAAGGAGGGCTTCTTGGGGTTCTACCACGGACTCTCGAGCACTCTAACTCAAGAAATACCTGGTCATTTCTTCTACTTTGGTGGTTATGAATTGAGCAGGTCGTTTTTTGCATCAGGGGGATCAAAGGACGAACTAGGCCCAGTCCCTTTGATGATAAGTGGTGGAATGGCTGGAGCCTGCCTCTGGCTGGTCATATTCCCATTGGATTGTATTAAATCTAGAATTCAAGTTCTTTCTGCATCTGGAAAGCAGGCAGGGTTAGTGAGAACCTTTTTAACTATTGTGAGAGATGAAGGAATATTAATCTTATATTCTGGACTGAAGGCAACCATGGTTCGAGCGATTCCTTCCAATGCTGCACTATTTGTGGCTTATGAATACAGCAGGAAGTTGATGATGAGCCAGCTGGAAGCAGACTGAAATATCTTGGTGTATCTGCCTCTTAGTATATGAACTTGAGGACTACAGCTGAGGCTCAGTGACTATAAGACCAACATGAAATTGTTTTTAATGGCACAGGAATTTTCGTTTTATCTTGCTGCCTTCTACTTTAAATCTCCAACTTTATAAACCTGTATTTATATCGCATAATTCCTGTCCATAATCACATGGAAATAGAAAATTTGCTGTTCTTCATGTTGGTAAGATATGGAGAGTAAGCCTGTTTGCTGTGTAGCTCATCTGACAGACTGAGTGCAATTCTGTCAAGATTTTGGTGTAAATTTATATGTGTACATGCTATTTAGATATATGTTGTGAGACAATCATTATTTGGCTCCCTTATTCTTATATATTACCCAGAATACCAAGAGTTCATCAGGTTTCATGCGGATAGGTATAAATGATTGCTTAACTCATTCAAGATGTCAAATCTATTATTAAACCGACTTAATGTATGCATCACTTTGGGATGTTTAATGATTTTAAAAACATCTTTATGTAGTGCTTGTAAACTAAAATATTCATGTAGATTCTTAAAGAGAAAAATGTACTTGCATACTGGTGAGGCTGCCACATTGTTGAGTAAACTTTTAGTGTTGGCATCCTGGATTTTCTACTCTACTCTTAAAATAGTACCATTCATTTTTCAAAGGAGGATTATGCTCTGCATTGTGATGATACTGTTAAGTGTGGCTTTGTATATTAGACCTTGGAGAAGCAGCACAGCTATCCTGCACCAGCTTGCCTTCTTCTCTTCTCCGAAACAGCCAGTTTTAGACCAAGGAAGGCAAGTGGCTGTATTGCTACACGTGTAGAAGATCCATGTGTATAAAAGCAGTTCTTAGCTTCTCATCTGTGGGTCCTGGCCGGGGTAAGATTGCAGTGTTCTGTTGGCCCACTTAGGGATCGTTGGTTCATTTTGGTTCACTCGCTATTCTCTATGCAGCAGAGATGAGATACTTTTCCAGGGAATAGAGAGTGCCAAGGTCAAGAGAAAAGCTTTTATTTTGTGTAGTGATAGAGGGACAGAAGTCCTGAGTGAAGTCATTCTCCCTCAGGCAGAACTGAAAAGAACTTAGTGCTTTCATTCCTCAGTGGGTAATGTCAAGGCTGACCTATTCTTGAATTTTACCTTAATGTCCATAACTCCTTGTCTTGCTTTCAGTGTTAGCACCTTCTAAATTTGGCACAAGGGGGTCAGTCCATACAGTGTGATAATATAATACAATGAAACACAGAAAGGCAGTTTTATTAAGCTGTACCTTATGTACCTTATGTACTGATACCCTCACCCTCACACCAAACCCCCAATCCCCTCACACACCAAAACAACATAAACTGATGCCCATAATTGAACTTGTTAGCAGCTAAGAGGGTCATTCTACAATGATAAAACAAGCTTTATAATTTTGTATTGCTCCAAAAACAACAAGGTCTCAAGTTCTTAAGTGCACACACATATACATACACAGAGCTAGAAAGAAGTCTTACTAATCTGTACAATTTGAGTCTATTGCTGTCAGCAGAATTCAAATTCTGTGTAAAACATCCAGTTCCCTTTAAAAAATATACCAAGTCTTTATGGTAACTCTAGTCATAAATCCAGAAGTAAATTAGATGTTAGCAAATCAGAGCTGTTGAGGATATTGTATGTGTTGAATGAGTACACACATACGCACACACATACATGCATGCACTGACATGCTCAGTATGCTTGGGATCTATAGCTGTTCTATTAATTTGCTTTTACTTGAAAATCATTTTCCTACTTTAAAGTTATTTACATATTTAAGCTACATATTCTTTACTGAAATGGTAGCTATTACATGGTGCATCTGACTAGGCCTGGATGAAAGAAAAGTTGAAAATGAGACTCACTTTAAGCAGGAAGTAGATGATTTCACTGTTAGCATCCATGAGCTGCAAGTCTATTAGCTCTGTTGTCAGAAGACTTTCTTCTCACATGTCATCCATTAAAAGTTTAACTAGATACCTTTAATAGAAACAATATAAGGCAAGAGTAGGTGGGAGTGAGGAATGGAAGTAGATTCTTTTCCATTCTATTTGCTTAACCCTTGGTTTAATATTTGCAAATACTTTATATCATTTTTGGTATGTACTCTAACAAAAATATAGTAGTTTTAAAGAAATTTGAGTGTCCTATCATTAATTTAATTGTTAAATTTATAATCATCTTATTTATCCAGTTAAATAAAATACTTCACTCAAATCATTAACAATATACTATATTGAGCTTTGGATATTCAGACAATAATGATATCTGGTTTCTGATATCAAGTATTCAATGGTCTTGATATTCTATAATTAGGAATGTCATATTCGATAATAAAATTTAGTAGAAGTAAACTAGTATCCAGTTTTTTTGTGTATATGTGTTTAAAATAAGTGATTCTCTGAACCTCAAGAACCCTCACCTTTCCTTGTATGTATATTTTATACTGTGTTTTTATTTATTCATTTATTTTTAGTATTCTTTAAAAAATAATTTCATGAGATTTGTTTCTAATATTGATATTGGACAGTTTTTCTTATTTTAAATTCTATACAATTCCTACATGGCATAAATTACCCTTGATTTTTGGGAAATATTTAGAGTTATATATTGCATCCCTTTGTCTACTGTTAGGACCAGAAGCTTTGCATCTTGAAATACAATAGTGATGTTGCATCTGGAAGTTTATTTTGACCTAGCTTTCACTGGATAACAAGGTGTAGTAAAATATATTGATATCTCAGATGATCATATCTGGCAACAAGTACAAAACTTGCTCATGTTCTTTGAGATCTTGGTGTTGAATTTGGAAGAAAAGTTGATTCTTTTGGCCCTGACCACTAGAGAGGTGATAATTCTAGGAAGATGTTTATACATAATAGAATGGGGACTTTTTGATCAAGGCCATAAACTACCCTTCTGTTCAGGGTCTATATTTCTAACTTGTGCAGCATTTAACTTTGAATTTATTTATTTTTTTTAATTTAAAATTCATTTCAGTCTTACCCTCCCTCCTTCTTTTCTTTCTTCTTCCCTTCCTGTCCTTCCTTCCTTTTCCCCTCCCTCCCTCCCTCCCCCTCCCTTCCTCCCTTCTTCCCTCCCTCCCTCCCT